>NC_134206.1:93490156-93799531 GCF_965140235.1 Caretta caretta | reverse complement strand
TTTTGAGTAACTGAGTTGTTTGCAAATTTATACATTTAAATTAGGACCCCTGAATAATTTATTTTCCTGAGACTTTGGAAAGAATAAGGTTAAAGGTGTTTATTTGCCGGTTAGTCAAACACTACTTATGTTTAATTTTCACCCAGGACCTCCAGATTTTTCAGCCCAGGAGTTTTCAGCAAAGGTAGGTTGTCAGCACTCCCAATGTCACATATAGAATATCACAAAAGAGTACTAGTTTGGAGTCTTCATCCTTATGAGCTACAGCCATACAGAGTAAAATGGGATCTGGCTAGTCAAGCCAGTTTCATTTTCTTGGGAAACAGCCTTCCTATTTGCTATATCCTCACTGATTCTGGAGGACTATAGTGTCCTCAGTGCGGTAGGCAGGCAAAGCTGGGGACTGGTGAGAAGAGCTTATGGGTCATTGAAACAGAAGTGTTAGGGACTGGAGAGTGGAATCTAAGGGAGTGAGAAGAAAGAAGATGGGGATTCAGGCTGGTCTCTAGTGACAAACCTGTGTCGCTCCACAGTTTCATTTTGCTTTGGGAAGCAATGTTTCTCCCTGGCTCCAAGAATTGGTGTGAGGCTTGCGGCAGTGGTGAGCTTCAGAGTGGTGCAGATCTCTCTACCTTGTTTCCCAATGAGGTAAAATAACAAATGTATTGTCCTGCTGTTGCAGTTCTCTTGCATGGCTATCTCTATGTACAGCATGAATGCCTCCTTCAACCAGGTCATCTCTGGGCTAGGTTTGTGTCTGTGAAATTCAGGGCTCCAGGGGACTTCAGGGCTCATGATACCAGTGGCTGCACTTCAGAGAACTCATACCTCGGATGCTGCCACTATATTTCACTAGCAAAGAGTGAGGCTGAAAAATGCAGATTAAGTTGAGGAAGTGGAACTTTATTAAACTCTGTGCACTACTTGGTCCATGTGATTGCGCTGCTCCCAGCCCAACTACTACTTTCCACAGTTCCTCTGGTGCCTGGTCAATAACAGTATCCCCTGGGAACATGGGCCCTATGACTCCAGTTCCACTGATCATGATACAAGGGCTTGCCCAAAGCAGAGTAAATAATTCTGGAATAAAATAACTTTTAGTCAGTAATAGAGTCTCTGCAAAGGGAGTTATTCTGGAATAGCTACAGTGGAATAACTGATTTCACTATAGCTATGCTATGCCTGTTAATTTCCCCATGTAGACAAACTCTTAAACTCCCAAACACTTTAAAATGAGCTGGCATTTCCATTGCTTTTCATGTGAATTCTTCAAATGCTTCACAAACATTAACTGATTCAGTTTCACAGCACCCCTCTGACGTACATAAGGGATATATAGGAATCGTTTCACTGACTACTGAAATACAGTCTTCACTGATGCAAAATCTGCAGCTGTTTAATTGTTCACAGCAACATTACCTAACAATTTAGGTCAGGAAGGAAAGAAGTGTAATATTTAATACAAATTGCTGGGGGGATTTAGATAGGCAGAATGTAATTGCCTGAGCTGGGATTTAGTTAGCACAATGCCACCCTTATGAAAAGCGTTATGTGAGCTTCAAAAAATCACACTTTGTCTGGAATTTGTTTTTTATAGCACATCTGAAAAAGGGCATTTCCAGCAGCTCTGTGCTGCTCAGATTATGCTAGTGCACTGCTTAGGGCAGATTCCCAGAGAAGACTATGCCCTGTGATATCACCAACAAGAGCTGTGTTTGTCAACATTTGTCACTGTTGACAAATGCAATCTAATGAACATTGGAGGGAATACCCAGGCATCTTTCTGGATTCTAACTTAAATGTATCAACTCAGGCAGGAGAAGACCCCAGGCAACACTGTAGACAGCAAAATTAAGACCTTTGTAAATATGCAGTAGTGGTCAATAAAGATAACAAAACATTAGATACAAAAGGAATGGGGTGCAGAACAGTATATGGAATATTATAATAGTATTGTAACAATCAAAGGTATACCCTCACCTGGAATAATGTATGTTCAGTTATGGTCCCTGCAGTGGCTAAATTAGATCTCACTGCACCAACCAAGTTTGAAAGAGATAGTTCTCTTCTTCTCTTAGCAGAGGAAGGGGAAGTGTACTCCTACCTGCTCTCCTTTACTGGAACTCATCTCACAAAGGTCACAGAAGAATTATAGACAGGTGATTAGAATGACTAGGGGCATGGTAAAAAAATCTCTTCTGAAAAAAGTTTGAAAAGACTTGGATTGCTTAACTTGGAGAGGCTATGACTAAGGGTATGTCTAACCTATGGAATTAGGTTGAATTTATAGAAGTCGTTTTTTTAGAAATCGGTTTTCTATATTCGAGTGTGTGTGTCCCCACAGAAAATGCTCTAAGTGCATTAAGTGCATTAACTCGGCGGAGTGCTTCCACAGTACCGAGGCAAGCGTCGACTTCTGGAGCGTTGCACTGTGGGTAACTATCCAACAGTTCCCGCAGTCTCTGCTGCCCATTGGAATTCTGGGTTGAGATCCCAATGCCTGATGGGGCTAAAACATTGTCGCGGGTGGTTCTGGGTACATATCATCAGGCCCCCATTCCCTCCCTCCCTCCGTGAAAGCAAGGGCAGACAATCGTTTCGCGCCTTTTTTCCTGAGTTACCTGTGCAGACGCTATACCACAGCAAGCATGGAGCCTGCTAAGGTAACCGTCACTGTATGTCTCCTGGGTGCTGGCAGACGCGGTACTGTATTGCTACACAGTAGCAGCAACCCATTGCCTTCTGGCAGCAAATGGTGTAATACGACTGGTAGCCGTCATCGTCATGTCCGAGGTGCTCCTGGCCACGTCGGCCGGGAGCGTCTGGGCAGACATGGGCGCAGGGACTAAATTTGGAGTGATTTGACCAGGTCATTCTCTTTAGTCCTGCAGTCAGTCCTATTGAACCGTCTTATGGTGAGCAGGCAGGTGATGCGGATTGCTAGCAGTCGTACTGTACCATCTTCTGCCGGGCAGGCAAGAGATGAGGATGGCTAGCAGTCATATTGTACCATCTTCTGCTGAGCAGGCAAGACATGAGGATGGCTAGCAGTCATACTGTACCATCTTCTGCTGAGCAGCCATGAGATGAGGATGGCATGCATTCCTTCTGCACCGTCTGCTGCCAGCCAAAGATGTAAAAGATAGATGGAGTGGATCAAAACAAGAAATAGACCAGACTTGTTTTGTACTCATTTGCTTCCCCCCCTCCCCTGTCTAGGGGACTCATTCCTCTAGGTCACACTGCAGTCACTCACAGAGAAGGTGCAGCGAGGTAAATCTAGCCATGTATCAATCAGAGGCCAGACCAACCTGCTTGTTCCAAAAAGAACAATTACTTAGGTGCACCATTTCTTATTGGAACCCTCCGTGAAGTCCTGCCTGAAATACTTCTTGACGTAAAGCCACCCCCTTTGTTGATTTTAGCTCCCTGAAGCCAACCCTGTAAGCCGTGTCATCAGTCGCCCCTCCCTCCGTCAGAGCAACGGCAGACAATCGTTCCGCACCTTTTTTCAGTGCGGACGCCATACCAAGGCAAGCATGGAGGCCGCTCAGCTCACTTTGGCAATTAGGAGTACATTAAACACCACACGCATTATCCAGCAGTATGTGCAGCACCAGAACCTGGCAGAGCGATACCGGGCGAGGAGGCGACGTCAGCACGGTCACGTGAGTGATCAGGACATGGACACACATTTCTCTGAAAGCATGGGCCCTGCCAATGCATGCATCATGGTGCTAATGGGGCAGGTTCATGCTGTGGAACGCCGATTCTGGGCTCGGGAAACAAGCATAGACTGGTGGGACCGCATAGTGTTGCAGGTCTGGGACAATTCCCAGTGGCTGCGAAACTTTCTCATGCGTAAGGGCACTTTCATGGAACTTTGTGACTTGCTTTCCCCTGCCCTGAAGCGCATGAATACCAAGATGAGAGCAGCCCTCACAGTTGAGAAGCAAGTGGCAATAGCCCTGTGGAAGCTTGCAATGCCAGACAGCTACCGGTCAGTTGGGAATCAATTTGGAGTGGGCAAATCTACTGTTGGGGCTGCTGTGATGCAAGTAGCCCACGCAATCAAAGATCTGCTGATATCAAGGGTAGTGACCCTGGGAAATGTGCAGGTCATAGTGGATGGCTTTGCTGCAATGGGATTCCCTAACTGTGGTGGGGCCATAGATGGAACCCATATCCCTATCTTGGCACCGGAACACCAAGCTGGCGAGTACATAAACCGCAAGGGGTACTTTTCAATAGTGCTGCAAGCTCTGGTGGATCACAAGGGATGTTTCACCAACATCAACGTGGGATGGCCGGGAAAGGTACATGACACTCGCATCTTCAGGAACTCTGGTCTGTTTCAAAAGCTGCAGGAAGGGACTTTATTCCCAGACCAGAAAATAACTGTTGGGGATGTTGAAATGCCTATATGTATCCTTGGGGACCCAGCCTACCCCTTAATGCCATGGATCATGAAGCCATACACAGGCAGCCTGGACAGTAGTCAGGAGCTGTTCAAGTGCAGGCTGAGCAAGTGCAGAATGGTGGTAGAATGTGCATTTGGACATTTAAAGGTGCGCTGGCGCAGTTTACTGACTCGCTTAGACCTCAGCGAAACCAGTATTCCCACTGTTATTACTGCTTGCTGTGTGCTCCACAATATCTGTGAGAGTAAGGGGGAGACGTTTATGGTGGGGTGGGAGGTTGAAGCAAATCGCCTGGCTGCTGGTTACGTGCAGCCAGACACCAGGGCGGTTAGAAGACCACAGGAGGGCGAGGTACTCATCAGAGAAGCTTTGAAAACCAGTTTCATGACTGGCCAGGCTACAGTGTGATAGTTCTCTTTGTTTCTCCTTGATGAAACCCCCCGCCCCTTGGTTCACTCTACTTCCCTGTAAGCTAATCATCCTCCCCTCCTCCCTTCAATCATTGCTTGCAGAGGCAATAAAGTCACTGTTGCTTCACATTCATGCATTCTTTATTCATTCATCACACAAATAGGGGGATGACTACCAAGGTAGCCCAGGAGGGGTGGTGGAGGAGGGAAGGAAAATGCCACACAGCACTTTAAAAGTTTACAACTTTAAAATTTATTGAATGCCAGCCTTCTTTTTTTTGGGCAATCCTCTGTGGCGGAGTGGTTGGTTGGCCAGTGGCCCCCCCACCGCGTTCTTGGGCGTCTGGGTGTGGAGGATATGGAACTTGGGGAGGAGGCTGGTTGGTTACACAGGGGCTGTAGTGGCAGTCTGTGCTCCAGCTGCCTTTGCTGCAGCTCAACCATACACTGGAGCATACTGGTTTGGTCCTCCAGCAGCCTCAGCATTGAATCCTGCCTCCTCTCATCAAGCTGCCGCCACATTTGAGCTTCAGCCCTGTCTTCAGCCTGCCACTTACTCTCTTCAGCCCGCCACTTACTCTCTTCAGCCCACCAGCTCTCCTCCAGGTCATTTTGTGCTTTCCTGCACTCTGACATTATTTGCCTCCACACATTCGTCTGTGCTCTGTCAGTGTGGGAGGACAGCATGAGCTCAGAGAACATTTCATCACGAGTGCATTTTTTTTCTTTCTAATCTTCACTAGCCTCTGGGAAGGAGAAGATCCTGTGATCATTGAAACACATGCAGCTGGTGGAGAAAAAAAAAGGGACAGCAGTATTTAAAAAGACACATTTTATAAAACAGTGGCTACACTCTTTCAGGGTAAACCTTGCTGTTAACATTACATCACATAGCACATGTGCTTTTGTTACAAGGTCGCATTTTGCCTCCCCTCACCGCGTGGCTACCCCCTCAACCCTCTCCCCTCCCCGTGGCTAACAGCGGGGAACATTTCTGTTCAGCCACAGGCAAACAGCCCAGCAGGAACAGGCTCCTCTGAGTGTCCCCTGAAGACAAGCACCCTATTTCAACCAGGTGATCATGAATGATATCTCACTCTCCTGAGGATAACACAGAGAGATAAAGAACGGATGTTGTTTGAATGCCGCAAACATACACTGCAATGCTTTGTTTTACAATGATTCCCGAGTACGTGCTACTGGCCTGGAGTGGTAAAGTGTCCTACCATGAAGGATGCAATAAGGCTGCCCTCCCCAGAAACCTTTTGCAAAGGCTTTGGGAGTACATACAGGAGAGCAAATTAATCCTTTCACATGCTTGCTTTTAAACCATGTATAGTATTTTAAAAGGTACACTCACCGGAGGTCCCTTCTCCTCCTGCCGGGTCCAGAAGGCAGCCTTGGGTGGGTTCGGGGGGTACTGGCTCCAGGTCCAGGGTGAGAAACAGTTCCTGGCTGTCGGGAAAACTGGTTTCTCCACTTGCTTGCTGTGAGCTATCTACAACCTCCTCCTCCTCATCATCATCTTCTTCGTCCCCAAAACCTGCTTCCGTGTTGCCTCCATCTCCATTGAAGGAGTCAAACAACACGGCTGGGGTAGTGGTGGCTGAACCCCCTAAAATGGCATGCAGCTCATAGAAGCGGCATGTTTGGGGCTCTGACCCGGAGCGGCCGTTCGCCCCTCTGGTTTTCTGGTAGGCTTGCCTCAGCTCCTTAAGTTTCACGCGGCACTGCTTCGGATCCCTGTTATGGCCTCTGTCCTTCATGCCCTGGGAGATTTTGACAAAGGTTTTGGCATTTCGAAAACTGGAACGGAGTTCTGATAGCATGGATTCCTCTCCCCATCCAGCGATCAGATCCCATACCTCCCGTTCAGTCCATGCTGGAGCTCTTTTGCGATTCTGGGACTCCATCATGGTCACCTCTGCCGATGAGCTCTGCATGGTCACCTGCAGCTTGCCATGCTGGCCAAACAGGAAATGAGATTAAAAAGTTCGCAGTTCTTTTCCTGTCTACCTGGCCAGTGCATCTGAGTTGAGAGCGCTGTCCAGAGCGGTCACAATGGAGCACTCTGGGATAGCTCCTGGAGGCCAATACCGTCTAATTGTGTCTACAGTACCCCAAATTCGACCCGGCAAGGCCAATTTAAGCGCTAATCCACTTGTCAGGGGTGGAGTACAGAAATCGATTTTAAGAGCCCTTTAAGTCGAAATAAAGGGCTTCATTGTGTGGACGGGTGCAGGTTTACATCGATTTAACGCTGCTAAATTCAACCTAAAGTCCTAGTGTAGACCAGGGCTAAGAGAGGACAGGATATAGAAGGTATATCAGGTACGTCTATTCACCCTTTCTCATTGTACAAGAACAAGGGGAGATACAAAGAAACAGAAAGGTGACAAATTCAAATCTGATAAGAGGAAATACTTTTTGTCGTGGAACCCATTGGCACTGAGGCCAAGGGCTTAGTAGAATTTGGATATTAGATTGGACATTTATATAGATAACAAAAATATCCACAGTTATAATGGTGTAATATATATATATATATTTAAAAACAGTGTTTTGGAAGAGTTATAAACCTTCATGCTTCTAGGTATACAGCAACTTATAATTAATGTGGATTAAAAAGAAACTTTCCTTGGGGGCAAATTATCCCATAACTGATGACTATGAGGTTCCTATATCTTTCTCCCAAGCATCTGCTACTGGTCATTATAAGACACAGGATATTGGGCTAGATGGAGATACTGGTCTGATCCAGGTAGGGACTACATTTCTGAGCACCTAGTTATTGCTTGGACCTGTTCAGACCCTTCTTGACTACAAGGATCACAGCACAAAATAGAATGGTTGCAAAAGATAATCACGTAAATTTCCCTAAAAGGCAACACATGACAATTTGTGTTGGAATGATCTATGTTTTTACATGATTTGTCTCATTGATGTTACAGGAACTTAGCAAGCATGTCAACTGTTTAGAAATCTATTTGGAGGTCTTCAAATTATTCTTAATTTACTGGGAGGTAATTTAAATTGAAATTGTCTTAAATTGTCAGTTCAGGTTAAAACATTTTGTACTAATGTGTTTGAAGTTTTTGTAATCCTCATCTTTCTTTATTTAAGCTAATTCTTCTTCTTCTTTTTTTTTAAATCCTCCAAGCAATAAGTAAAAGACTATACATTATTGTACAGGATAAGAAGATTTAAATCTTTTTCATAGTTCTGCATTGGATGAAAAATTGGCTGACTACCTCTCTATTACATAGTAGTGAGGACACACTTGCCTCTTTGTGCTTTAAAATGAAAGCATGTTGAGAGCACCATTAGTTTTAAAGATTCCACTGATAAAAAACCAAGAAACAACCCTTTTGTGTTTAGAAAGTCCTTTGAGTCTGTGGGCCTTGATTCTGATCTCACTTATAAGTCAGTAGCAATTCCTCTGAAATCAATAGAATTATACTGGTGTAAAGCAATGAAGAACCAGGCCCTAAAAGACAACAATAACAAAAAATGAAGCCATCTGCAATGTACTGATTACAAGGGAAGCAAATGATGTTGCTTCTGGCAATAAAAATGTGCAATGATATCTTCTTAACCTTTACAAATAAAACTCTTTTCTTGGTGGGTATATCATATTAGACTGGACTACAACATCTGGAGTGAGATCCTGACATATTCTCCTATGTGTTAGTCCATGTGTTTTCTTGCACAAGTCCATCAAACTTGTTTATCATTTTGAGGAGTACTTTTAATTGAGCAAGATCTTAGAAAGTTCTGATGCTGTGTTGGCTGAATACAAACCTTGCTTGCTTAAAAATGATAAGAATAATGATTCTAAAGGAGTGTCTTGAAATAATCTTAAAAGTAAATTGTCATTCAAGGTCAGAAAGTTCTCCTACTTTTCCAGCGATACAATTCTATTTAAAAGTAAATAATCAATACTCTGTATCAGCATTGTGTCTTCTGTACAAAATTAGTCAAGGAATGTGGAGAAGGAAAGCTTACTGATAACCTTGGAGGTAGTTAAAACAGGAAAAACTCATCTTGCAGTGGTGTCTGCAAAACTGAGAGACATTCCTGGAAATGTACCTAGTGAAGGTTTGGTGGGAAGACAAAAAAATGAGATGAACTCTGTACTGATTAACATGACTCATGACATCAGAGACATCTAAGTTCTAAAGTAGCTTAACACAAATCCTGATCTTCACATTGCTGAAAGTCATACTGAAGAAACAATATTTTGAGGGAATGAAAAAACTGAAACTAAGCTTGGAAATTAGTTGGAACTTTGCATTTACAAGTCACTTTCAGCCAGAGAGGAATCATTAATAAGAAAACTTCAGCAATTTTATCAAAAATTTACTGAATCTGTAGGTGTATATAGATACATAGATATATCCCAAGAGCAAGCATGTTACTGAGAAAGCAAAAAGAAATGAAAGTTTGCAGGAGAAGTCAGATTAAATACATGTTAAAAATACTCATCTGAAAATGGGATCCATCATGTATACAATAGGAGGATGATCCAATAGGCCATAGAAAAAGTGTGAAAAAAGGTGACTAGCCTCCTGAGAAAAAATCCAAAGGCAAAATAGCACTAGAGTGAATTCTAAATATTTACTCATTAAGTCAACAGAGAAATTTTAATTTACAGTACTGAGTTAGTCAAAATTGGACAAGCAGGAGATAAGCACTGACACCTTATATGTAGTTAGCTTTGATATTGATTTTGGACTCCCAGGGAAGGGAAGCTAAGGCCACGGTTTTCTTGGAGAGTGACAAAACTAGGCACTATCGAAAAATAGCTCTTTTCTTTCTTTCTTTTGTTTTTTTTTTGCTGGAGAATGTTGCCAGCATGAACTGCAGCTTCCCTCAAATTTGTTTTATAAGTCAGAAGGAAAAAAGATGGGGAACGTATACTGTAATGCTAGAGGCCTCCATGACAATTAAGGGGTTAGAGGAAACAGGAACGTCTCTTTCATTAATCCAAAGTAAGGTGCTTAACATATTGGTGAGAGAAATTGCTAAAAAATAATGCACATTTAAGTGACCCCATAAAGTGGAAAGCTAGAGCTGCTTCAAAGCCATTGATAGTTTGTCAGCAAAAATAACACGCTAATTCTACTCCACTAGGGAGAGGAGCATATCAGACATAACCACAGTCTGAGCCTGGCAACTTTGGAAACAACCTCTCAGCCTTGGTTCACCAAAGCCAGGACTTCAGTACTCTTTTTCTAGGCTGGCTGAGTGGTGGAGGGTTGATTGATAGATATTGCGGGTTGGAGTAACAGTCAGAGGAGTTTGTTTTGGAGTTGGAGGCTCTTTTTATATTTATTTTTGACATGTTTGATTATTTCATTATAATTTTGAAATTTTGTAAGTGCCTAGAGAGCTATCCAATATACAAAACCAACTAAAGAAATGTAATTGACTCTGAAAAGCCTGGGGGAAAGCATGGAGGACTGGAAGGGTCTGCAGCAATGCATTAGAATCATAGAAGGTTAGGGTTGGAAGGGACCTCAGGAGGTCATCTAGTCCAACCCCCTGCTCAAAGCAGGACCAATCCCCAATTTTTGCCCCAGACCCCTAAATGGTCCCCTCAAGGATTGAACTCACAACCCTGGGTTTAGCAGGCCAATGCTCAAACCACTGAGCTATCCCTCCTCCCAAAATTGAACTCACAACCCTGGGTTTAGCAGGCTAATGCTCAAACCACTGAGCTATATCTGCTCATATTTGCCTGGAGAATCAGGTTCACACCAGAGCAGGTGAAGTCACACAGGCCTTATCTTGCCATGGACTGAATATGGCGGTGCTGATTGTGACAAAAGTGAGTCCTGAGAAGTGTAAGGAGTTCAAAAAGACTACACTGGGATTTGCCAGAGAGGCATGGGCTTTGGGGACAATAAGTATTTAGTGAGGGAATCCCTGGAGAGTGGTGAATGCAAATTCCACCACTCCAGTTATGCAAAACCTCAGCCTTTTGAAGCTATACCCTGAGGTGAGGGCCATTGACTGGTGATTACCTGTTCCCAGAGACAGGAGATCAAAGACCCAAGCTGTATAAAGAAAAGAACTACAAGAATGATCTGAAATCTGGAAAACCTGCCTTACACTGAGAGACATAAGAAGCTCAATCTATTTAGTTTATCCAATAGAAGGTTATGAGGTGACCTGCTATCAGGAGTGGCGGAAGCTCCCTAAAAGTGTGGGGGGGGCACCACCACTCCTTCCTCCTAAGGCCCTGCCCCCTTGCCCCAGTGCTCATCCTTAAGGATGGCAAAAAGTGGGGGGTCCATGGCCCCCTGACTCCCTCATTCCGGTGCCCCTGCCTGATATTCCCCTTATGTAAAAGGGGAGAAGATTTCTGATAGTATAAGACTCTTTAATTTAGCATATTATTTGGAGTCGTGACTTGGAGTGGCTTGAATGCAGATTTGCCAGCTGGTTGAAGAAATGCAGCTCTTTCTGGGCTGGAGTCACAAAAGAACTTCAGTATCAGGTTGGCACTTTAGATGCCTATGTCCCACCCTGAGCAATGCAGTTAGACTGACCTAACCCCCAGTGTAGATTCTTCCATTGACCTAGCTACTGCCTCTCAGGGATGTGGATTATCTCTGCCAATAGGAGAAGCCTTGCCCATGTCGTAGGTAGTTTCTACACTGAAGTGCTAGAGCAACACAGCTGCAGCTATGTTGTTAAAGCATTTCAAGTATAGACAAGCCCTATGGTGCCTATATCTGTGAGAAGGGTAGGCCTTACTCTGGCAGCTCCTACTGGTTACCTTGGATGAGAAGCCTCCTAAGACACTGGCTTTTATGAATCCCATTCTCAGGTGCCTCTTTCTCCCCATTCATTGTAGAGGGAACCTAGGGCCAAACCCAGCCTTTGTATATCCCAGTGATTTTCTAGGCACCTAAAAGTATGGTGTGGTGATGCTTAGGTTTCTTTTTAATTTAGCTCCTTGTTCTTCCACTGGGCAGAGTGGTGTTTTCAAGACAATTTAGTTAGCTGGAGGTAGTTGATGAAATGGTTCAATAAGTGTGCCAAAATACTTTTTGTTTTCATATCAGCAAAGGACAACATTAGGGAAGCAGTTTTCAAAAGAGGGTTGTTTAAATTTAGGCTCCTAAATCCATATTTTGGCTCCTAAATTAGTGGTCTGATTTTTCAAAATTGCTGAATACCCAGGACCTGCCAGACACTGCACTTCTGAAAATCAGGCCACTTACTTAGAAGCCAAAATATGGATTTAGGAGCCTAACTTTAGGGTCCCATTCTGAAAATAATGGTCAGAGAAGTTCAAATATTTTTATATATGTGTATGTGTATAACTTCTTAGCCCTATTAAAGCTACACCATACCCATTGAAGATAAATAATAATAACAATAAATATATACAATTACATAGCAAGTGGTATTAGAGAAACTCAGAATGCTTTACTAACAGTCATTAATTAATTAAGCCTCAAAACTGCCCTGTGGTGTAGGTGAATAGAAATACGACAGCACACATTTGCCAAAAAGGATTTGACATATACAAACTGGGCGTGTGATTCCCTGCTCGCATGTACATACTCGCACGAGCTCTCATCTGAGCTAGCATGCTAAAAATAGTAGTGTAACCAAGGCATGGGCAGCAGCAGCAGCTTGTGGGCTAGCCATCCCAAGTACAGACGTGTCTGAACCCTGTGAGTGTGCGCTCGGGGAGGCTGGCCTGTGCTGCTGCAGCCTGTGGTACCATACCTACACTACTATTTTTAGCATGCTTGCTCAGATGAGAGCTAGCACCAGTATGTGTATGTAAACTTGAAATCACGCCCCACCTCATAGTGCAGATGTAACCATATTGACTTTCTGCTGGCAGTAGGGGGGATTCCACTGAATTTAACGGAGGGGTTGCCATTGTCTCAAAGTGAGTGATTAGGAACTCAGTGGAATCATGTTCTATTATAATTGGTAGTACACATGAAAAGCACATTTTAAAAACCTTTTATCTTAGAATAACAGTACTTTTGTCCTATATATTTGATATGCTACTGAATCACAAACTAAATGTGTCAGCTATTGTCAGGATTTCTGTTGTGTCCTTTTTACAGGAACATGTTTGTTTGGTTGGTTGGTTTTTTTTTACCAACAAAGAGCACTTGTGAAGGGTTGACACCCTCAACAGCCTTTTCAGAAGTTAAGTTTGATATGACAACTTTCCTGACATTTTACCCTCTTTGAGTATGCACATAGGGAACAACCATTTATTTAGCCCTGTCTTAAAGGTTTATATGCCCTATAATCTAAACCTCTGAAAGACCTGGTGGAAAATACAGATTTCTCCTTTAATATTCTTAGACACCCAAGTTTGCAGTCCTTGAAGACCCAAAGCTCCCAGCTATTTCAGTGGGAGTTCAGGATGTGTAAGGAGTGCCAGTGTCCCAATTTTGCACTAATCTGCCTGACACTGGCCTACACGGAGCTCGCTGCACAATGGGCCTGGGTATGTATCTGGTGTGAATTTGACTCAGAAACCATGCTGGTGTGTGGTACTCAATTTGTACCTCCGTCAAATAAAAGTTGCTTCTTAGTTTTATAAATAGTCTTTGTTTTAGAATATTATTTTTTATTTCAATATGGATTGTTGCTATTTTACTTACGTACCGATGCAGGGAAATGCCTGTATGACAGAAACATTCACTAATATTTTAATGGACCAACATTTTTAAAACCATGTATGTCTCTTGTTTTCTAAACTGGAATCTCAGTCCTGTAAAATCTTCAGAATGTGCTTAATTTGATGCACTGTGAATAGTCACATTGATTATAGTGACCACTCACAAGATGACATTCACATTCACTTCAGTGGGCACAGGATTTTATCTACAATGCATCAAGTTAAACATGTGAATAAATCTTTTCCGGATTGGGCCTTAACTATCAAATTCAATTAACGCTAACATGTTAAAATAATCAGAATAAAAGTCTGTTAATACTCTCTCCCTTGCCGTTTGTTCAGAAAAGTTTCTAGATACCTGTCTATGACAAAATTCTTTACAAATCAATGTTTTCTTGTAAGACATTTTTGTTGTGAGTTTTCAGTTATATTTTTGCATTTTGTAAAACTGTTCTGAAGAAAAAAAGTCATATTGATGCTTTGCTCCTTTAATTTACCACTCACACCCAAAGACCATTTTGTTATCCAAGGATCCCATTCTCCTGCTTCAGGGTATGAGTAACTTCTGTTTACTTCAGGAATTACTTGTACCTTACAAGGTAGAAGATTATGATCCCATATTCAGAGGAAACAGAAAAACACCCTACACAGTAAGTAGCTGTTTTTCAAAGAGATTACACCTTGTGTCCCTTTGTAATGGTCCATAGCCCTGACTCCAGAAAGCACTTAAACATAGTTCTGGATAGGTATACTTTCCTGAATCAGGGAGTATAAGATTCTCTATTTCTCTCTCTAACAGGGTGACCTGACTCATTAAGGGCCAGAGGACTCAGCCCTGTTCATTTACCTCCACCCCTCTATCCCTATGCAGGATTCGATTTAAGAGGAAGGAAACCTAGCAGTGGGTGCAAGTAGAATATACAGGCTGTCCTGTGGTGGGCAGGATCCCACCTGGAGGATTCTGGGGGTAACTACAGAGAGGGTTAGTACCGTAAGTGCAGCTCCAATATACCAGCACTACCAGGGAACATGCAACGGCTGGTGACCAGAGCTAGCACAGAGGCACAGGTCTTCTGTGCAGAAGGTTTTAGCTTGCTGCCAGTCTATGGGAATTTGCAAGTTTTAGAGTAGGCTTGATGGCTTATTTCACAGTAGGGCAACTACTACTATCTGAACCCAATGATAAGAGCAATACTTTCCTGATATCCCCCAGGCAAGGGGATGATCTGGGACCCTCATGATCACACTTACCTGTCTTTGTTTGTCAGAGAAGCTTTGTAATTGGGGACAAATACATTAGGAAAGTTTTTTATTTTTTAACTAATAAATGTTGTGAAAAAAGTTGTAAAATAAAATAATAGTTTAAAAAATCCATTGATTGTTTCTTTATGACCATGACATTTCCCCTTTCTTGTTTATATCTAATAAATTGTCAGGATGACTACTTTTGCTACAGATATGAGGGCTAACTACGTTCTGCATGTGAAATCAGATTATAAATCTTTTTCAAGAGCTGCAAAATAAATGACAACCTTGGGTTTACAACAGCTGCTGTGGTTGAATAAACCATGAACTTTATGTTACCAAGCGAGTATCTCTGCTGAGGCTCTAGGCACATCTCAAAGATGTAGGATATTAAAATATAATTTGTTTTTTTATTAACCATGGTATTCTACTGAATAAATTAAAAGTAAATTTGATGGATACTGTAGTGTTTTGCTGTGCTTTAAGTTGTGTCCCATGTTTCTGCTAGATTGACAGGCTCAGATATGACATGGTTTCCATGCATTTCAAAGGGTTGGAAAGCTTCTTGTTTGCTCTATGAAAAAATGATTAAATGATTCCGAATCGGAGGATGTTATGTCTGCTTGTTTTCTGAGACTGCAGTACCCCATTCCTGGTTCACCTTTTCACACAACAGATAATCCACAGAATGATGGGGAGATTTGCATAAGGAGGCCGAAAAGAGGACTTGCTCAGTGAGTGAGAAAATGTTTGGTCTGCTGATGATGCAACTTCTACACTTACATCAGTGAGAGAAAGATACTGATCATCCCAGGGTAAGCATATTTGTATTTTTATTTGTGCGTGATAACTGCACTTCACTTCTAAAAATATTCATAGCTGATGGATAAGGAAGATGAGGAAATTATTTGAGAAGGAGAATAAAGAGTGAAGAAGAGATCCCAGGGGAAGGAGATGCCTGCATTGTGTAGCCCATGAAAATGTTTCCTGAGTAGTAATCCAATGGGCAAATATCCAAAGGGATTTTACCAAGTCAGTAATGTTTGACATATTTATTTTTTTAGATGTATAAAAATCTCTTTAGGTCTGAATATCCATCTCATAAATTAAAATACACAGTAAAAAGTACAATGTACAAAACTACTCATACATAAATAAAATGTCCATCAAACCTTTTAGACCCTTACCCAAAAGTATTTGCATAAATTCTGCCTACTCTTTTGACTGATTCTTCCAGGCCTTCAACACAATCTAAATCCTTCTGGATTAAGTTGCAGCCACTTCAAGCCCAAATGCATTACAGACACTGCATTTTTTGTTCCACTATTCTGATCAGGTTTGATCTGATGGAGAAAGAGCTGGTGTCACTATACTGAATTCAGCTCAGCCCATATCTCCTCTGGAATGAGACCATGTCTACACTGCAAAGTTAAGTCGACTTCATGTAAGTCGACATCAAGTCTCCGATTTAAGTAAGTTGATCTTGCATGTCCACACTGCGCTCATTGTGTCGGCGGAGTGCATTCTCACTAGCAGGGCTTGCATCGACGCACTGCACATTGCAGAGTACCTTCATGAAAGGTGCCTAGAGATCTCCATGGAGGATTCCAGGGCCATCCCCATGCACATAAACAGTCTTTTTCGGACAGCACCCTCTGCATAGCTAGAGTGGCTACCGATACCCACTATACCTATGTTTTTGTTCAGATTAAACATAAAAAATAATAGCATGTAACCCCTACAGTTTGACTGGAAATGTGTACTCATCAGAGGTGCCTTCCCCAGCATCATGCTCCGCCACCAACTGGTCTTATAAAAGGATGGGCTCCAGGATTAAAAACAGTTGTTGGCTGTCAGGGAGAATGAATCCTCTGCTTGCCTGTCTCACATTCTCCTCCTTCTCCTCCTCTTCCTCGTCAACAATGTTCTCCTCATTGTTGCTGGAGATTTAAGTACCCATTGTTTATAAGGAAAACTTTGGACCAGATCCCAAAGATGTTATTCAAACTTTCCTCAGTCCTCACTTGGCAAACTCCCATCAACATTAGAGCAGCTTGCTTGAGTAGGAACTGGGTAAAACCAGAATTAGTGAACTCAGAATTTTGTTCTGAGTTTGCTTTGGAATACTGAATATTCCAGCACCTGTGAAATACCTTAGTAGAAACTGCCCTTATGAGACATAGCAAGAACACATGGGAGGAGAAGGACTCAATTTGAGACTTTCTTGCACAAAATTCTGGTATTAGCAGGCATGGTTTTCTACCCTGCTTGGAAATGGAACAGAGTACACACACACTACATACAAATCTTAACTTACCCTGTACCATGATTTTTGCAGAGCATAAACCCCAGCTTAAACTTTTTTTCAGAAGCTTGATTGTTCAAAGGGTATCCCTAAAGAGCCTATCTGTCTTTTTTCCTATTTCAGAATGACTCAGCAATAAATACATTGCACCTTCATGAGGGACGCAACACCTGGATAACAGGTTGACTCTCTATGCTGGATCCTAGCTAGTTAGTATAGGTGACTCCCTGCTCATTGTGCTGGCATTTGTGGATCCCTTTCTTAGGCACCTAAATCTGCCATGCATTGTATAGGGAGACCAGATGCCTAACTCAGGGCTGTGGAGCCTACTAGGCAGCTGAGCTCCTAAAAGCCTTATGTTTATTAATATGTATACAGTGTCAGTATTAGTCACTCTTATCTGACAAACATTCTGCTCATAGGGGGAGAATAATGTCCATGTGCTCTTATTCAAGTTCAGCATTAAGATTAATTGCAGCTGTGCACTTTTTAGTCCACTTCTACACTTCCTCGGTTCTCTATGGGTTTCCTTTCATACAAAGCCATAGTTTCTCTGTTTTATGTCTGATTCCCTTTCATATTGAACCAGAAAAGCAAATTCATATGCTGTACTATAAAGTAAAAAGGGTCTTGGAATTATTATTATTTTCAATATAGTACAAATGTTTGCTTCGTGTGCTTTACCGTAAACTCTTTTAGAGATTTTTCTGGTATTATTGGCCATATCTGCTACCCTTTTCATTCCTTCTGTATAATGTACATTATACAGAAATTTCTCTCCTCACCCTCAACATTATCGAAAAGACTTATTTTTGTAGATTCATCAAAAGATTTATTTCCTCCACAAATTTCTTTTTGGAAAAGTAAAGTCAGTGTTTGCTTTGAAAATGGAAAAAGGAAGAAAATTCACAGTTTTCCCCAGATGACAGATTTTATAGTCCTCTGTTTTGGGGCAGAGTAGCAAAATTTCACACTTAGTCAAAATGCAAAGGTCCTTTCAAACCACCTTTATTTGCATGCATATTAAGTATATACATGAAACAAAAAATAGTTCAAAGAATGAGAATAATGAGCTCTTTGTACTGAAATAATAGTAAAATAGGTGAATTTTAAAATGTATTAAAAACCTGTTTGTTATACACTCAGGGGTAGCTTTCCCATAAGTCCTGAGGACAAGGCAGCAGACCAACAACTAGATTGTGACTCAGTGATACCATTGGGTATCTTTTCTCACATCCTTTCCCATAAGGGAGTTGTCCAGCATAAATGCTGAAGAGTTAGTACAGTCTCAGGCCTCAATAATTTTCCACTGGCTTTTCTATGAAGTTTGGAAGATGGGAGGAAATGAGCATATCTTCATCCTCCTTGCCACCTACTTCACGGAATGCTCATCTGAGGTACCAAATCTAGGGATACAATGTTACTGAGGCTGCAGATCCCTTTCAGCACAGGTGGGTTGGCGAAATCTGTGCAGATGAAACCTTCCAAGTTTCTTTGATTAGATACTCATTTGGGCCCTTGAGTCCTCCCAATGTTTATATTACATAGAACAATTCATATGACATAGGACAATCAGAAATGAGTTTGTGACATAACCAATGACTAAGGCTAGACTTTGTAAGAAATCTTGGTCTTTGGGACTCACTGAAAACAACTTTTGGCAGTATAGAAAAATCCAACAGAATTTAATGGAAATGTTAACTTTTCACTATATTTTTTTAACCCATCCCATAGAATTGCATAGAGGTATATATTCCTGCTATTCTTTTAATCTAAATTCTATGGAACTTTTCCATAAAGGGGAAAGCCAACCTAGAGAGGATTATTATAAATGAATTCTCTTATAAAGAAAACAGGAGAATTATTCTCCATATCAGCTATCAGAAGAAAACATCTTGCCCTTTAACCATAGGGCGAGAACCTCAGCTGATGTAAATCAGCATAGCTCCAGTGAGGCCATAATCTATAAATGGTACCAGGAAGGTGGCAGCAATATGTCTGAATGCAGAAAGCTGAATATTGCATTCATTTTTTATAGAATGAGAGGTGAAGAGGTCTAGCCTATCAAACTTTGAACCAGATATATTCATCCTTCTAGCCTCAGTTCCTAACTATAAATTCAATCCTAGGTGTCTTAAATTCAGCTCTATATCTATGCAAGGGTAAATCTCTGACAATTAGGCAGCAAAGAGATTGCCACAACAGGATCCAAATAAAAGGCTTTTGGATTTTATCCATGCAACAAAGAAATGCAAAATTCAGACTACAGGCTTTGAAATTAGCAATATCTCAGGCTCATAGTTATAAACTGGAACCAGGATCACAGGTTTAATAGAAGGGCAGAAGAGCAAGACTTTCGTATCATACATCATGTGCATTAGCATTTGTATCAGTGCACTGTTCAGCCACATGAGGGCAGTAAACTATTGCCATATGATGACATTGCTGTTTAAAGGAAAGATCCCTTTTTTAGTAAGATATAAAATAGTTGCTTATGTTTAATATGCATCACTAGCCTTAATTTTTATGTTCTAATCTAATCAGTACTAATCATATAATAAATTTTACATTGTTCACCCAGACTGTTCAGTAAATGTTTACAAATAGTTAATACCTTTACAGATATCAGTATCTGTTTGGAAACAATTCACTAGGACAGCACAGGGCTGAAATCATTGGACAATTTGTTTGCAGTGCATAATCCAACCACCTTTAATATTGTTATTTTTCATTTTAACCAACTAAAAAGTAGTTGGTTCCAGAAGTAGTATGTAGATATTAATAAAATAATTGTCAGAATGGAATATCCTGGAGAACCATATGAAAATGCATCAGAGATCATTCAGTAGCAACATGTAATATTAATAATTATTATGGGCCCTATTTAAATTGTGGGATAATTGTCAAAAAATTGCAACTGAGTTGAAGACAAGCCATGGGCAATTGTGAAAAAGTAATAATGGACCTTATTATTTGTGGTAATAAAGTCCATTATTACTTTTCTATGATTTTCCGCTGTTGGCTGCATGGGGCTGAGAGTGGTGGCTCCTGCTGTCAGCATCCCAGGGCTGAGAGCAGGGAGCCGAGGCTGACAGAGGCCACCTGGAGCTGACAGGTGGGTGTCTCACTCTCCACTCTGGAGTGGCCGGGGCTCCCACTATCACTGTGCATGGGGCTCTCTCCTTTGCCTGCTGTCAAAATTGTGGTGGAAGCCTAATATTGTGGACTCCACAATTTCCGCAATATCACAAGTTAAGTAGGGCCTTAATAATAATAATAATAAATATTGCAGTGATTATTGGAGCATTTGGAGCAATCCCTAAGGGCACGAATGAGCAGCTCAAGTTAAGAGTGCAAGACTACATGATCAGAAAAAAGAAAAAGAGTATGTGCATGATAATCAAGGTGGGCCATGCACATTGTGTAGAGAGTTGTTACTTTGGATGGGCTATTACCAGCAGGAGAGTGAGTTTGTGTGTGTGTGGGGGGGTGGAGGGTGAGAAAACCTGGATTTGTGCTGGAAATGGCCCAACTTGATGATCACTTTAGATAAGCTATTACCAGCAGGACAGTGAGGTGGGAGGAGGTATTGTTTCATGATCTCTATGTGTATATAAAGTCTGCTGCAGTTTTCACGGTATGCATCCGATGAAGTGAGCTGTAGCTCACGAAAGCTCATGCTCAAATAAATTGGTTAGTCTCTAAGGTGCCACAAGTACTCCTTTTCTTTTTGTGAATACAGACTAACACGGCTGTTACTCTGATACATGATCAGAGACCTCTGGAAGACAGTGTTCTTAGGCACTGGAAGAATTTTAAGGAAAGTCAAAGGAGAAAGAGCACTAAAATGCAGGAATTCTGTGGAAGGTTTTCCAAAACTTCTGACTACCCAAACCTCTGGCATTGGTTCATGATCAGGATTTATTGGTGACTCACAGGGATAAGTTTTAGACAGTAACTTTCCCCTTTGTTTCTCAGAATGATTAGCAGCACCAGTCCTGCAAACCTCAGATGCCACCAAAACAAGGTTCATTAGACAGAGAAATTCTAAATAATTCAAGTTTTATGTAATAAAGTCAAACCCTGAAGAACATTCACACTATGTCTGAAGTAGGAAATAGGGATATTTGATTAAATGTGGTAAAAATAATCGTGATTTGTTCTGTCTCCCACTGAAGTCAGTAACAAAACTCCAAATGTCTTCAAGGCCCCAAATCAGTACATCTTTCAGATGAGGATCTTGGCATACTATCCGACAATGTATTAGTCATGGATCTCTTTGATGATTATCCATTGGGGAGTGTGATGCTTGCCGCACACTACAGAAACCTTTAAATGGCAAAGTGAAAACAGGTCTAGGTCATTAGTTCATTCTTCTCATATGTTGTATCATATGCTAGATTCTAAAAGCTGACAATTTAAGACATGCCTGCACCCAGACTTATTATTAAGCAGCTATATTTCTCTGGGTGATGAAATGATCTGAGAGAGAATTTAGAGTTAATTATTTCTGAATAAAATACAGCCTCTATTAAAAAAGAAAAAAAAAGAAAAGAAAAATAAAGAACAAACAGACCCAGATTTCTGCGCCCTTCCACAAAAAAGTGTTGCTTAGCAGCATCATAATTTTAATGTGATTAAATATCCTAATTATTTTGTTTTAATGAATAAAATTAAGCTAAAATGTATAAATACACACATTAAAGTGATTCATTTGTCACTGATGTTTTATCGACGGAATTGTTTTGTACTTAAATAGTCATGTGTGGAGAATGCTTGGTGAGGAATTTGATACGTGTGTTTTTCTTCAACTTGTCTCCATGTATAAAATGGAACAAATTCTGCACTCAGGGCCTGATTCTTCACAATTTTACATTTCAGTAACTCTTCTACTGATGTAAGTAGGCATATTTACAATGGCACTGGACTCTTACGTCTAATACATATTATCATTTATACTATGATTGTTCCCAAAGACCCAATTCAAGATTTGAGTTGCATTGTGCTAGGTCCTGAGCAATGTAAAGGGGCACATAATCCCCACCTGAAAGACTTAATAATCCAAGGCCCATCATGGAATGGACAGAACAGCCACAAATACTTTGTAGTGTAGGTCCGCATAAGCACAGAGGTCTGCACTAATGTATCCAGCTGCAGTGTCAGAACCTAAGAAGACAAGCAACATATAAAGGATGAAGGAAAGAGAGAGAAAATCAAATATCTGCAAATACAAATTTGAATATACTTGTATTATACACTTGCTACTTTTAATTTGGACTTGTAGCTACCTAAGCAAATAAATATCAATATTTTAATATAAAGTATGTATTACCATATGCTGTTTTAAAATAATAATTATTGGTAATTATTAGTATATAATTCCTTTGAAACTCTGTATTTGACTATTATAATGCTCAATTTTTTTATTACTACGTTCCCTGATTTTCATTCAGTGGTGCTAGTTTATGACTAAAAGAGTTCTGGGAACTTGGAGGCGTATAAGTCTTACCCAAACATTGGATTAGTAGTATGTTTGTAGTGCCCTTGGCTTTGTACAATCTTACCTCTGAGTACAATTTGTACTATGCAATATAGCTTACACAGTGTTCTAAGGAAATAATGAGCTAGTCATGGTATATACAATTTATACAAAAATTATCCTAGTGCAAAGCACTGTGGTACAAACTTTATTGAAGGAAAGAAACAAGAAGAAAAGAGGATTAATAATGCAAACAGAACAACAGTTAGATGACCAAAAAAATAGATAATAAAAATTAAACACTATCTTCCTGTCTTCCCATGCAGCTTGATTTAGCCATCATAGGCTCAAGAGAAAGATAGAGACAAGATTTTTTCCACTTTCAAAGGGTATTCCTTTGAGTCACAGTAGGGATTTTGTTTTTATGCAGCAGTTTCTCTCTTACACAGAAACTTCACCTTTCTTTAAATTGTGGCTCCCCACAGGATCCATATTAAGTACCCCAACGTAGGGAGACTACATATCTAGTGCCATTAAACTTATTTATCGGTGGTTGTGAATAAGTGGAGGAGAAAATTTCTACACACTTAGATTCCCGAATCCCTATTTAGGCAATTGAGTAAGTAGCCTGTTATTCAAATATACTGAGCACTCAGAGTTCCCAATAAAGTCAGTTGGAGTTGTGTGTGTATATATATCTGATAGAAGAACTAAAACTTATAGCATATGGGTCTGTAACACCTGCTGGGGCTACCCGGAGCTGTCAGCCACTGTGTTACCTCTCTGCCTCAGCCAGAGGGAGTTTTGCTGGCTATTAGACAATGTGTCAGCTCCCAGCCACACCAGTCTCTCTTTCTCACCCGCTGACTTCTTACGGCTCTCCCAGCCCTAGCCTTGCCTAGCCTTGCCTACCACTGTGTATTCACAGATTATATTAATTTTGCTGCTCTGTTAAAGAGTCAGTACATCACAGTTTATTAATTTAATGGGGATAAATACACCCTTCCCTTCAAACAGTACTGAATTGGCTTATAGTAAGAATAAAACAAGTTTATTAACAAAAGAGCATGGATTGAGTGATATCAAGTAAAAGAGATAAAGATAGAGATGTTACAAGCAAATAAAAGTGAAAACACACATATACAAGTCTAAAACTCAGTCTAGCAAGGTACAGTTTCTTTTACACACAGTTTCCTTTCCAGCTTTTTATGGCCAGCCTGGCCAGAACCCATCAAATTGCTTGTTCTTTGTCTTCTTAAGGTGAAGGATAAAGATGGAATCTCTCTCTTTGTTCCTTACGTCCCCAAAGGGACGTCTTTGTCTTACAAGTCAGAAAGGCCTCTTGGGGGTTCAGTCTCATGTGACTTTCTGTGATGCACCGTTATAGTTTTATTTACAGCTAATAGGTAAATTGAGGTTAAACTCACATTCTTTGACCAGGACAGGCCTGTTTATCACCTTTACCTAGGCTAGACTGTCTTGTCTGAAACATGTTCTAGTAACATCATAGAATCATAGAATATCAGGGTTGGAAGGGACCTCAGGAGATCATCTAGTCCAACCCCCTGCTCAAAGCAGGACCAATCCCCAATTTTTGCCCCAGATCCCTAAATGCCCCCCTCAAGGATTGAACTCACAACCCTGGGTTTAGCAGGCCAATGCTCAAACCACTGAGCTATCCCTCCCCCCATCATACAGAGGGAATTCATAACTTCATACATAATGTTAACACATGTGTTTTGCAATTATATTAATAACCAGTGGGTTATTAGCTTTCAGAGGATACCTCACAAGGCATATTTTGTATAAATATTACAGAAGCAGTATGTAGTAAGTATGTCAGGCCTGATGAGAGTTGCTGTCACAGAGTAATGAACCACAAATGGGCCCCTGTGTCCATTGTCCTTTAATATTTTTAAGTGCTGTATTTTGTGTCATACAGAAAGGCGAAAGTGGAGATGTAGTGATAGTTCTTAAAGGAGGTAGAACCCAATCCTATAATTGATCAGGACTCAAAGCTCCCCTTGACTTCACTGAGAACTCTTCATGTAAACTGATTGCACTGGGCACACAGAACATGTGCAATTTGCTTTTCAGACCCAGTTATACCCTTCTTTTAATTCTCAAGCCATTTCTTAAATGTAATGCTTCCTCAGTTACATCTAGCACCGCAGAAAAGGAATAGGACTTTATAGGTAATAGGGAACCAATATTTAGTTTGCATAATATAAATGAGAGCCATTTCAAAATGCATAAGGTATAGACGGTCTCTGACATCTAAATTTCAATGATATCCACAGTAGTATACCAAATACTGTGGTTATCACAATGGAAATGCCAATGAAGTTCACTTTGTGAACAATGTTTAAATTAAGTGATGTTAAAAAGTTTTTTTTTAAAGCTGAAACTAGTGTTTCTTATAGGACATGCATAATTAAGGAAACAGAAATAAATCAATGTATATGTATCAGACACAAGCACTAAACTTACAAGATGGCAAATACAGTAGACGGATGTATGGTGCTTTGTGCTTCAGGCTAGATATAAGTTTGACCCAATGCTGTACCTAACCAATTCAAAATAATTTCTTTTTAATGTTACTAAAATAGCACTTTGCACCATAATGTAGCTTACTTTATTTACAGTAGTAAGCTGTTGATCCTTTCTTTGATGGTGACTAATGTGGCAACACTCACCCTTTCACAGCAAGAGATTCTGAGACTGAGAAGAGAGAAAAAAGGGGCTAATGCACACCAATGAAAGCTGGTCCCAATAGCTTGGCGATAAAGTATTTTGACAGAATAGTTCAAAAGTCACATTGATGTAATTTTTCATTGCACATTTTATGTTTTATAACCCATCAACAAAAAGATAGAAATCTTTAAATCTATACATGATAAATTACTTTCAAGATATATAGTTAATCATCCAGTAAACTTTGAACTGTTTAATATATGTATGAATTAAGCAATGGAAGCCTTCAGGAAAACTTTCAAACCAATGAATTCTAAATTGGGTGGAAAGGAAAGTGTAAAGAAAATGATTGCATCCAAAGTCCTGTTTCCCTGTGTGGAAAGTCTCTGCAATACCTTTTAAAAGCTTTTTTTGCTCTTTCCCCCCTGAGTTTCATTTAATTTTTAGTCCGCACACCAAAAACAAACAAACAAGCAAGCAAACAAACAAACAAACAAACCGATTTCAAGACTAATAGAAAAGCTAAGGGAGAAGCAGCAATGGAAAAAATAGATTAAAAAATCCATTCACCAGAATTTACAAATAAAAAAGTCGTGGTCAGATTGGGCTTTTAAGACCCAGCCCTATGATGGGGATGATGCAAATGAGTGTTGTGTCACAGGCCAGTTGTAGGTCGCATCATCTCAAAGGCACAGTGCCTCCTGTAGCTCCTTTCCATGTGAGTGATGGGGTACAACACTGATCCCCTCTACATCTAACCAGCTATTTCAACCATTGTGGAGGAGGGAGTGGGGCTACACTCTTTGCTGTGGCTAGCACCCCTGTGGGCACTACATGGTATTAAGGAAACCACAGGGAATGTTAGTCTGATAGCACTTGCACCTTGGCTCCCATTTATTCAGGCATACATTAGCCAGGCTTAGTCTGGCCCTTAGATTAATCATAAAGATAAAATTTTAAAAGCCCCAATGCAGTGTTTAAGAAAGTTGCCAGACTGACAGCATTAGAGACTGGAGTGCTCTGTTTATCCCTAATATAATTACAGGAGACACAGTAGTAGTACAAGCTTCCCACCACCAAGCTACCTCAATCCTAACCCCTGTGTAGGGGAGAGAGGGTAATTCAGTCACTAAAGCTAATCTGCCTTGGTCTCTCTGATGAAACTTGTGGTAGTTTAGCTTTGTGATCCAGATATCTGTCCCTGGGAATGGGACTCAGACTGCCAACTCACTTTACACATGATGCTGGTCAGGAGAAGGCAATTGGAAAATGAATGACTCTGTATCCCACAATCAATCCCTTTGTTAGAATGAAGAGTGCAAAACCACAGAGTGGGAGGGAATATTTCAGTGGATACAATGGGCATAACTAGGAAACACTATACAAATGGGTGATTTTCTCCTGGGGGAGGTGGTGAAAGCTAGTTAAAGCAAACCCTGAAGCCATGTGTATGTATGTGTGAGTGCAAGAGAGAAAGAGAAGGACTACTGCTCTCAGGCAGCATTCCCAAGTTCATCATATGGTTATTTGAGATAGGTACTGAGTTTTTGGGTCAAGATTTGTCCAGTAAAGACTAAACTTAGAAGTAGCTGTGAGAAACTTGCTTACATATGAAGATTAGAAAAGAGACATAGAATACAAACACTCATTTATGGTGCAACAACATCTCGAATGAGATTCCACAGTGCAGCTCTAAGAGGTGTAGCACAAAGTTTGCAGCCCAGATGGCACGGACAGGAGAGAAGCTGCAGAGGAGCTGCTGCACCAGCCCTACACCACATGGGGATTCACTTCTCTGGGGCCCTCTCAGGTGACTGAATGAGCAGAAGTTATGGTTGCATTGTACTGCTAGAGTGACAGAAAGCAGCCAGAATGGATACCAGGATCTGGTCTTTCCTTTTGTTTCACCCGTCTCAAAGAAGAAAGACATTGTAGATGAGTTTCCTTTACCAAAGGCTGATTTTCTAAAATGATGTTTTTGGCTCACACCTTAGTCCTTTTGGAGACAGTATGCTATCTTATCCTTGCAAGACTCTGCAGTTGCACCCTGGAAAGGGTGCTTATCCTGATCCTCACCTAGCGTTGTCAAATAATCCATCTGTGCAGAGGTTCTGCATCAGTGATTAATGACATATGCCATTAGCACTCTAACACAAAGCAAAATTTATTTCAGGAGTGAAAACAGTATCTTCTGTGGCTGGCTCTGGAACATGTGTTTTACTTGTGAGATCTTTGGGTTATCAATTGTCTGTATGAGAGGTAACTATTCCAGTGAGGAATCTGGGAAACATGCTGTTATGATATGGAAACTTCTGTGGTCTGGGCCTCATTGGCTATAGTCATTGCATGATATCCATAAAATTCCACAGGATCAAAATCTGTTCATGTTTTTTGCTGACTGGAGGGTGATGCTGCAGATATATATTACCATCAGACTTATCTGAGTTAAGAAGTGTAATATCCAGCTCACCTAGACATACCTGTGCTAGCTCTGCTCAAGCTAGCATGCTAAAATAGCAATGTAGTTGGGGTAAAGCATGCTGTGGTTTGAGCTAGCCACCTGAGTATGTACCAACACCGATCGCTCTCAGGTATGTACTCGGGCAGCTAGCCTGAGCCGCTGCCTTTGCTGTCCCAGCTACACTGCAAGTGGGTATTCATACATAAGCTGGGAATCACACCTCCCAGGTCAAATGTAGGTGCATCAATAGTGCTTCTACATGATTGGGCCCCAGAATACACAATTAATCTACAATAGAGTGAGGAGTTATTTTTACTTAAAAAAGAGTGGTGGATAAAGAGCACATTCTGTGGTATATATAACAAATGGAAAGTTAACAATGTCATACAATTCATACATGCAGATGTTGTGTACTGCTTGAAAATAAAATAATAATAGAAACAACTGATAGATTAATTCTGCTAAAAGTATCACCTAGAAACCAATTTGTTTATTTGGAAGTGAAAGTTTGATTAATAACTGTGGTGTCTCTCTCTGTGCTTTAAAAAGCACCTATAGCTATAAAACCTAAAGTTCAAGTAATTTTAACAGTTCATGGTTCTCTTAATTACTCAAAGAGATTGTATGGTTTCTTTGTTAAATCCATACTTTTGGTAAATTGCTTAGTACTGAGATCTGAAAAATGTGTGCTGATCTATTTTTATTGTCAGTATGTTAGTTTTTCAGGCCCTTGATTTAAAAAAAACAACACAATATATCATTATTTCATTCTTGTTTTCAAATGGTCAGACTTACATAATGTATCGTGTGCTATAAAGAATAAGGAATGGTTCTCAGAGAAAGTCTCCAATTTCCTTTCAGAGCATTTTTGAAGAATTTCTTTCTACAACAATTTCACGTCTGTTGAGGTACCCTTGATTTTTCTATTCTAACTTTGCTTTCAATTTAACAGATTTGACAAAAGCAAAATGTAACTTGAAAGCAGAAGCTGTTTAGCAAAGGAATATGCTAATATGAAATTCCATTTTTGATTGGAATAGCAGCCATTTTTGAAAATGTGCTGTCACCTAGCAACCAACATAGATAGCTACACTGAACACACACAACACACAATTGCAAAAATATATACATCTGGTGTTTAGATTTCATATGCCACTTTCAAACAAAGGCATTACATAGTACTGCCAGTATTCCATAATCAATAGACAGTTGTGTTTAAGAAGAGGCTAAAAGCAAATAGTATTAATACACTGTACTTATATAGCCTAGATCAAAGGGTCTGAAAGAGCATTTGGTCCTTGAACAGCTTTCCAGTAGGAGTAGTGGGGACAAGAAAGCTTAATGCATTTAGAAAAGGGATTATATGATGTGATTGTCTGCTTTCGCAGGGGACTGGACTCCATGCCCCAGGAGGTCCTTTCCACTCCTATGTTCTTATGCTCTTAGCATCGCAAATATTTATGAACGAAACTTTACCTCACTCCTATGAGGGAAACTGAAGAAGAAAAAAATATCACAAAATGGAGGTATAAAGTCTGTCTTTTGAATCCATATTTAGGCACCAGAATGAAGGTCTGTCTGATCTAGTCTATTGCAGTCTACAGGAGTTTTTCTTTGAATTCAATGGGCTTTAGATTGGCTCCTAAGTGGTCTGATTTTCAAATGTGTGAAGCACCCAGAGTCCTACTGAGTCATTGGGGCCTTGCCTTTGATGGAAGGAAGTGGTTGGCAAAGAGCACCTGAGAGCATTGGACTCATAGAGGTACTTAAATGTGCGCTAATGAGCCTAAAGTTGGCCGTCAAAATTTGAAAACTTTAGACTTACTCTGTAAAAGAATGCCTGAAACCTAAGTGTTTTAAAAAAAAATAGCTCAACAGTTGTCCCACTGATGTGACCATATCTTCCTGTTTTTATTTAGCTTTGTTCCCAGACCTTTTCTATTTCCTCCCCCCTGAGTCCTCGTCTATGAACAGCTTTTGCAGCAATTTCACTAGTTTGGTTAGTGTGTCATTTTAGTTAAATCAGGACAATCCCTATTGTGGATGCACTTATACCACTATATAACTTAAAGTATAAGGCCCAAGGCACTCAGGTGCCTAACCCCAGATTCAGGCACCTAAATCCCAGTTTTAGGCTTCACTGCAATTCACAAAATTCCTGCTCAGCCGCACTAAATGCTGTTGGCACCTAAACTCAGTCGGTGCCTAAATGTTTTCAGTAAAAGTTCCCTAAGAACCTATGTTTCTGCTTTTGGGCATTCACTTTGCTGCTTGACTCTGGACATCCAGATGCCTATCTTCTGCCTAAGCCTCAGAGTGATCCTGGGGAAGATAGGTGTTTGTCCTCCTAACTTGCATGTTGGGCCCAATCCAATAGGCAGACTCAGAGGTTGCCCACCGGACTGAGGCCCATTCAAAATCAGGCATCAGGAGGAGGAGAAAGAGGTGCTGGTAGTTCTGCCCACCTTGTGACTTTTAGTCCAATGGTTAGAGAACTCACCTGGGATGTGAGAGACCCAGGTTGAATTGTCACCTCTGCCTTAAGGGCAGAAAACAGGGTTAAGTACCAGAGGGGGCACCTACATCTTTCCACAGAAAAATAACTGGTGGAGATGCCTATTTTATAATTTCTATCTTGACATGGGAAACAAAGGTTCAGTTCCCCCCCCCCACACACACACACTCTGTCTGGGGAGAGGAGGGGAATTTGAACAGGAGAATGCTCTAAGCACTGAGCTATGGGATATAGTGAGACTAGTGGAGGGGGCGATTGAAGCTGTTCCACTGTGGCTAAATAATTAAATAGTAGGGGTTCCTGCTCTCAGTATAGAGAGACATTTTCATTCTTTTTCTGGCCAGGTGACTCTACTTATACACAGTGGAGCAGCTTCAACAGGAGAGACTGAGGTAGCATTGTATCAGGATATCCCATAGTTCAGTGCTTAGAGTATACACAGAGGCCATGGGAGACCCCTGTTCAAATCCTTCCTTTCCCCCTTTGGTAAAGAGTGGGGGAATTGAACCTACACATCCCAGGTTCTCTAACCAGTGGAATAAAAGTTATAAGATAGACACCTTCACCAGCTGTTTTGTGTGGAGTGAGGCAGATACTTGACTCATTCTCACAAGAAACAACTTAGCTACCTGGCTCCAGGAGATGGGTTTCCAGGCTGAGGATCACAAGCAGAGATAGACTCCTCCAGGCAACCCAGACCTAGGGGCTTATTTCTGAGAGGAGGCGGAGCTTAGGACACCTCTCTCTTCTCTACATCTCTCATTGGTCAGTCTGGGTGGCTCCCTGCCTAGCATACTGGATTTATGGATTCCATTCTCAGGAGTCTCTCTGTCCCCATTCATTGTGTATGGATCCAAAGCACGTAACTCCAGCTTTCTGGATCACAGTGTTATACCTGTGATTTCCTGGGCACCTAAAAGTTAGGTGCTGTGATGCTCATCATTGCAATGCCTAAGTCCCCTTGTGGATCATTTATAGCAGTATTTGTGTATCCATTCTAGGGGGTTATGGTGCTTTATTGCTTTCTAAACTGATATAGTTAAAGGGGTACAAAAACGGTCCCATCTATTTTGAAATAATAAATAAAATAGCATTAGCATTTCATTTTAAGTGTCTTGTAATTGTGCATTCATTAGCTATTTTTTATAGTTTTAGTGGTCATGATGAGATCATTGATATTCACGTGGATGTAATATATAAGTGATGTTACATTTTAATTCAGAATTCATACAAAATAATTAAACATAAATTAATATTGAAATTCAAGTCAACAAAATCTTTAAAAGAAAGTCTGTAGGAGAGTTAATGTACATTAATTTCTCCATGAAAACAGTGGCACAGAGGAAGCCATTCACAGTACATGCAATGAATGTATTGCATGTCCCAGAAAAAACTGGTTGCTCATGGGCCAGATCCAGCTGTCAGGCTGATTCCATCCGGCCTCCGAATGAGCACGGAATGTGCCATTTTACAGTGGGGTCCTCCATACAGCATGACTTCATCTCACCATACGTTTGAGGTCACACTGTATGGAGGATGCCATTTTAAAGTGGCATCCTTCATGCTCCTTTGGAGCTCTTGCACTGTCCATATGGGGATGCCATTTTGTGGAGCATCAGGAATGCAAGTGGATAACTGAATACACAAGGCATGTACTAGAGGGAGGGAGGGACCAAATTAAGCAAGAGTCAGTCAGTAGTGGCCACTGGCTAAGTGCCATTAAACTTATACACAGGAGAAAATAGAAATGTATAGAGCACACTATAGAGAGATTATATGGACACTATAATTGCCATTTTAAACAAAGCCTTCAGATAGCTACATGCATAATTAATTTATTTGAAACTTTACTGTTTTCTACAACAAAAAAATCTATTTAAATATTTAAGGTACTTAAAACAGAATGTCTCCCCTGCTGTTTCCACTTCATTAGCACTCCTGACTATTTTCCTATTTTGAAGTGTATCCTTGAAAATTGCCTCTTTTTTATATGTTTCTCTTTCACATTTTTCTGTTCTGTACCCTATATTCTCACACCAGCCACTGCTTAAATTTGCAACACAATATTTCTCTGTAAAAGCTTAAGGCATAGATTCAAGTTTCAATATAGGCTGCGGTATAAAGCTCAGTTTGGAATAATGAAAGTCTCATTAATGGCCAAAAAAAAAAAAAAAAGAAAGAAAAGAAAAGAAAAAAAGCATGTAAAAATAAAGAGGATACCAAAGATGCCCAGGCAGGGGATGGCAGTGATCACAGTACTTGCGTTTTCCTCAGCAATGCTATTTTACTGCTGGAACCTAGCCAGAGAGAACTCCTGCTGCAAGTGTAGAATGGAATATACAAGGCATACAAGTGTATGATTGAATAGAACAGATTTAGCAGCTTCAACTCTTCATTAAGATGGAAAGTTTAGTGAAAAAAAATTGTTAATTCATTTAGCGCAAGCGACTAAAGAGACAGAATAATGGATTTTAAATTGCAGTAGAAATGTTAAGTGATGACATAGTTGTATATTCTCAGTTTTCATTTTTATAGACTACTAGTATTTACCAAAACTAATGTATTTGGTTTACTAATTGCTATGTGTACATTTAGACAGGGCTGGCCTTTCCATGAGGCGAACTGCGGCGGCCACCTCATGTTCCAGACTGTGTGTGTGGGGAGGTGGCGGGGGGGTGGGGGGCTGCCACGAGGACCCATAGTGTAGAAAATTGTGTCTGTTGCTGGTGCATATGTATCCTCTCTGCTCTAGATGCACAGAGATGGTGGAGTGCTGTGCTGGAGGAAGGAGGGCACAAGAGTCATAACAGGCAGGCAGGAGAAAAGGTAAGAGGGAATATCAGAAAGAAGCAGGAGCTGCAGGGAGAGAGAGGAGGAGGAGCCTCTTATGTACCTCTCTAGCACCCCCAGAAGCCTGGACTGATTAACACCAGTTCTCAGGGAGCTTCCAGTCTCCTGCTGCTTCCCTGAACCCACTGGAGGAGAACAGGCAGTCAACTGAAGTAGTAGGAGCCAGTTAGGCCCTTAAGACGCTGATATCTTCCCTCACTGAGGCCCTGCTACCAGCCTGCTTATTTGTTCCCTTCACTTGAGTGTTGAGAACCACTATAGCTGGCACAGAACAGCAGTCATGAGTGAAAGAAGAAAACACCCTTCTGGGGAAGCATTAGAGAAAGAAAGAAAGCAAAGGAAGCTTTTCTATTTAAGCAGGAAGGAGCTCTCCTGAGATACATAGACACAAATGTTTACAGCCCTAGTGAGGATGTGAGTGGTGAGGAGATGCCTGATCTTCCAGTTAGCCAGAGTGCAGGTGACCTAGCAGCTACTGCAGCATCCATATCTCCATCTCAAATGGATGTAACCATGCATATTCCTGAAGAAAAGTGTAGATCAGAGAAGAGTGTGGTGGAGGCGCAAGAAACAGCTGCTGCTGAGTTTAGTTCCTTACGTCTAGATTATCCAGGACTGTGGATCCACTTGAGCAGTAGCCTGAGGGACTTCCTTCTACTGCATGGGCCACAACAAGTGAAAAACTTCATGTTCCCCAAAGACAATGAAAATAGAAGTTTCCATCCAACACCTTACTGGCGTGAAATCCCCAATGGTGACAAAGTGGAGAGGCCATGGCTTATGTACTCAAAACCCCAGAATGCTGCATACTGTTTTTGTTGCAAACTCTTCCAGTCTAATGTTCCAGCCACACTGGGTTCTACAGTAACAAAGGACTGGAAAAATCTGGCTAGAAATCTGGCATGCCATGAGAAGGCAGCAAATCACCAGAGAGCAATCCATAGGTGGAAAGAGCTTGAGATAAGAGTAAGGTTAAAGGCCACCATAGATGATCAGCCTCAAGAGAAGATTGCATCAGAGTCTCTTTACTGGAAAAATGTTCTGAAAGGGCTCGTTGACATTTTGAGAATGCTTGCTACCCAAAACCTAGCACCGTGTGGCACTTCAGATCAGCTGTATGTGCCAAACAATGGAAACTTCCTTAAAATTAGGGAGCTGATGGCTGAGTTTGATGCTGTACTCCAGGAGCATCTAAGAAGAGTCACCACCCAAGAAATGTACACACACCACTACCTTGGAAAAACAATTCAAAATGAGATCATACAGTTACTGGCAACAAAAGTCAAACAGAAGATTGTGCCAGATCTGAAGTCAGCAAAATATTATTCTGTTATTCTGGACTGCACACCTGACATCAGCCATATGGAACAAATGATTTTAATGGTGCATTTTGTAAAAACAACAGAACCTAGTGAAAATGTCCCTGCAGTGGTGACTGTCAGAGAGCATTTTCTAGAATTTATTGACATTGATGATACTACAGGAGCTGGTCTGACAAATGTGCTTCTTAAAAAGCTGGAAGATATGGGAATTGCGATAGCTGACATGAGAGGTCAGAGCTACGATAATGGTGCCAAGATGAGAGGAAAGAACAGAGGAGTGCAGATACGGATCCGAGAGTTAAACCCCGAGCTTTTTTTGTCCCGAGCAGTTCTCATTCATTGAACTTGGTGGTCAGTGATGCAGCATCAGCTTCTATTGAGGCGTCTGAATTTCTGAATGTAATTCAAAGCATCTATGTATTTTTCTCTGCATCAACTCATCGATGGCAAATTTAGAAGCGACATCTGGGAACATCCTCCCTGACACTGAAACCACTGAGTACTACATGATGGGAAAGTCGAGTAGAGGCAACAAAGCCTATCAAACACCAAATTTGGAAGAATGATGATGTCATAGTTGACAATATGGAGGATAATGCTATGACAGGAACTGTTTGTGGGAGAACAGTGGCAGAGGGAAATGGAATCACCAGAAACATACATAACTTCAAATTTCTGTGTGGCTTAGTGTTGTGGCATGACATACTGTTTGAAATAAATATTGTAAGCAAGAGACTCCAAGGTGTTGACCTTGATATGTCTGGAGCAATGAAAAAACTGGACAAAGCAAAGTCATACCTACAGTCTTACCGGTTAGATGAGGGATTTCAAAACGTTCTGAAGATTGCACAGAAATTGGCAGAGGAAATTCACACTGAAGCTATTTCCCCAGCCATTCAAGAATACAAGAGTCACTGAAGACAAAAGACATTTTGATTACAAGGCACGGGATAATCCCATAAGAGACCCCAAACAACAATTCAAAGTTGAATTCTTTAACCAGGTGCGAGATTGTGCAATACAATCAGTTGAAGAAAGTTTCATGCAGCTCAAGGAACACAGCAGCATATTTAGGATGTTGTATGATATTCCAAAACTCCTCACTCTACCTGAAGAAAACCTACACAGGCAATGCAGAGCACTAGAGACAGTGTTGACACATGATGACATGTGCGATATTGATGCGAGTGATTTAGGTGATGAACTGAAAACCCTTTCAAGATACATTTCAGCAGGATCAGCTCCAAAGGCTGTTCTGGAATATATATGCACAAATAAGATGACCACCCTCTTTCCAAATGCTTTTGTTGCTCTGTGCATATTTCTAATGCTTCCTGTAACAGTGAAGAACGCAGTTGCCAGTGGAGAACGCAGCTTCTCCAAGCTGAAGTTAATAAAAACACATCTATGATCCACAATGACATGGTCAGCCTTGCAACCATCTCCATAGAGCATGAGCTGGCCCAGACAGTGGACCTTCAGGATGCAGTTCAAATCTTTGCAACCAAGAAGGCACAGAAAGCACCACTTTGATTATTCAAACAGATAAAAATGCCAGTGTTTACTATGCAGATAAGAAAAGTTACATTTGTTGTTCAGGCATTTGAAAGTTAAGTGTTACTTAAAATTTTTGAACAAGGCATTTTAAGTTGTTAGTTCTCCTTTATTGGGGTACATAGCAGAGCAATACCATGAGAGGAGTAGAACAGGAAGAGGCAGAATTGAGACCTTTCAAAGTTTTGGCCCAAGCGAGGGGGCATGGGTGCATCATTTGAGCTCCCCGCCACAGGTGTCAAAATGTTGTGGGCTGGCCCTGGCCACGAGTAAAGAAATGTTTTACTAATAACATGAGAACCCTAAAATGGTCTTGTCAGATAGTTGTAATAACATATGAATTATAAAAATCTGTATAGTATCCTACACTTCTCATCCCCTATTTTCTCACTGCAATGTGTACCATGAATATTTCTGCTGCATTCCCCTCCCTAGCCATGTTTTAAAAATGTATGTGCTGTGTACCATGGAGAATGACTTGGAACTTATGTATATGAGCTCCAAACATGCCAGCTGGTCATGTCTTTGAATACTGTTTACCTATGGCTGCACTGGCTTTTCACTTGAGTGTTTATTAAGAAAGATTAATATAATGCTTCTAATTTACTTTTACTTTTCAATAAAAAGGCAAATAAATTATACACATAAACTCATGGGTAAGCAATATTGTCTTATAACTTGGCAGATTCAAATGTTAAAAATGAAATTTAATTAAAGAAACCCCTTATGTCATATGCTGATCAGACAAGAAATTTGATTAACAGAAGAGTTATATGTTGCCAGGATGCAGCCAAACAATCTCATGAGTCCTTTTTTTTCTGAATCCAAAAATAATTGGTTTCAGGATGGAACTATCTGTTGTAGTTTTAATTATATACTTTTTTAAAAAAAAACAGGCAAATAACCAACTAAAATAATGAAAGTAAATAGTTGTCTCAAGTCCTTGAGGTCCTTGGCTACCTCTAAGCATCTTTCAGGTATGTCCGCCCTGTGGCCAAAATGAAGGTTGGTTCATTGTTGCAACTTCGGTGTAATTAATCTCCCCACTCCTTTTTCAATCCTTCACAAGTTGTTGTCGGCATTTGGAAATGTGAGTGCCAGATCATGTCTGGCTCTTGCATGGGCACGAAGAGTAGAACATAGGACGATGTGGAAGGCTATCTCCTTTGTGTATGCCACACAAAGTTCACACACAATAGCAATCTTTGTGCTCTGGGAAATGGAAGAACTGCCCTTTCCTAGTGCCACATTGTGTGAAAGTCACACCAAAAGGGGCACAAAAACGAAATGGGCTTTGTCTCTTCCCTCTCCGCACTTGGTCATAGGTCTGGCAGTGTGAACCCACAGGAGAAGGCAGTATCTGCACCCATTCCCTTGGATGTTTTTTTCAAAGACTTCTTTTAGTCATTGCCATCAGCAGTGTGAGGCTATTCAGCATGGCCATGAGCAGTGTGATCTCTACAACCCCACTGTAGCCTGTGTCCATCTGGCATAATATGGCTTTTATGGAGTCAAATTCTGCCCTCAGTTATACCTGTGCTTTCCCATTGATATAAATGTGATTATTGGAAATGTTGCATAAATGAATAGACAATCTAGGGTGAAATGCACTGAGGTGAGGAGGAGTCACACAAAGCTCTATGGACTACTGAAACCCTATGTAAAATGACACAAAATTAGAGCCTGGATTGAGCTCTTTGCAAATTAATCAATTTAATAGATTATGCCTCTACATATCTCTTGATCTGAAGCAATTGAAACAAACAGTCAGAACAACTATGTTGATGTTCTCTTTCACTTCAGTTTAGGAATCACCTAGTGATTGTCATTCTTAATTCTACATTTTTAATCCTAAAGAATACTAAAAATTTCTGCTTCATTTATTAATTTGTTTAATTTTAATAATGTTTCTATATAGAGCTGAGCTACAACAGGTTACTGAAATTGAACCTTCATAGAATATCAACTGAAAAAAACAAAAGCAAACCAATTCTTAGAGTTCTTAAATTGACCCTTTATTCAATAGGTTACATGGTCTTTTGATCACAACGATGGAAATGCAGATATTTCTTAAAGCATTAGAAGTCTCCAAGATTTTTAAATGAAGGGTCAAATCCATCTGCTGCCACACAATACATTTTGAATGGGACCAACATCGTGGTTTGTAGTGGAAGGGTGGATTCCAGTTCCTATAGCCAACTTTTTGTTCCCTTGTTAACGAAACTGCCAGCATAGCTCTGACTGAGAATAAGGTTGTGGAAGTTATATCTCCAATCTTACAAACTCTTGCATTGGGTACAGTTAATTATGAACATAAGTATTTGTAGGGTTGGGGCCTATCAGTTTACTTGACAGTTCAGTGAGTAAGCAGAAGGCTAGGAAGGGTATAGGCTAAGCTCACTGCCGTGAAAAAATCAGTAATGTAAGTAGAGATGCATATGCCAGAGGTACCTTTGTCATGGTCTGATACTTAATGCACACAACTGGGACTCTACGGATCTGGGTACAATGCCCAGTTCTGTTAATTGTTTCCTGTGTAGCCTTAAGAATATTGCTTCCCGTCTCTGAATATTCATTTTTTTACTCTGAAAAATGGGGATAATAATGTAACTCTCAGGGTTTAATTAATTAACATGTACAAAACACTTGCAGATTCTCAGACAGAAGCCAATATAGAAATGGAAAATATTATTACACTATATTTCCATGATTAGATTACAAAAAGCAAATATTACAATAATTAACTTTGCCTTATGAATTGTATGTATTTTATCATTTATATATGACTAGTTTAAATTCTCCCTGTTAAAATCAACACATATGGGTTTTAGAGAGGCTGAAAAAAACATCCACCCCTCTGTCCATCTCAAAGGTTAAAATATCATGAAGTGGTATTTGACATGGTTAACTACAGAGTTATGAAAATAAGTATGCATCACAAAATCTGTGACTCTGGAAAGCATGAGGGGATCCGGTATTAATTGTGTATGATTAGTGATTCACTTGGGCCTAATCTGCATTTTTAAATGAAAATGAACTTTATAAAGAAATGTTTCCTGTCGGCTTTGAGGGAGAAAAAGAGTCTACATCTGTGCTATATTTACAAATCTTTGCATCAGCTAACAAGAAACACTATATCAAGTAGTAAGACAAGCTGTTAATTTGTAATGTAATTAAAAATGCATATTTTGCAGTAGCTCAAAACTGTAAGCTTGTTTAATGAAATTTAAATGGCATATTTATTTTGCAACTTCAGATATGATATTAATAAACTACTTGATTTAGACCTCATTTGCATAGTAAGTGAATATAATTAAAATCAAACCTTCATTAAAAGATCACAGGGAAATATTTAATCTGCAGCATATTGGCAGGGAAACAACCAACAGAAATTATATCTGGAATAACTCAAACCGCAGCAGCAACTGTAGATTGGACTAACTATGTTCATATTGTACATATGTTGAATTGTGTCCACAGTAATAAATCATTTGTAACGATTTTGGCACCATCTGAATATAATTTTGTTTTAATCTTGTTTGTATTCCTTTTTATCTGGTTTTCATAAACATCCCTGTGACTGAAGTTTATGCAAATATTGATAAAAAAACAAATTTTGGATCTTCAACTGAGACACATTTAATCATGAGTCTGAATTAATTTCATAATAAAAAATTCATGTCGGGCAAAAATGAGAGCAATTTGTAATAGCTGTGTCATCCAGTCAGGGAACAGAAATAAGAGCATGTAACATATGTGACCAACCACACAACTCAGATAGCAAATCTTGAATATTGATTACACAACGTACACAGTGATCAGCTGGCAAGTAATACATAGGCTGTGTCCACCCAAAACATCAAAAAGTACTGCCAACCCCAAATGTTCATGAGTCATGCCCCACAAACCAGGAGATAGAGTGCCTGAGTGCCTCTGTTTGATAGTTTAGATTCATGGCTTTAGGCTTTACTCTGCAACCATGAGGGTTACAAGTCTACATGAAATAAAAAGATAAAAAAGTTGAAATTGTTATATAATCACGACTCCATGCACTTGTAATTTATGAAAAATACCATAGATAGTGACACTTGCAATAAAATTGTGAGTTGGTAACTCTGACATACCAAATTTCTAATGGTGATAAAATGTATAAAAGTCTTGCAGCCACTCTGTGAGGAGGGGAAAAAGGGTATATTTGCTAAATAAATTGTTAATTGCAAAGCATTCTGCCAGATCTAATGAACAGTGAAGTGAAATGATATACACTGATCTGTGAGCAGAGGTATTAATGAAATTCTATCGGTCTTGCTTATGAGTCAGGCATGGCCAATAAATACTGAAAAACCACTCCTCCACCTCTGAAAAGGATGGTTCTGTATTATGAGCTACAGTGCACCTAGATCTGCAAGGGAGAGAAAGATGTCTCTCACCTTCCCTGTGTTCCTGTATAGGGACCTTGTGCTTCTACTTTGTGAAATCTGAGCTGGGGGGAAGGCAAGGCAAAGTTGGAGCTATGGCAGAACTGGGCTAACATGGGGCAAGGGGTCCTAACATGTAGACAGAAGTCACAGCTCGTAGTGCAGCTCACACTTACCAATTGCTAGCAGCTCTGCAAATCCATTAACATGCCCTATCAGGTAGGCAGGGGCTTCCTCAAAAACTGTGCCTCCCTGAGCCAATGAGATTGTTCAGCTCCTTCTCACTCCCACCTCACACCAATAAAACCTACTGTTTAATAACCCAGGCTAGTTGTTTATTGCCTCTGCCTGATTCAAGGAAGATTTGGATAGGCTTGAACTTCCAGTCTCCTGCAGGCATTTTAGATCTGTGCTTCTCCAGCAAAATCACTGGGGACAGGTCTGATTCGAGTCCAAGAGTCTTACTATCTTCAAAGTTTTGGGTTGTTCAAATTTGCAATTTTGATTTGGGCTTATCTCTAGCATCAAGTATAATATCAGCATGGATAGCTAGCCAATTGCCTACAAGTGAGTTTTATCTAGTGGTTTAATTTCCTTCTCTTGTAGTCTTGATATCAAATTTCCTTTTGAAATACAGTAGAAGCTTACATATATCAGATTAAATGGATTTATTTCAATTGCAATACTATTTGGCACTGTGTAAATTATTATTGAAAAGCACTAAAAGAAATATAGTCCAATAGCACCACTATACTTAAGTGTCTGTCAGCAATTCTATTATAAACCCACTATTTGATGTCTTCTTAACGACATGAGCTTGAAAGATGAAACTCAGGGGTGTTAGCCCAGATTCACTTTTGTAAAATCAGAAAGGAAAAAAGGGGATAATTGGTAAATTGATCTAGCTATTAATGATTCAGATATAGTAAAATTATAAAATGCAGAATACTAAATCTGTTCTCAGAAGACACTACCAGCAAAGAAAAAATGTATCATTGTTTTAGCCCACTAGAATCCATTATCAGAACAGGTTTCAGTGAAGATAATGGGAAATCAGAAAGTGTTCAGAAACCAATCAGACTGACTCTATAGTTCCATATTAAGATTTGTGTAGTAAGGCCCCATTCTTGCAAACACTTCCACATGTGCTTAGCTTTAGTCTCCAATGGGTCTACTCACTGTAGTAAAATTAAGCACATGTGTAAGTGTTTGCAGGATAAAGAATGTAGTGAGAGGGAAAATTCAGAAAGTTCAGTTATTGCATATGAATTTCTAGATGCTTACACAAATTCTGAATCATGGCTTCTTTTGACTCTGAAGTCAACCATTTAAAAATTATTGGTCATATCTAGATGGTAAAATAAGATTAATTTATTTTGCCATCATAATAGCCATTATTTCACGTATATAAAGTTTACAAGAGTAAGGGTTTCCCCCTTTTTGCCTACAGATATTATAGGAGCAGCTACTGAAAGTCATCATGCTAGGTGTGTTCCCTTAAGGTTATCCTCCTTACAGCTACTAACACCTGTTACAAGGTGAAGATTTTGCTCTTTTTGGGTTAAACACTCAGATTTCTAGCTTATACTTTTGAGCCCCAAACTGACCATAAAAAGGGAACTATTTTTTTATTTTGAGGCAGATGAATTATGGAAAAAAATCCTAGGAGCCAAGAACTAAAATAACACACACACACACACACACACACACACACACACACACACACAGAGTGTCAGATACTCAGTTTGGTTTACCTTTATGATTTATTGGTAAATAATTATTTCCAATTCCATGTGCCTTTTCCAATTAATATTCATGAAAGTTTAAAATACGTTTTGTTGTACATTTTCATCTGACAGTGTTAATTATCTAACATGACACATGTCATGCTTTGCATCCTCCAGAGTCAATCTGTCTCTGACTAACATTTGTGAAGTAGTGTCATTATATCATTTCAGTTCTTACTAGCTTACTGTCTGACAGGGTGCTTACTTTATTTCAGCAAAACAAACAGAAACACACACAGAGACACAAATTCATGCACTAGCTGCACAACAAAGGTGACAAAAGGATGTAGTTAGAAAAAACAATGAGGGACGTCCAATTTCTGTGTGCATATGAAGCTCTGGATATTTTGGAGTCTGTCTTTTATTGTTCTAACTTCATATCATAAATGCTGGTCAAGATTTTCAAAAGTGATAAGTGGTTTTGAGTGCCTGACTTGAGACAACCTAAGAGGAATCTGATTTCCAGGGAGCAGGTAATTAGAACTTTCTAAAAAAACCCTATAAGGAGTCTTAAGTTGGGCACCCCAAAATTGAAGTGCCTACAATAACTAGTTGTATATAAAAATATTGGCCACTATTTTGGTCAAACTGTAAGTTACATTTTGACGCCCAAACGTCCTCACTTTAACTGAATTTGATGGTTTCAGTGAACATTTACCTAGAAATAATGATATATCTGTGATTGAGCTATCCATCTGCCTTGTTTACACTGTAGTTTCTGAGTTGTTGTTGAGGCAGAAGTATATTTTTAATTAAACCCTGTTAGCACCTAGTACTACTGTACTGACCAGATCAGTACACTCTTAGTCTTAAATGAAAATAATAACATGTAGCATAGACATAGTGCTTTCATCATCAAATTTTAGAGAGTAAGCTCTTTGGGGCATGGACTATGTCCTGTCTATGTTTTGTACTGTTCCCAGCAATAAAGTAATCATACTTTGCATTGATATACTGTAGCACTTTTCCATTTTCAAAATGACTAAGTAATCATCAATTAATTTTTCTTCACAAGACTATTCTAAGATAAGTATTATTAACCTAATTTTACAGAGGGAGAAATGTGTGCCGTGTATCTAATCAGGTAGCTTGAGACATTGAAACATATGGCACCATTTCAGTGAGTGTTAATTTTTTTCTTGGCAGTGTTTTACTCCACATATTTACAGATTCAGTTACGTTAATATTGGAATTTTAAGTGATCTCTTCTATTTGATGGTTTACAAAACTATAAGCATATAGCTGATAATCTTTCTCTTGCAGAGGTGCTGGAAAAAAGTTGTTGCAACACAATTATTGACTCGCCTTAGTCTCTGTCACTTCTTGACTGCAATTCTGAATTGAAAGGGGAGTGTGCAACTGCCCTTGAGAGAGTTTGTAATGACCTCCCTCTTCAGACTGTTAACAATGTCCTTTCATGGCTCATTTTACTCAATTTAATATCTTCTCTAGATATCCTTGACCCTGGTATCATTTTACATCACTCTAAGCACCTTGTAGGCCTCCTTGGTTTTGTTCTGTCATGACTCATATCTTCATCTAACTTAAGCGATATTTTTTTGTTAATTAATTACGGCATGCATCCTATTTTCCTGTTCCAGTTTGCTTTAGGGTTTTAGATTATGATCTGTACTATTCATTGCTCTGACGCTCCTATTTCCTCATCTTTTCATGATGGTTAACTCATTAGTGCTATGCTTGTGGCACCGTATTCTCTTTTGATGCCTCTTTAAAGTCCTTCAGTTTTACTATTTTGCTGCATAGACATTCAGAACTGAAGATATTTTTAAATTAATCCTAATCTGATGTTTATGACTGTGTTAGAACTTTCTTAAGAAAAAATTGTCAGTGCCATTTGGTATCTGTAATCAGAAGCACCGCATTAGTTTTTGTTTCTCTTCTTTGCATTTACTTTCTTAATTAGTGAACAGAACATTGGTAAGTCTGGGCTTGGATTCCTGTGTCACAAAAAGGGTACATTTTGTCATAGTGGGAATATAGCAAGGTTGTTGTTCATACATCCACCATTGGATGTTATCAGAATGGGTTATGTTTCCATGACATCCAGATTCTGTTTCTCAATTTGTATGGCTTTTTCTTCAAATTTTGCTGTTTTTCAGATGACCTCTCAGTTATGCAGATGGGTGCCTTTGTTCATGGATTTCCTGCTTTTACAAAACTCAGCCACTACTGAAGCAGGGAAATCCTGTGGTTGGTGCTTGGCTGTGTTTTTCTGAGGTCCAGTCACACTGATTCATACTCCTTTGCCCTCTCTCCCACAGGTGCTTCCACACAGCATTTCCCCCATCCAGTAGCACTGCCTGTTACTACAATGGTAAGGTGAAACCCTGTGAAGCATGGGCATGGAGAGAAAGGAGCACAATAGTAAGAGCAGTAAAAGAAGCAGGCCTTGTAGGAAAAACTCCTTCAGATCTGAAGCAAGCCTGCTTGGGAAGGCATGGCTGAAAGGAGTTAGAATAGGAGGAGAGGAGTTCAGCTGGCTTGCGGTGCCTTGGGGAGCCTGACTAATTGGTCATAATATTAGCCGCAGGAATAACCATGCTGATTATCTTGCCATTATCTAAATCACTGATGAATATATTGAAAGAACTGGACCCAGAACTGATCCTTGAGGGACCCCACTTAATATGCCTTTTCAGCCTGACTGGAATGCACATTTCTGCATTATCGCTTGACAAATTTCAATTTCTCCTTATATATCTCTGCCCATACTGTTAGAAGAAAAGGAGTACTTGTGGCACCTTAGAGACTAACCAATTTATTTGAGCATGAGCTTTCGTGCTCAAATAAATTGGTTAGTCTCTAAGGTGCCACAAGTACTCCTTTTCTTTTTGCGAATACAGACTAACACGGCTGTTCCTCTGAAACCTGTCATACTGTTAGAGTATCAGCAATATTCTACCTGAGTTTTCTAGATGGTCTGCATCTGTTTTCAGCATGATGATGATATAATCAAAAAAGGACTGAGTTCCATGGATTTGTTTTATAACACCTGCTCCATGGCACATTTCCATATCACACAAGTTGGTGCTTGTGTGTTTTGTTCAATATTTTCATAAATGATCTGGAGGATGGTGTGGATTGCACTCTCAGCAAATTTGCAGATGATACTAAACTAGGAGGAGTGGTAGATACGCTGTAGGGCAGGGATAGGATACAGAGGGACCTAGACAAATTGGAGGATTGGGCCAAAAGAAATCTGATGAGGTTCAATAAGGATAAGTGCAGGGTCCTGCACGTAGGACGGAAGAACCCAATGCACCGCTACAGACTAGGGACCGAATGGCTCAGCAGCAGTTCTGTGGAAAAGGACCTAGGGGTGACAGTGGATGAGAAGCTGGATATGAGTCAGCAGTGTGCCCTTGTTGCCAAGAAGGCCAATGGCATTTTGGGATGTATAAGTAGGGGCATAGTGAGCAGATCGAGGGACATGATCGTTCCCCTCTATTCGGCAGCTGGAGTACTGTGTCCAGTTTTGGGCCCCACACTACAAGAAGGATGTGGATAAATTGGAGAGAGTCCAGCGAAGGGCAACAAAAATGATTAGGGGTCTGGAACACATGAGTTATGAGGAGAGGCTGAGGGAACTGGGATTGTTTTGTCTGCAGAAGAGAAGAATGAGGGGGGATTTGATAGCTGCTTTCAACTACCTGAGAGGTGGTTCCAGAGAGGATGGTTCTAGACTATTCTCAGTGGTAGAAGAGGACAGGACAAGGAGTAATGGTCTCAAGTTGCACTGGGGGAGGTTTAGGTTGGATATTGGGAAAAACTTTTTCACTAGGAGGGTGGTGAAACACTGGAATGCGTTACCTAGGGAGGTGGTAGAATCTCCTTCCTTAGAAGTTTTTAAGGACAGGCTTGACAAAGCCCTGGCTGGGATGATTTAATTGGGAATTGGTCCTGCTTTGAGCAGGGGGTTGGACTAGATGACCTCCTGAGGTCCCTTCCAACCCTGATATTCTATGATTCTATGATTCTATGCTACTTCAAAGTGCAGCAACTGAAACAGTCCCTAATGGATATTCACTGTGAGTAATGCACAAGAGTAAGGACTTATCTGCATAAATAAGATGCACTGAAATCACCTTCATGAACTCCTACACACTTGCTAATGTAGTGCAAAAGTCCTTACTATGTGACACATTTTGCCTATTTTTAAAATAGGATTAATCATTAATGTAAAATCATCCCAAATCCTTACATTCTTCTTGACAGGTACATCTGGGGATCTTCCTACTCACTGTGATCTACTACACTTATCATTCTTTCACAGGTTTCAGAGTAACAGCTGTGTTAGTCTGTATTCGCAAAAAGAAAAGGAGTACTTGTGGCACCTTAGAGACTAACCAATTTATTTGAGCATGAGCTTTCGTGAGCTACAGCTCACTTCATCGGATGCATACCGTGGAAACTGCAGAAGACATTATATACACACAGAGACCATGAAACAATACCTCCTCCCACCCCACTGTCCTGCTGGTAATAGCTTATCTAAAGCGATCATCAAGTTGGGCCATTTCCAGCACAAATCCAGGTTTTCTCACCCTCCGCCCCCCCCCACACAAACTCACTCTCCTGCTGGTAATAGCCCATCCAAAGTGAGCACTCTCTTCACATTCTTTCACAGTTTTATACTTCCAGTTCTAGTTCAACTTTTGACGTGAAAACATATGGAATTTGGATGGCATCTTTCTTCTAGTCTTGAATATCTTTTAATTTGTCTGGATTGGTATCAAAAATGGAAGCATGCTTTTCCAGAAGTTTTGTTGTCAGTCTTCTGTTCAATACATATTATATTGTTATACTATATTATTATAACAATACAAGATTATTTAGAATATTCTAAATTATATATTCTAAATTGTAGTATTACAAATTATATATTGTAATGGTGTTCTAATGTCATGTCAGTTTAACTTAACCTGTGGTCACTTGCATTTTGATATTTGTTTTCAGTTGCAATATGCACTGGCTTTATTTCTTCTCTTCTTTCCAAACATAAACCTTAATATACACAAGTGAGAGAGTGCTAAATAACAAGGTTGTTGAAACTTTCCCCAACCCAAAACAAGCCACTTTTATTTCCCCAGGGAAACGTAAAAAATATATATAGCCTGTATTAAACAAAACATAAACTATATAATGTAACATATATATTACATCATAAGAATTTTTTGTCCTGACCGTAAAAGGCTGATATTCTTGAAAATGAAAATGGCAGCAGTTCCATGGAGTAACCTGACAAGGTGGCTTTCCTCTTGCTCTTGTTGTGTTTGCTTTCGTCTGTCTTTTTAAAAGAAATTATTTTCCATTCCACATTATCAGTCTATATGAGGTGTATAGCCTACTGAACTTTAGAGGTCATGGCATTTCTCAGGTTTAACAACATCACCTAAACAGTCCTCAAATCAGCCTTTGCCTCCTTATTTGATGCTGTCCCCACTGGGTAATGCCACTAGGAACAAGGGAGAAACTGAATCAACAACTGATCCTCCCTTCCCATCCAGCCAGATTTCAGTTGACTTGGATGCTGCCTGTCAAAGGAAAAACACCCATCTTGTCCTGAAGATGACTTCCTTCACGTACCTTCTCTTTTATTTATGTTGTCTGATTGGGTTTGGTGGAGGAAATTGATTTGAAAAAAAAAAACCCACACCAGCTTTTGAGTAAGCTGAGAATGGTTTGGTTCACATTTTTATCACTGAAGAAAAAGGCTACCAGAGACAAGCTGGGTTTTGTAACTTTTTGCCTCCTTAGTTATGTAGATAAGAATAGAAGCTTTAACATTATATCTGATGAAGAAGTCAAAAAGTTAAATCCTGGCATTTAAGTACTGGCTGTGGGGAGCACAAAACTTGTAATTAACCACAACAGATGGTTATCTTTTGCTATTTGCTATAGTATTACCATAAGAAAACTTCTGTGGTCTTTCAATATATTGTTCCCTGTCATCACATCCGATGTAGCTCACGAAAGCTTATGCTCAAATAAATTGGTTAGTCTCTAAGTTGCCACAAGTACTCCTTTTCTTCCTGTCATCACAGTAATTCATGTGTCTAATAAACCAAGCCATTACGTTTAGGCCCAGAATTACCCCTGTTTTGTTCACTAATTAAGGAAGTGTTAAACCATATTGCCTCTCCAGGAATCCCATTTTAATTCCCAATTCCAGGCATCTTGAGGCTTCCTTGGATAGAAACAGCAGTATGAGACAACACACACAAACAGTTTTCTCCTTCTCTCCAAGACCTCACACACATGAAATGACTCCACAGAGTCCACTAGCTACTGCCACTCCTTTCATAGAATCATAGAATCATAGAATCATAGAATATAAGGGTTGGAAGGGACCCCAGAAGGTCATCTAGTCCAACCCCCTGCTCGAAGCAGGACCAATTCCCAGTTAAATCATCCCAGCCAGGGCTTTGTCAAGCCTGACCTTAAAAACCTCTAAGGAAGGAGATTCTACCACCTCCCTAGGTAACGCATTCCAGTGTTTCACCACCCTCGCCGTGAAAAAGTTTTTCCTAATATCCAATCTAAACCTCCCCCACTGCAGCTTGAGACCATTACTCCTCGTTCTGTCATCTGCTACCATTGGGAACAGTCTAGAGCCATCCTCTTTGGAACCCCCTTTCAGGTAGTTGAAAGCAGCTATCAAATCCCCCCTCATTCTTCTCTTCTGCAGGCTAAACAATCCCAGCTCCCTCAGCCTCTCCTCATAACTCATGTGTTCCAGACCCCTAATCATTTTTGTTGCCCTTCACTGGACTCTCTCCAATTTATCCACATCCTTCTTGAAGTGTGGGGCCCAAAACTGGACACAGTACTCCAGATGAGGCCTCACCGATGTCGAATAGAGGGGAACGATCACGTCCCTCGATCTGCTCGCTATGCCCCTACTTATACATCCCAAAATGCCATTGGCCTTCTTGGCAACAAGGGCACACTGCTGACTCATATCCAGCTTCTCGTCCACTGTCACCCCTAGGTCCTTTTCCACAGAACTGCTGCCTAGCCATTCGGTCCCTAGTCTGTAGCTGTGCATTGGGTTCTTCCGTCCTAAGTGCAGGACCCTGCACTTATCCTTATTGAACCTCATCAGATTTCTTTTGGCCCAATCCTCCAATTTGTCTAGGTCTTTCTGTATCCTATCCCTCCCCTCCAGCGTATCTACCACTCCTCCCAGTTTAGTATCATCCGCAAATTTGCTGAGAGTGCAATCCACACCATCCTCCAGATCATTTATGAAGATATTGAACAAAAACGGCCCCAGGACCGACCCTTGGGGCACTCCACTTGATACCAGCTGCCAACTAGACATGGAGCCATTGATAACTACCCGTTGAGCCCGACAATCTAGCCAGCTTTCTACCCACCTTATAGTGCATTCTTCCAGCCCATACTTTCTTAACTTGCTGACAAGAATACTGTGGGAGACTGTGTCAAAAGCTTTGCTAAAGTCAAGAAACAATACATCCACTGCTTTCCCTTCATCCACAGAACCAGTAATCTCATCATAGAAGGCGATTAGATTAGTCAGGCATGACCTTCCCTCGGTGAATCCATGCTGGCTGTTCCTGATCACTTTCCTCTCATGCAAGTGCTTCAGGATTGATTCTTTGAGGACCTGCTCCATGATTTTTCCAGGGACTGAGGTGAGGCTGACTGGCCTGTAGTTCCCAGGATCCTCCTTCTTCCCTTTTTTAAAGATTGGCACTACATTAGCCTTTTTCCAGTCATCCGGGACTTCCCCCGTTCGCCACGCCTTTCTCCTTCCCATCCTGGCTGCATGGTGCTTCCTCACCTCAGCTCTTCCCACACTGCCTCTGATTCTGCCATTTTGGGAGGAGTTGGGGCCAGGGCAGCCTAAATTGGTGGCAGATGGGAGAAACATAAAGAGTAACAATAAATGTATTGCCCACCTCGGCTAGCTGGCAAAAACAAGTGGGAGGCCTGGGAGCTGAAACAAGGCTATGAACTAGCATCTCCATCCAAAAGCTGGATTTGGCATAGATCTGAACATCCTAAAGAGGCAATCTTTAACAATACAAGGGAGGAAGGAACTACAATGTTTGATACCACTTTTTTCAATGAACATACAATTTCCCTTCTTTTGATTGTGTATAGTAATGTAATTAGTTTTTAGTAATATTTATTTAATTGCCATAGCTGCCGTCTTGTGTTTTCCTTTCTTCTTTTCCCCCATACACGTTCTTAATTTTCCATAAACAATACTTACACTTTATTGTTGTAGAAATCCAGCCATCTCCTCTCTTCACTGTTATAGATTTTTCCCCTCCTAAGTCTTTCCCTAATTTTTATTATTTCTTTCCTATTTCTCCTCCATTGTATTTTTCATATCCCCACTAGCCCCATCCTGGCTCACCACTTCGCAAAGGCAGTTGAAAAATTGAAGAGGATTCAGAGAAGAACTACAGGAATGATTTGAGGTCTGGATAACATGCCTCACAATGAGAGACTAAGAGACTTATCCATAGCCCATTAATGTTAATGGGAGCCTTTCCACTGACTTCCATGGATTTCGGATCAGGCCCTAAAGGAAATCAATCTATTTAGCTTATTGAAGAGAAGTTTAAGAGGAAACTTGATTATGGTCTACAAGTACCAGGAGAGGTAGAAGAGATCTGATGTTACAGGGGTCTAATTTAGCAGACAAAGACATAAATTTCAGCAACTGGAAGTTCATGTTAAAAATATTGATACTGGAAATAAGCCATATTTTAAAGCACAAGGATAATTTAACAGTGTTTGTCTAACCTGCTCTTAAAAATCTCCAATGATGGAGTTTCCACAACCTCCCTAAGCAATTTACTCCAGTGCTTAACCACTCTGTCAGTTAGAAAGCTTTTCCTAATATCCAACCTAAACTGCCCTTGTTGCAATTTAAGCCCACAGGAACAATTCCCCCCTCCTCCTTGTAACAACTTTTTATGTACTTGAAACCTGTTATCATGTCCCCCCTCAATCTTTTCTTTCCCAGACTTAACAAACACAATTTTTTCAATCTCCCCTCATAGGTCATGTTTTCTAAACCTTTAATTTTATGGCTCTCCTTTGGAGTTTCTCCAATTTGTCCACATCTTTCCCAAAGTGTGGTGCCCAGACTTGGACACAATATTCCAGGTGAGTTCCAATCAGCACAGAGTAGAGAGGAAGAATTACTTCTCATGTCTTGCTTACAACACTTCTGCTAATACAGCCCAGAATGATGTTTGCTTTTTTGCAACAGTGTTACACTGTTGTTTCATGTTTAGCTTGTGATCCACTATGATCCCCAGAACCCTTTCCGCAGTACTCCTTTCTAAGCGGTGATTTCCCATTTTGTATGTGTGCAATTGATTGTTCCTTCCTATGTGGAGTACTTTTAATTTGTCCTTATTGAATTTCATCCTATTTATTTCAGACCATTTCTCCAGTTTGTCCAGATCATTTTGAGTTTTAATTCTATCCCCGAAAGCACTTGCAACCCCTCCCAGCTTGGTATCATCCACAAACTTTATAAGTGTGCTCTCTATGCCAGGGGTACCCAAACTTGGTTCACAGCTTGTTCAGGGTAAGCCCCTAGAGGGCCACGAGATTCTTTGTTTACCTGCGGACACTCAGGTAAACAACCCTGATATTCTATGATTAAACAAAGCGTCTTGTGGCCTGCCAGGGGCTTACCCTGAACAAGCCACGAACCAAGTTTGGGAACCCCGATCTAGATAAGAGTCCTTACATTTGGTTCAGATCGTGAAGAATTTTCACCAGTATTTGCTGGAACAATTTTTTACCTTAGTGTTGGACTCTCAGCTTCTGATATCTGTATTCATCCCCAGAAAAGGTATTCCTTTGCTGACCACCATGCATTCACTATGCTGCACTGTGTCCCTCAGTGTAACAGCAAAAAACATCAATTTTTAAAAAGTCCACTTTTTTGTTAAAAATTCAGTAATTTTAACAAGTGTTTGTATTATTCTTAATGAAGTTTTTTTTTTTTTAAAATAGTACTCTATATAGATGCCTCACAATGCATCATCTCCCCAAGGAAGACATACAGATGTCAGATGTTTTGGTTTTCCCACAAACATTCATACAATTTATAAATGTTTTTTTCACAAAATGGTATCAGAAAAAAAAAAAACCCTTGTGAATATCTGTTAGCGCAAAAGGTTTATGCCACAATTGAAATGTCTTTGATTTCCCTGCTCCTGCTTGTAAAAGATTCAGTCATCTAGTGAGGGAAACAAACAAAATCATGTGACCTAATCACAAGATGAATAATTAGAATAGTCAAAGAGAATAGTCAGTAATGCTCATAAGCTTAAATATGTTAATATAAAGTATTTGTCAATCATTTCTGAATAATGAACATATTGTAAAAATCCAAATATGTGGAATTAATTAGAAAAAAATGGGCTACCTTTTTCAAATTATTTGGTATGAATAGTTCACCCATTAACTCACTCTACCTCTATATTGAAGCTGATAAAAAATGCAAAAAAAAATCACCCACAGTTTTGAAACACAAGGATAAACACCCATTTTTTCATGTTCTGTGTGTATATAAATCTCCTTACTGTAATTTTCTTACTGAATGCATCCAATGAAGTGAGCTGTAGCTTGCAAAAGCTTATGCTCAAATAAATTGGTTAGTCTCTAAGGTGCCACTAGTACTCCTTTTCTTTTGGCGAAAACAGACTAACATGGCTGCTACTCTGAAACAAGGATAAACATTACTGTCATTGAATGAATTGCACCAAACCAGTACTCCTAGCTGAGGTTAGAGTGTTTTTCTTGAATTTTTATTCTAAAAAAAACCCTATCCTTTAATTGCATTGAATATAGCTTTAAGTCACAATTCAATATGCTGTTCCATAAATTCTTTTACCACTGACGTTTTCCTCTTTAGTGTAGTCCTTACTTGTCTCTGCATTGCTTCCAATATAATGATTCATTTTTGTTCTTTTATCAATTGTTATAGACTTACAGTGCTTTAAGGAATGGCTGATAAGAATAGGAAGCATAGTCTGTTCTAATTTTCCCTTTAAATAACAGAACGAGACATTATCTTAAATATAATCTTGGAAATGTACAGTGTAGTAGTAAAATGGATCTATTTTTTCAGTACAGGCACTCTACTGGAATATTATATGGAGACAAATTGGTAAACTAAATCTAATCTCCTCCTGAGAATTGAAATCTTCACCTTGTAGGCAGCGTAAAATGTTGCCATAGAACTTTAATAGGAAGTGATGATTTTTTTTCAGAAATTCCTAAGATAGAGCAGCGCAAACCACTCAAAGTTCAGCCATCTGCAGCACTACTCCTTGAAAAATTCTTCTACTGTCAGGAGATGTGAGTTAATCAATTTGTGATTTGTGCAGCACTTATTGTTTCTAAGCTACAAATCTCCAATCTAGTAAAACACTTAAGCACATGCTTAACTCTTCACATGTGAATAGCTTCATGAAGTCAATAGGAAAACTCATATGCTGAACACTGGCATTTTCAAGGAGGCCTATAGGAGTTAGGCACCTAGTTCCCATTGAAAGTCCATGGGACTTGTCTGTCTAGCTCCTTTTGGACCTGGGAAGATCTTAGCCCACATTCTTTGATGGATTCTGACCTAAAGTTGATAGTCTCAGTTGACAGTCAATGTACTGGATTTTTAAACTAGTAATCACAGTATCACAGAAGTGTAGAGCTGGAAGGGACCTTGAGAGGTCATCTAGTCCTTCCCATCCATGCTGAGGTAAGACAAAGTAAACCTAGAAACTTCCTGACAGGTATTTATCTAACCTGCTCTTAAAAAAAAAACAGTGATGGGGATTCCACAACCTTGCCTGGTAACCTAATCCAGTACTTAACGAATGAACACAAATAGGTGGAAATACCTTTTGACAATGCCTGAAAGTATTTAAATAAAAGGTCTTATAGTTTAACTAAAGACATGAAAAGACAAATGAAGAGTGAGCAGAAAGAATGGTTTGTGGAAGAGGACAAGGGCTACGTATAGAAGATTATGAGTTCTGCATGCATCCTTTTTTATTTTTTAAATATTTTTTAAGTGTGAATTTGTCAGAGTGGTATGAAAAGTCCCTTTAGCAGAACTGGTTGAAAAATGGGAACATTTTTTGTGAACACTTTTGTGAAGAACAATCTTTTTTAGTCAAAATTTTGATGAACATTTCCATGAAAAAATTAAATTTAAAAGCTTTAGAGCAGCTCCACCCATTAGCAAATACAGTTGTCACTAAAAATCAGCCATGGAATTTCTTCTGAGTTAATTGTATTGTTTCCTCAAAATATGGTAAGACATAAGGCCAATATCACAATAAGGCCAAATATCATATTTTTTTTTATGTTAAATGCTGCTTCCCCCTGGTTAGAATGAAGAGAAGGAAGTGGTAATGCTACAGTGCTATAAATGACAACAATGTTTTGTGAATGCCTTCTTCTGAGAAACAAAACACCACAAATTTATGGTTAAGAGAAAAAAAAATCAGTAAAATTCTTTGGATTATAGCCATAGAACAGGAGTCGGCAACCTTCAGTACGTGGCCATCAGGGTAATCCACTGGAGGGCCATAAGACATTTTGTTTACATTGACTGTCCGCAGACATGACGCCCCGCAGCTCCCAGCGGCTGTGGTTTGCTGTTCCCGGACAATGGGAGCTGCGGGAAGCCCCGGGTCACAGGGACTTGCTCGTCACCACTTCCTGCAGCTCCCGTTGGCCGGGAATGGTGAACCACAGCCACTGCGAGCTGTGGGGGGCCGTACCTGCAGACGGTAAATGTAAACAAAATGTCTCACGGCTCGCCAGCATATTACCCTGATGGGCCACATGCTGAAGGTTGCCGACCCCTGCCATAGAAACTGATTGGGATCATTGCTTGAGGATGGTTTTAGTAATCGCCAAAAGACTGTTTTATAAAAAATATTTAGGAAATTACAAATAAAGAAAAGAAAATGTGGCATTGGCTACATATATTTTTTCCTTGAAAGAAAATTTAATTGAAACTGTAGGCATTTCAGAACTTAGAAGTACTGCACACATACACAGCCTCATGGGAAAATATCAAGTATAGAGGAGGGGTTAAGGCAAAGCAAGGGATGAGAAGTTTGTTTGTGGGGAAGGAGAAAGGTGAAGGTACAACAAACTAGTCAGATCCCTATTGTCACAGTTTCAGGGTAACTGCACGTGTATTTCCCCTCTGTGGTTCCTCCAGGACACTTAAGGTTTCAGACTCCCAGAGAAGAGACACATGTCATTCTCCCGCCTGACTGTGGGTCTTAAGGCTCCACAGGCACCTGCCATATACTGATGTCACCAGCATGCTTAAAGGCCAGTGCTTGTTCTTTGCTTTCTCTCTGAGCACAGTGGCAGTGTTTTTAAAGTGACCACACTGCTTTTCTAAAGCAAAGTACATTTATTCTTGGGGGGGGGGGGGGCGGGGAATTACAGAGAAAACAAACAAACAAAAGCAATAAATGGCTTTAAACTCACACTAAACATACAAGAAATCACCCATAATGTTTATGGAGTCCTAGTAGCCCAAAGTTTTTCCAGCTTTTCAGCAACGGTTGGGTTCCCGCCCTGCTCCCCTTTCAGTTCCTGGATGAGCTGTGGTAATCCTTCCCTCTTGGAGCTGAATACAATCCCTGGCCCACAATAATACATAAAACAGTCATAAATGTATTGCAGCATGGTCCCCAAAGATACTGTATGTGACTGCCATACCGGTCACACATATGACTGTACATTTCCTCCAGCTAAATTCAGGGAATTAATTTGTCACAATCGAGCTCTTGTTAAGAGACTGAAGAGAGTCTCAATCTCTGGCTTCTTGGCATATGTTATGATGGAGACAGCATTGTACAGTGGGCCATTGCAGTAAAATTAAACAAGTAACATGTTATGCCGGGGAAATTAATAAACATTGTTAATGTGAATGATGCTATTACTTTGGCATGATCTTAGAGACTTAAAAACAGCCAGTGTTGAAGATAGATTCCTAATTCCAAAAAAAGGTTAATGAGACTTACAAAATTAATAGGTGTAGAGCTTTAAAATTCAGCACTTTGAAAGTATAAATATTCCAAGAAAACCAGCAATCGTCAGATATCTTTCTTGACTTATATTTTACGAAGGGACAGATGAGTGTCAGCACACAGATTCCAGGTATGTAATGCCCCAGAGAGTGTTATATACTGGCTCAAAAGCCATTAGAACAATTGAAAAGAAAGGTATGTTAGATTTAGTGCTTTGGTTTGTGCAGATCTAAATGTCTCTTTAAACTATGAAGAAGCAGATACACAATGCCCACTCCTGAAAAACTGCAGTGACGTTCACATTTTAGAAAAGACACCATAGTCATCAGAATTCTGAGCCTGCATTAAATGAGTGGTTTACTTAGGCAGTCAAGCTGTTCTCCTGTAGCAAAGCTTTTCAGTATGTCCAAAGTACTGCACTCTGGAGAGAAGTATTTGATGGAGAGATGTGCAAAAGGTAATTTTTGAAATAAAATTTAAGGCACATATTTAGTCCATTTCATTTTGAGCAATTTTGTACCCCCAGAATTTTGCTTTTTCTGAACTGTTCATACAAGAGTTAATTTTCATATCTGATCATTTAAAAGTGCAAAAATCAAAAGGCTTGTTTTATATCAAATGTGCTCACACAATTTCAAGCAAAAGCATACGGGGGAAAGCAGAGAGTGTTGGAGAGACAGTCAGAAACACTCACAGGAAAACACACACACACACACACACATATATATATATATATATATATATACTACCTTTCTTGCCTTTATAAAATCAGTCCAAGTGTGTTCTTCTTGGGCACCTATACGCACTGGGCATGGTTCTCCACCAGTTTACACCTTGTGTAGCTATTTACACCTAGGTAAATTGTTTGAGAAATGCTACTGTTACCCTGGATTTGAGGAGTGTGTGTACCCCAGAATGTGATCAAGCTAATTGCAACCATATTATGTGCATTCAGCCATCATAATAGTAATAGTAAAATAGAACACCACATGCTAGAGGGTTAAATTAAAAGCAGTTTTTTTGGAGGCAAAGTCCAAACAAGCTGGAAGTTTCTGCTAATCAGGATGGGAGGAGGGGAAAGAAAAGTCAACAACTGAGACTGAAAACCCTGGTGGACAAGAACTTTAGATTTGTGTGCCTTTGATATAGAAATATTGTGATGATTAAGACTGTTAAATATGTTTGTTGATAAGTAGTGTATTGGGAGTTAGGAAAATAGATAATTTAGCAGGGGTCACTATGACATATGTGTTTTGTAGAAATTAGTTACAAAAGACTAGCTAATAGAGTGTATTTTGCAGCAGTCCTTGGAAGCCATCTTGAGAGATGTTTTTCCTGACATCTTTACTCCTAGTGGGTGAGCAACTGGCCATTGCGAACCCGCTATTAATTACTCATTACCATTCCAAATTTTAGGTGAATATCTGGAATGTTCTAAACCTATTGCTTATGTCTAAGGCTACATTTTAATCACAGGTATTTTTAGTAAATGTCATGGATAGTCATGGGTAGTAAAAAAAAATTCATGGCCTGTGACCTGTCCATGACTTGTACTATATACCCCTGACTAAATCTTGAGGGGAGGGGCAACCCGGGGGTGCCATGGGTGCTCGGGGAGGGTGGCCCAGGGGGTGCTGCAGGTGCTGGAGGGGGAGAAGCCTGGGTCCTCTGCTGCTGATGAGGTGGGGGAGTGGTGAGTGGAAGGGCAGCAGCATGCAGCCCATGAATCCCACCGGTGCTGGGGAGGAGGGTTGGTGGGGCTGGCAGGCAACAGAAGTGGCAACATCTCCCTCCCTCGGCTCCTAGGCAAAGGCATGGCGAGGCAGCTCAGCACACTGCCTCCACCCTGAGTACCAGCTCCCGTGGTCAATGGGAGCTGCGGGTCAGTGCCTTCAAGAGGAGACAGCACACAGAGCCCCCTGGTCGTGCCTCCACCTAGTAGCCGAGGGGAGCCCCCCAAAGTAAGCACTGCCCACAGCCATCACCCTCTCTCGCATCCCAACCTCCAGCCCTGAGCCCCCTCCCACACCCAAAGTCCTGCTGCTTCTGGGGGAGGGGGGGCCGGTGGCCCAAGACTGTCCTAGCAGTGTCCAGTGTGGCTAGCCCAGGGGCCACCTGAGCTACTCAGGCGGCCCCCAGACCAGCCACACTGGATGCTGAAGAAGTCACAGAGATCCCAGAAAGTCACAAAATCCGTGACTTCCATGACCTCTGTGACAAACTCACAGTCTTACTTATGTCTAAACTGCAGTTTTAGGTAGAGCACACTTACTTCCATTAATCTTTTATCAGATAGAATTGCTGTGTTCCCATTGATTTATTCCTGAGACTGATTGGAGTGAAACAGTTAAGTTACCACTTCTGTGAGCTATGAAAACCCCAGGTAACACTACTAAATCAGAACAGTAGTGTTTTGTACCCACTTTGTCTACAAACATTTACACCCCTACATTTACAAAATATACAAGACAGTGGAGAATTAAGACTCGTGTTGGGAGGGCCTGATTTAACTCTTACTTGCAAATCAGTATTATTCATGAGTAATATGCTGAAACCAAAAGGATTCCACTGGTGCAAAAATGGCAAAATTTCTGAACATTAGTTTGTATCTCAAAGGCTATGAGAGAGATTCTGATTTCAGTCACAGTGGCATAAATCCAATTCCATCAACTCAATAGAGTTATCCCAAATTAACATCAGTGTGTTTGAGATAAAAGTTTGACAATATAACTCATTCTACAATATATGTTCTTTACTTTCCATAGTTCTATTATGCACTTTGGACCAGAGTTTTAAAGTTAGGTACCTAAATACCTTTAAAAATCTGGCTTTTTACCCTTGTCCTAGGTTTTCTTTTATAAAATTATCAAAATTATCAGAAGTTCATCCCCATTGCACTGAAAATGAATTTCACTGTTTCAATAAAAAGTTGGCTGATATTTTTTCAGTCCTCACTTAAACAGAAGGTAGTTATTTTGCCAGATAAACAGGCTTGCCCTTAGCAAAAGCTTATGCATCAACTCACAGTCAAGAGCACAAATATACTTATATATTTGTTCTCTGAGTTTGTTTCATGTATTTAGTAGGAATTGCTGTCTCAATAGGGATAGTTTAGAAGGAACTAAGGAAGTTTGGGCACCTCAGGAGACAGGCACTTAGAGTAAGTTATAAGAAATTTGCAGATAAACAGGGCAGTCTGCTAAATCACCTTTACTTTAGTTAGCTGATGTGGTTTCCTTTAGGGAGACAGATTCATAAATAATTTTCTCTGTTTTGTTACTTTGGAGAGAGAGGGCCCTATCCTCCAGTCCTTTAAATTAATTTTGTGTTGCTGATGTGATGCAAAGTGAATTTAAATGGCTGCAGATTCCGCCAAGAAAATTCCCCCTGTGTAGGAGCAATCTCCATTACTGTAAAACTGACAGAGGTGGCATATCACTTCCTATGCCAGCCCCCTGCATTCTGTTCAGCTGAGACATAGTGGAGAATTGGGGCAAGACATTACAAGAAACCAAGAAGATGGTAAAGGCTGAATGAGAGCATATTGGATGAGGGGGAAGGCGTATGGAATTAAAGGTAAAAGAAATGTGCTCATCACTTCTAGAATGACAGTTCTCTTATAAATCTCTACTTAAGTTAAGCTAAAAGGTACTGAGTTTGGTAATGTCATTGCTCCAGAACATTGATGCAAATACCAATGGTGAAGACCATTGCCTTCCAGCGTTAAGCCCTTTAGAACTATGGATTTATTATGGTTTGCATGCTGAAATATCCAGGGTCAGATGCAGGCTCAGCTAGCTAACCAGGGGAGTGGAGCATGCCTAGATCTTCTTCTGAAGTAGCTTCCCTGTATTATTAATGTAGAAAGAGAAGACAGCACTGCCAGGCTCACCTTCCAGCTAGGGAATAACATGGTTGTTCACCTTTTTTCCATGGTCTTTATAAGGGATAGAAACATTCTCTACTTATAATGCCAAGTACCTCTTCTTACAAATACAGCAATAATTCAGTCAATACTGGAAATGCAAACCCCTGTACTGGCAACAGGAGAATAGGTGATGTGATTACATTCTTTCAGAAAAGACTAGTGGCAATACAGATGACAATCTCATGTGTATATTTGATTATGATAAGAAAGTAACTTTATACATAGATAATGAGGAGAGGACATTTATTCATATTTGCCAGTCTGTATGGAAGAAAAGGAAATGGGCCAATGTAATATAGTTTGCATCCAAAAACTATGTTAAAAGATCTTTAAGACTGTGAAGTCAAGTTAAGAAATGCCAAAATTAAGGTAGCCTGTGCCACCTAAATTCAACCTTCCTTGCATGAATGCATTACATGATTACATGATTACATTACAGTTCCTTTTTCTGTTCCATTCTATTGTACCAGCTTTTTTAAAATTATACCCATCCACATAATACCTGAATGCCTAATAAACCTTAAGAGAGAAGTATGTGCATCAATCTTGAGTGGTTATAACAGTCTCCCACATAGAAAGTTAGCTTGTCATATAGTTGTTGACACCACCACAAGTCCGAATAGTACTGTAATTCAGTCCATATATTTATGCAGAAGCTAGCCTCTTGATTTCCACCTGGTCTCAAATTCCCCAGCCAGTCCAGAGCACCTGAGAACACAGTAGATATGATTTGCTTCAGGGTATTGTATAATTATGTAGGCAATGATAAAATTAACATCACAGATCTGTATGGCTAAGGAGTGTGTGTACTGTTTCTTTAGGTCTATATTAGGAAGCCAGCAAGGGCTCAGAGGAGGCAGAATCCTTGCAGTGAAGCAGAGAGAGACAGAATTGTTCTAAGCACTAACTGTTTGTGTGATTGTTTACCATTGTCCTGTGACAGAGTGAGGTATGTTTCACTTGTTGAAGGCACCCTTGCTGCCTGAGGTTGCCTTGAGGGGAACATTAATGCAATCAACAGCACCTTGGATGGATTGGGACTGGTGTAATATCAAAGGACTCTCATGACTTACTGTTGGTACATCTGTGAGAAAATCAATATAATTAAGCCTCCTGAAAAATGACATTCAGAAATTGCTCAGTGCCATTGAAGATAGCAGACTGGTTTATCCTTGAGGCAGTCCCATTTACTATATGAAAAGCTCATGTTGACAGGAATCCAGAGCAGTTGTAACTTTGACTAGCACAGATAAAATGGCTCCCCTACAGTTTGTATGTGCTGCCCCAATCCCTTAGTATCTTTCCACAGAATTGGGGAATGATTAGAATTAAAGTTTTGGGTTTTTTTTTACCTATGAGGTACTTCCTCCTCTAATAAGTCTATCAATCCACATTTCCCTCACTTACAGGCTGTTTCTACAGAGACTGTTTGCAGGCTGTGGTCTGACTGCAGTGTCCCCTAGGGCCTTCTTCCCTACTCTCCCTACTTTTTTCCTTTTCCTTCTCATCCTCATTCTCCTCAATATCCCTGGGTTAGTGTCTGAAGTTGCCCAGAATGTTTATAAACTCTACGCTGCCTCCACACAACCCCGCCCCTCCCGATGTCTTTCAGGCAAGCAATAGTGATTGGCTCTTTTCCTCTCTCTGTTTCATCCACCATGGTTAGCAAACGAAAGCAGTGGTTCTGCTATGTGTGGGCCTTTCATCCAAGGCAGGTTGTATGTTCTGGTACAGAATATCGCAGCTCTACTTTTGCTGCATTGCAGCTGTTTGAGAAAGCCATGACAGATGTATTCTTCTGGCCTTCCCTGACTCCTCCATATACATATACTCCTCCTCCTCCTATCCCTGCAGGGCAACTTTCTATGGCCACAACTCATGGGCACCCCGTTTGTGCCTTCCTTTGAAAATAACGTATGAGCCCAAAGTCCACTTGTGCCTCTTATAACAAGTGCTGAAATCTAGTTTACTAACCCCTGGCATGAGCGGGGAGAATGGGAAACAATGGTATGGGGGGAGAGGAACATGGAGAACAGATACAGCCCTGGCTTATGGCAGAGGTGGGAAGAAGGGGCATGTAGAGAACCTGGCATAAAGGGGAAGGGGGGAGCAGAGGGCATACAGAGCCCATGGCATGAGGGGGGTGGGTGGGAGATGGTTGAAGGGAATCACAGTGGGGGTGGGTGGTACACAGGGAGCTGGTGTGGGGTGGGGGGAACAAACTGAGGAATACTAGGAACCCCTGGTGTGTGCAATGAATTCAGCCTACACAAGCAAGAACATGTGCATTTCTATTGACAGCAATAATAATTTTTAGTACATTCATAATGAAAGCTGCTAAATTACTAAAAGATGTAGGGGAATCATTACCTTTAGAAAAGGAGTACTTGTGGCACCTTAGAGACTAACCAATTTATTTGAGCATGAGCTTTCGTGAGCTACAGCTCACGAAAGCTCATGCTCAAATAAATTGGTTAGTCTCTAAGGTGCCACAAGTACTCCTTTTCTTTTTGTGAATACAGACTAACACGGCTGTTCCTCTGAAACCTGTCATTACCTTTAGAGAGGCTGAAAATAGAATTTGCATCTGTATATCCATTCCATTAGTACAAATCACGTTACCCTGGTTTGTGTAATTAATTTAAAAATACGTCAGCGCTATTAATCACATTTACCTTTAGAGAAGATATTGTAATCCTTTTAACAATATTTTACAGCCTATATTGAAACCATTGATTTTGAACCGATAACATTGTACTGTATATGGTAACAGAATCAGTCCACAAGGGAAAGGAGTACTTGTGGCACCTTAGAGACTAACCAATTTATTTGAGCATGAGCTTTCGTGAGCTGCAGTCCACAAGGGGTCTCCCTTGCCTTAATTTTCTGTACTTCCTTGTACAGTAGAGATCCAAAAGAGTATGATATTCTTTGGAACTATTCAATGCCTTATATATTTTAAATACATAAGTAATTCAGCAATAACTCCAAGAAAGATTAATGGGTAGGTCGTGTTAACCTGAAAGGGAGAACTGCAGCCTCATTTACCAGGGCAGCTCATGTATCTTGATGAATGAAAAGTGTTGACCTAATGTCAGCTTGCCACGTAGCAGTTACAGAATTGGGCTGCTGTGAATTGGTAGATTTAAAATCTTACTATATGGAGACACTCATTTCAGACTAATCCTCTGTAGCTGGTTAGATGAGGTTACTCTGATTAATTTAAGCCACACAGTTATTTGAGGTGTATGGAGCTTCTTTGCATCATTCTATAATCTGGAAAACAACAGTCACCACCAAAATGAAGTAAATAAACCCACTTCACGTTCACTTGAGCAGGATTGAGATTTCATCCCATTTAGAAACAGGTAAGTTGTACTTTCTGAGGAAGATACTGCATTGTTTCACTTCATAGAATTATTTAAGTGAGGAAACAAATCTGCTACTTTTGGTCTTTCTGATGATTGTCTGTATGATAAACCTAAGCTTCCTGATGCCTGGTAGTTGCAGAGGAAGATGCTTTCATGGTAAATTTAGGTCCTAAGTCTGTTCATTATTTTTCCCTGGTCTTTTGTGTCACCATACAAAGAACCCTGCATTTCTCTTTAATGCACTATAAAGCAAAGTTTTCTTTTGGTTCACATTCTCATCTGATGAAGTGGGTTCTAGCCCACAAAAGCTTATGCCCAAATAAATGTGTTAGTCTCTAAGGTGCCACAAGGACTCCTTGTTGTTTTTGCTGATACAGACTAACACGGCTACCACTCGGAAACCTATTCTCATCATATTGCTCTATCTCCTAATTGTGTTAAAGTTGCCCATCTACAATGTTAATTTTTAAAATCCATTAACATTTGGATTTTAGCATTTAGCAAAAGGAACTAACCAGGTTTTGGCCCAAACTTTTTCCTACCTTAAAAATTGCAGATTATTCTATAGTTTGTGATTATGTCTGAGCTGTTGCTTTTGCAAGAAATATTAATAAAAATGTCATTTTTATTGGCTCAGCAAAAACAAGTTTTGTGTTCTCTCATCTGCTTCTTCTATATTAGTTAACAAGCACTATCCCAGATTTCTGCTGACATTTTCAATGGTGCTGAGGCATAAACAAAGATGTCTGGTCATGCTATGGTGCTGCAAAAATTTTTACAACAGAGACAGTTATATCAATTTCAGTTGCATTAGAGGATAAGCAGAAAAATGAATTTATTTTTGCTAAATGGAAAGAGGTAAAATCAATAGTAGAAAAAAAATCTTTGCGAGTTTCTGAGTGTGTAAATTTGGCTCTGATAGTGAACTTGTAACATGATTCTAAATCGCTGGCACTTCTTGAAAGGTGAACTTCTGTTCGAGTTGAAGCACTTTAAACAATCTACTTGTTGAGTCAGTGTTTGGACTGAGGCATCTATTTTTCCAAAAGCTCGTAGTGGTTTGAAGCTCCCCTGAGATTTTAAAGCCTGTGGTGTGTTTATAAAATGCTTGCAATAGAAGAAAAAATCTACTCTGATAACACCAGTTACTAGGCAAAGCCATGATCCAAAGGAAAATAAACACTGGGAAAGCGTGGCTAGTGTATTAAAATAAGTGTAGTCCATTTTATTGTCCCATAAAACAAATTAACTCTGACAACAACCTACTCTGTAGGTACACCAGTTAGAAATAGCAGTTTATAATTTCAGCACTTAATATTCTGACTTTGTCCATATCAGTAATAGGACTGATAGAAATAGGATTTCTGCATTCTCTGCTTTACCCAGACAGATAGGGTCCAATCATGTACTGTTTACTCAGACAATATTTCCAATGCCCTCATTAGGAGTTTTGCTGGAACAAGGAGTTCAGGATCTTTCTTGACTGATGTTTCCTTTCTTCTGGGTCAAATGGCCTTTGAGAAGTACATTATATCCACATTTTAAATTTGGGACTCTTCTGTGAAATTTATTCTGGTTAAGGACTAAATCTTGAAACCCATAATCATGTAGTGAATCCCATTGTGGTCACTGAGGACTTCCCTACTAAAGGTTGCACAACTGGACCCTTAATTTGTATGAATTAAGAAAAAATAGACTATATTAACAATGGTCTAATCAAAACAATACTTACTGTACTATTAAATTACAGTCCTTGGCTTTCTTCTATAATTTCACTGGTTTATAAATACTGTACATGTGATGCTCATATAGTGACTAATATAAAACATGACAAAACAAAGAATAAATGGTACTTAAATGGTTGCATTTGTATGCATCAATACTTGGTAAGAAAAATGCCAGGTGGCAAGACAGCAGTAACATAGATTCAGTTCAAGAACCTTGTACAGTTAAAGTGGGCAATGATATGACTTTTAACTATACAAGGTACCCCTGGGATTTCCCCATCACACATGCTATATAGGCCATCAGATTCTTTTATGACACATAATAAATTCTTGAGCAGCCTCTAGACAGCCCAAAAGTAGTTTTATAAATGGCTTAGTGAAAATGAAATATGCATGCCAATGGAAAATGGAAAAGATTGAGGGATTCCTGCTTTCACTTTTTCTGATAACTTTAATTACTGGCATAATTTGACACAGAGATGACAATGTGACTGAGTGTCCTGCTAATTTAGTAATTACAGTCTAAATTGATTTTATGTATTCAGTCATTGGGATCTCTGAGATCAGAGGCTCAGGCAAAATCTAGATAATTGGATAATTTACCTGCTGAGTGAACAACAGTGTAGGTTATAGATAGCAAATAAATAAATAAATAAATCAGTCAAGTGCTTGTTTGTTTGAAATATACATGTTTGGTGAGCTGATGCAGCACTGTCGAGAGAACCACGGATATCTGTGTTTAGGTCTCTGTAATAGAAAGGCTTTTTGTGCTGAGACCTTAGCTGCCACCTCTACCCCCGCACACACACACACCCTGACACTGTGCTGAGCCATTCAATTACTGAGGATTCAGTAGAGTATCACTTAGCTCCCTGCACAGAAGACCCACCCCGCAGAGCTCAGCTTTCTCCCTTACCCTGATGCAAAAATCTTTCTTCCTTCCCCACCCCCTCTATATTCCCCTTCCCCCTCACAACTCTGTGTTGCACTGCTGCCAGCATGTCTCCCCAGCGTCAAGGGCGCTTGAGCTGTATGTGCTGAGCAGAGCTGGTGAGGCAGGCTGTCAGTGTCAGGGAACTGAAAGACCTAGTGGAACTTGACAGCTCTGTCAGCCTCTCACTGGGGAGCTAAAACAGGTTATAATGAGTAAGGAGAGTAACTATTTCTGAGGTTTAAAGATTAGTGTTTAAAAAGTGGTGTCTGTCTGGGAATAGTCTGCTAGGTTTGCCAATCCTCTAGGATTGTCCTGGAGTCTCCAAGAATTAAAGATTCATCTTTAATTAAAGATTATGTCATGTGATGAAACCCCCAGGAATATGTATGTGACATTCCCCAGGGTACAATCTGGACAGTTGAGCAGCTGTATCCTCTCATCCTTCCACCATGGGTTGCCTTTCACACTGCTTTGCTGTGGAAACAACCACTCCTGGCTTGTTGACAAACAGCCTCTAGCATGCAAAAATCGTTCCCAGCTGAATGATATGAGTGCTTTTAACCAGCCACTCCTGAATTATATTACAGAGTGACACCAGCAAATCTCCAGTCCCAGACTTGTCCCCAGAAGTGTGTCTTGTACTGCCGAGCAACTGCCTTCTCTGCAGCACAAGCTGATAGAAAGTCCATCCTTTCATTAATAGAAAATGATATGAACAAACCTTGTTATCTCAAATGGAGGCTTCCAAACACTTAAATCCAGACACACACTGGTTTAGATAAAACAATAACACAAGTTTATTAACTACAGAAAGATAGATTTTAAGTGATTACAAGTAATGAGACGTAAAAGTCAGAATTGGTTACAAATTAAAAAAGGCTAAAATGCAAACTAATACCTAACTTAACAAGCTAAGTGAACTTGAAACAAAAAGTTTGTTTTCACCACATGTTCACAACAGTCTGGCTGGAATTTTTCAGCCAGGACCACTCACCATTTCAGTGATGCTTCTTTTGTCTTCCAAATATTGTTGATGCCTTGATTAGAGATGAGGGAAAAGAGGTGATTTGTGTCCTCTCTTCCCCCTTCTTAGAGCATTTCTGTTCTTTGAGAATCATCTCCAGAGGGGGTTCAGGTGACAGCAAGTCTGTTTTGAATGGGAACCCCCAGCAGTTCCATTGCCAAACTGTAAATTTCTCACTTATACCATTCCTCCTGCCAAAGAATGGCCGCTTACCCAAGTGATTGTCTATCTGATTATGCTGACACCTGGCTGAGGTGCTGTCTATACTTTGGTTTCTAAGAAACTGGTTTGGACTGCTACCCCAGAAATGGAATATGCTTTAGTAACATCATACAGTAGAGTCTTATAACTTTACATAAAACTGTTGCCACACATTTTACCCAGATAATAATGAGCCATGAATTATGAGTTTTCAAATAACTGACAAGCTATACTTTGTACCAAATTATCATAGTTTTGTAAAAGTGGTGAACATAAGTGTATAGTCTATCACAACATCCAAACAAAACTGGCCACCCTATAGAGTGCATGTGTGTGAAGTTTGGACTTTCTAAGGACTGAGGACTTTTAAAGGTACTTAGGCACCTAAAGATGCCAATAGCTGCCTAATGCGATTTGCAACAGCTCCATTGGGCATTAGTGCCTAGGCACTTCTTTGAAAACCCCACTAGGTACCTATCTGCATCTTTAGGCATATAAATACCTTTAAAAATATGGCCCTGGAACCCTTGGCCACTGGAATCCATTTCTGCTGACCCTATCATGTGACAAGGGACTTGTCTACACCAGGAAGTTAATATGTTGCAAGCTCAGGTGTGAATTTACAGTGTATTAGCTACCATGCACTAACTCCCTGTGTGGACTTACTGCACACTAAGAGTCCTCTCAGGTAGTTTAGTACAATTTAAGGAGGCTAAACTAAAGTGCACAAAGGCACCTTTAGTGCGCAGTAAGAGTGTCCACGCGAAGAAGCTAGTGTGCTGTACATTCCCTCCCTAGTTTGTTGTGAACTAACTTCCCATGTAGATGAGCCGAAGGGTACTAACCTTTGTAACTTTCATCCATATCAAGGGACTGAGGCCAGGAAATAAAGTTCAGTCACCTACCAGTACTTCTATATGTCACATCCTTGCTCCATGGATGGTAGTTCTTAAATTACAGGAGCCTAAAAATGTGTTGCAATCTCAGGGAAAATTTCAACAAAGATTAATTTTTAAATATTCTTTCTGCCAAAGTTAGTAAATCTTTGATCATAAAATATAATTGAAAATTAAATTGTCCCCTGAAGAGTGAATGCGTTAAATCTGGAGACTAAATGTAATCATTAAAATGTGAAATAGAGGGATTTTATTTCTGCTTTGAGTGAAAGTCTCAGTGCAGCCTTTACTGAAGAGCTAGTAAGGCACTCCCACAATATCAGTAATGTAAGTAGAGTAGACTGGCAGCATTTCTCCAGATACCTAAATAAAAATTCTGTTGACAGCAATGGGAATTTAAAACAGCAGGTGGATTAGCAATACTGTACTACTAAACAGTTAGGGACAGATTCTCAGCGGGGATAAATTGGTCTTGGTCTGTTGATGTCAGTAGAGCTATGGACTTAAGTTAACAAAGATATTAGGCCATATCGTTCCATTGATACCTACATTCAACTTCCATTGATGTCAAAGTGTATTGTTCATGTGGATTAAAAAGCATAATATAGCTAAAGTTCTTAGGTATTTGTATATATGTATACATTATTATGAATATTATGAGCAGATGGCAAATAGCTAATAAAATGCCATGGAACAGACAATTTTAGAGAAACCAAAAAAGACAAGTCCACATACCATATATGCGATCTGCACCATATACTGTGGGTTGTGTACAGCTTAGAAAAACCTGACAAGCAGCACAATGTCCGAAACATATAAAAGTTAGCTAGATACATGGAAATGGGAATTATTGGGAAGTGATAAAGGAAAATCTATTGAAAACATTCCAATAATGTAAAGGTTAAAACTGTCATTTTCAATTTGATGCAGTCGTCTGACATAATGCCTCGGTATTTACAATCCTTTGGAGATGTATCTGACATGATTTGGCAGGTTACCCAAGAACCAAGAAATGTCATGCATGTGTTCTTTTCCTATGTTTCAATATGTAGATTCCGGAAAACTGCATTTTAAACCTTAACAGATATACTACAAACAAACATCCCCTATGTCTGCTGCGGCTTAGGAAAGATGTTTGTGGGTCAAGAAGCTTCTAAACAACTGAGGCTGGCATAGTCTACAGTGAATATCCTATAAAAACAGTAAACAGTATTGCTCACTAGGTGGATTTCTTTACTTGCAGTGAATATGCAACACAAAATGAGGACAAACTATTTTTGGCAGATGCTGCATGATGTTAACTCCAATATATGAGTGATGCAACTTTTCTACCCTGACTTTTGGGCTCCTTCATTCCAGAACTATTCCGAAAAAAATTCCCATTTAATTAATGTGATTAAATTCTAACAGTTATATTGTTTTGCTTTCTTGATGTCTCCCAATAATTCAGTAATGAAATGTACAAGAAATATTTTTTTTTAATTTGGAGTTAAAGTGTAGTGATAAATATAAAATATATAAATAAATTCACAATTATAACATTTGTAAATTTGGGCCAAACATAGAAGTCATTTTTACTTGAGTTGTGAAATCCATGCAGAATTGCAAAGTTAATGGCAGATCTTTGCATAACATAAATTTGTTAGTCTCTAAGGTGCCACAAGTACTCCTTTTCTTTTTGCATAACATAATATCTGTAAAACTCCTCCAATGCTTAACTACCCTTTCATATCCAAGAAACCACATTTACAGCTCAGACTGGAGAAAGTGTTTATTGATTAGCTCAACTCAAACGTTTTCATTGCCAAATTTTCCATCTAGCACTAATCACAATATATGCATCACCAGGTGGCACTGTTACAGATAGTCTTCCATTAATGTATAAGTGAGGGGTTGTTTTGGATGGGGAGTGTTGGTTTTGCAAGGCTTTTGTGTAGAGTCAACATAGGGAGAAAGGAAGCTGTGTGAGATGCAGGAGAGCTTGTTCTCTGCCTTCAGCTCTGGTTAGAGTCAACTCTTGAGGCAACTGATCCTTGGTAACTGAGCACTGATGTTGGGTTGAGATTATTGGAAGAAGGGATTGACCTGAATGTGTTTGACCATCCCACATTTCAGGACTGCATGTAAATAAAGCAAGTTACACTTAAAATATATCTAGTTTCCATGTCACCAATTTCTCCTCCACTGTGTAGCCGACTTGCAAACCCCCAGATCAGTTTCCATTGGGCAAAGGGGTGACACTGGTGTCAGTAGAAGACACAGCAGTATAATACAAACACTTCTTCCATGATGGATTATCTCAGACACTGAGGTTTCACAAGTAAGACAAAACAATTTATTCAGGCCAAAATTTAGGAGTTTTAGGCTTTTCAACATTAGCTCATTGTTTACAAAACTGACATTAAAAAGAGTCCAAAAGTCCTATTATTTTTTTCATGGGCTATGCTGGTTGTGTTGGTAGGAGGACATGAAATGGTAAAACTTAATTTTGTTCTTGGGGCAGAGTCATTTATTGGTGCAAATAAATAGAAATGGAAGAAGTAAAACTACATCCTGCACGAAATAGACCCCACCCCCCAGCCACCACCGCAAATGCTGCATGCAGTTATTCCTGTGTGTAGTTCAAGCTCTGAGGACTAGAGATAGGAGCAGGAGCTCCACTTATAGTGGTAAAAAAACAAAAGCAAAAACACCTGACTTAAGTTATATTGAAAGTGGTCGCTTTTGATTCAAAATAAGAGTGTCCACACACACAGAGATGCACTGAAACAACTGACGATTGATTATAATCGATCTAATTATTTCAGGTGCAATTTCAATGTAAACAATCCCCAAGTGAGTCAGTAATCAGATTTACAAAATTAATTAGTCACATCCCTATTGTGGAACCTTCTAGAACACCAATACTATGACTATTTCACTTTTTGTGGCTTTTAGTTTGGTAATAATATTTATTGAAGAAAAAATGGAATTTTTTTCTGTGTGGCTTCCTTTCCTTATTAAGAACTGTTTTATTCTCAGTCCTATATTCAGCATGAGAAGTGTGTGCAGTGAGGCTCAGTAATGGATTTTTGACTCCCTGTGTGAATGGACACATTCTCCGTCTGGCCAGGAGGAGGCTAATGATCTCCTCTGTGCCTGTGCTGCGCTAATGAGGCACACCTGCACAGCTTGTTCCTCCTGGAGAAGAAGGGGCTTAAAAAGGGAAGCTTAGTATAGAAAGAGTATGGTGACCAGGAAGTAGGCTGCTCTATGCACAGACTGCGAGTAACAAAGGCGGGTCAGTTGAGGAGGAGATAGCGACGGAACACACCACTTCCAAAACTGCACTCGCTGACAGCCAAGCAACATGCCCCAGGAAGAAAGGTGAAGGGGCAATAGATTTTCAGAGTCTGAGCCACTGAAGCCCTATCCAGTGGCTATCTGAGAGGTTGACTCCTGTTCCAGCCAGATTCTCCTCTCTTGCAAAGGGAAGAGAGGAAGAAGAATCAGTCCTCTGCCAGGGAGCAATTGCCTCAGAGAACTCCCCCCAAGTGCAGCCACTAGAGGACTACAGAGGGTAAATGAAGGAGGGTGGGGCCTATGGGAGGTCTAAGAAGCCCTGACTCTGCCTATTATTACTTTCAGTTTCCATTTCTGGGGATAATTTTGTATTGTCTTGCTCGATTTCCTTCATTTCTTGAAAGATTAACTAGACATCAAAGAGTTCAAAGTTTGTGCTAGATAACTCACCTTCCATCTCTGTTCCCTTTGGGGAGTGGGACTGTATATTCTGATCTATTTGAAACCGAGGAAGGTAGATTATAACTGTTACTCTCAAAAATGGATTTTGGGATGCTCCTATAATAACCAGCCTATTGCCCCCTACCTGAGCTATGAGTTTCCAAGATTGTTCAGAAAACACTAAAGGACATGAATATATTCACCAAGAGGTGAATATAGCTGGACTGCTTGGTAATAGTGACCACAATATAATTAAATTTAAAATCCCTGTGGAGGGGAAAACACCACAGTAGCTGAACACTGTAGCATTTAATTTCAGAAAGGGGAACTATACAAAAATGAGGAGGGTAGTTAAACCAAAATTAAAAGGTACAGCACCAAAAGTAAAATCCCTGCAAGCTGCATGGAAACTTTTTAAAGACACCATAATAGATGCTCAACTTAAATGTATACCCCAAATTAAAAAAAACATAATAAGAGAACCAAAAAAGAGCCACAATGGCTAAACAACAAAGTAAAAGAAGCAGTGAGAGGCAAAAAGGCATCCTTTAAAAAGTGGAAGCTAAATCCTAGTGAGGAAAATAGAAAGAAGCAAATAAACTCCAGCAAATGAAGTGTGAAAATATAATTAGGAAGGCCAAAAAAAGAATTTGAAGAACAGCTCGCTAAACTCAAAAAATAATAGCAAATTTTTTTTAAAGTACATCAGAAGCAGGAAGCCTGCTAAACAACCAGTGGACCAGTGGGGCCAGTGGACGATCCAGATGCTAAACGAGCAATCAAGGAAGATATGGCCATTGCAGTGAAACTAACTGAATTCTTTGCATCGGTCTTCATAGTTGAGGATGTGAGGGAGCCATTCTTTTTAGGTGACAAATCTGAGGAACTGTCCCAGATTGAGGTATCATTAGAGGAGGTTTGGAACAAACTGTAATAAGTCACCAGGACCAGATGGTATTCACCCAAGAGTTGTGAAGATACTCAAATGTCAAACTGAAGGACTACTAACTGTAGTCTGTAATCTATCATTTAAATCAGATTCTGTACCAAATGACTGGAGGATAGGTAATGTGATGCCAATTTTTTAAAAGGGCTCCAGAGGCGATTCCAGCAATAAGAGGCTGGTAAGCCTGACTTCAGTCCTGGGCAAATTGGTTGAAACTATAGTAAAGAGCTAGGTGATCTTCCCAGCAGTGTTGCAAAAAGCAGTTCTAGATGTGGTTCATGAAGGACATTTGGGATTTGTGAAGATGAAGGAACTTCTGTGTAGTTATGCTTGGTAGCTAGGACTGAATTCAGACATTGAACATCTTATGAAGGCATGATCAGCCTGCACAGTGCATAGAACTACTGTTCCTGTGGCCTCTTTGAAACCAGTGGTCATAGATAAATCATGGCAGAGAATTGCAGTGGATATTACTGGCCCCTTCATTGCACTGCATGGCTACACACCGACTGTTATACTCACATTATCCCTTTGCATTCATAGTTTCACAAGGCACCTCAGAGGAGCTCATTTCTTGCCTAACCACTTTATTCACTACGTTTGGCCTACCAGAGAGCCTTTTCCCACCCCCGCCCAGATAATGGGATGCCTTTTGTGTCAAGAGAGCTTGAAGGCTTTCTGCTGCGTATTGATACATTATACATCGATACATTATAAACTGCTATGTACCATCCCCAAGGAAATGGGATAGTGGGAAAACTGCATGGGACTCTGAAGAAGCATGTAGCTTGCACAGTGGAGGATCAATGAGCTACACTCTTGCCTACTGCATTAAGTTGTGCTTTATATTCTATTCAGAGCATATCTCATAAAGGTATTGGAAAATCCCATTTCTAGCTGCTCTTCAACCAAACTATGAGGACTATGATTGACAGTCTACCTGCAGGTCTGTCTTTAGTATTTTGTGTGTTTTGGGGATGACTGTTCTCGGGTGCTTTGCTCTTTGGTGGGGATCTCTATTCTTTAATCCCCACGCGATTGATGAGAGATTTGGTGGTATAGGTGTAAAATAGGGCCTGGCGGTGCACCAAGTTTTTTCGTTTAGGCAACATTTGTCTGCAGTGGCACAGCAGTAAGACTGCTCCGCTAGCAATTCTTTCTTAGCATGTTAAGGCTGCAGCTAGGGTACAGCAGCACTTCAGCATGAGCAGCAGAGTAAGGCCCAAAGTCAGGCGGGCACACACCATGGGCACTTCCCTTCAGACCACTGTTTTCAGCAGTCCTTTGTCAAACTGCCTCCTCAAGATCCAGTGTCAATCAGAGATCACAGCAGAACTGGGCATTCCTGAGCAATGCCAGTTCTCTTCCAGCCCTGATCATGTCAGCAGCCATCATTTGAAGGCCACTGTCCCTGATATCTGGACTGTAGCTCAGTCTTCCCCAGTTTGATGTCAAAGCCTCACCCAGGAGCATTTGCATTTCCCTGGCTCCCCCATCTAGATAGCAGACCAGCCATAGCGGCACTCCAGAAAAGGCCTTTTCATCTTCCTTTGCAACACTACTGTGCAGACGCCTCTCACCTAGAGTTTGGAGTCAGGAAACTCATGCATGTGGACATCTCTTACTCAGGCTGTGATGTCTGGATCACTCCACCATCTCCTCAGGTTTCTATGAATGACATCTCATATCTAAGCCCTTGTCTACGGGAACACACTCAAAAATTAATTATCCTTTCAGCTAAATGGACAAGATTCAGAAAAGAGAGAGAGAGAGAACTTGAGTAAGTCTGTCTGAACCAGAACACATTCTCCCGGCTCCTTGCCGGCAGTCAGCACAAGAGCCATTGCGGGACCTGTTTAAAGGAAAGGTATTGTATTGCAAAGGAAAACTGAACATTAATATCAACAAGCATGCCAAGTATTGAAGAAAAAAATAGACTCCATCGCATGGATGCACATGAGCTAATAGCAGTCACCTGTCTTAAAATGGAGAGCATATCAGGGCACTTTCCATGAGATGTCTCAATCCCTTATTTGGACCATCACAATCAAAGGAGCACATGGATTGCTCCATCCAATAATCTCCTATAGATGCATGGCAATACAAAGCAGATTTAAAAAAAGCCATCATCTTGCCTTCTTTACCTCCTCCATGCACTACCAGGAGGTAGTAAGCTACTCCTCCCTATAGCCAGTGCCTAAATGATGCAATATATCTCTTACTTTAGACTTGATGAGATTTTATTTACAAGAATATTGAGAACAGCAAAATGGTCACAAATACTCTACACCAACAAATATTTGTGAGAAAGTTCACACCAGAGAGCACTCCCACAGCTGTTTTGTGGAGAGAGGTGAAAAAGGAAGAGAGGAGTGACGTAGAGAGGAAAGAGGAAATAATTGATACAGCAAATAACATGAGTGGTGGTAGTGTTGAGGAGGACAGAAGGTGCCATCATTGCCATCACCAGAGGAAGCAAAAGAGAAGAGTTTAGTTTGGTGCCCTTCATTGGGCTGAATTCGTGAAGTGTGAGCAGGCAGTAAAGATGGAGAATGATTTCCATGAAGTATAACTAGACTAGATGAAGCAACTCCGCCATATCTCCTGGTGTGATGATGTTGATGGGAGAGTTTGCACCCCACCTTTTTCATCCTTTTGCTATTGATACCCCTTTTTTATTTTAGCCACAATCAGAAAAAGGGAGTGATAAGCCAAATTATTAGCTGCAATTCTAATTATTAGATCAAATTGGAATGAAGCATCTTGTAAAGCACCCATAAATTGCCAGCATTTACGTTCTCAGCTGCCTTGAAGCAGTGGCCATTTACAGTGCCTACTTTTTAAAAAAATCTGTTTAATTAATGTGCATATCTTGCATATATACTATAAATGCTTTGCTTTACTTCCCTTTATCTAATTCTGTGCCTGAAGTTTATTACTTTCTAGTGCAGAAGTGAAAGGTCATCACTCATAAGTAGGAAAAAAATTGAAATTGGTGACCCACTGACATGTAATTTAAATGGAAGCAGCACAGCCAACCTAATTTCACACGTTGCTTTGTAAATAATTAATGAACTTTGTAGAAATAGTGCACAAGCTTTTTATGACATTTTGTAAGACCTAAAATTTTTATTACCATGAGTCCAATAGTGCTGTCGTTGTAAACTGCTATTGTGAATGTTTTAAAACTTACAACTGGTAGGACAGTAAATATAGGGATCTTTGCCCCACAGTACACATTGTCTTAATTAGTGTTGTAGTCTCAGGCATATCTAATTAGCTGACACATTCCACTTTTACAGCATAAAACTAAATAGCTGCTATATTTGTTCAGTACCTGACTTACTAGGCATAAACAGATATAAAGACAGAATGTTTTTTTTTTGTGGAACAGTTTAGAGCTAAAAGACCTGTACAAATAATTCACAAGTAGTAATGTATGCAATTTATTCAGATTATTCTTCTGCCTCGAGATGATCTGTGGCCAGATCATGATTTTTGCAAATTTATTCTATTTATTTTTTTTTAAAGATATTTTGCCTCTATGGATTGATCGTGATCATTGAAAGTTCAGACTCTATTTCTCAGTTGTAATTGGTTAGATAAATCACATGGTATTTTTTTCTGTTCCCTGACTGGATGAGCTCAAAAACACTTCTGCAGCAAATACTTATGCATATGAATTTAAAATACAGTTTCTGAGAATAGCCTCAAATAGGGCTTTGAAACACACTGTCTGCAAAAAAAAATTGCTAACAAAAATGGATCCTTGAATGTTTTCAGAGGATGAACTTCAAAGGGTGCAAAGCAAAACCATTTAAAAATAAATATTTGTGGCTAGGTGGGGTTTTGTTTTGTTTTGTTTTGTTTTTGCATTATTTGCCCAGCTCTAATTAACAGCAAGAAGGCAGCTGATTTGTCTGCAGAGACTGTCAGAATTATTAGCATCTCTGTAAGCAGCAGTATAAAGCACTCTAATAAGACTCTACTTAATAATTAATAACATAGCAGAATACACTCAGTTGGGACCTGCTAAAATGAGAACTGCTTAATCAAGATATCTACTAGATAATTAATTTAGACATAAGGGATCTGTGATGTGTCGGATTTGCTACAGTTGGGTTCATGAACAATACCCTAGTGTCTCAACTAGTGCACTCACATTTTGAATCCTGCTCAAAATAATCAAAGAGCTTTTCACAGGCTTGGTTTCAGCTGAGATGTTAGAGAGACTTTTCTTTCTGCTTGTGTCACAGTTCTGACAAACTAAACAATCAAAACTTGCCATGTCGGGGATTAACAGGGAATTCACACAGATTATGTATAACCAGGATATGGCAGAAAGCTGTAAAAGCTGTCTAGCATTTTTCTCCAAGGAGGTTCTGACTCCTAGTAGCTTGCTGCTTGTCACTTGTCAGCCTAACTTTCCACAGCACCTCCTTATTGTATTCAGATGACCTGTTACTTAATTCATGTCACCTATCTTGCTACTCTGACAATCCCTCTATTTAAGATATTCAGGATATATCTACATTGCAATGTAAGCCTTGGGCTAGTGGAACTCGAGTTAGCAAACCCTGGGTTTGTTAATATAGGGCGTGAGCATCTACACTCATTTATAACCCTAGGTTAGAAACTGTTGACTCCTGGGTCCCAAGCCGGGTCTCCAGCATCTACATTACATGATGCAGGCCTGAGACCAACCAACCGAGCATATCCCAGACTTCCTAGAGTCCTCCCAACATATGGCTGCTTTAGTCCTCTGTTCATGGTGCAGTGTGGGAAACCTTTACTTTCCATCAAAGTAGACTATCCAGAAGGCAAAGGAAGTTGGCCCATGGCATTGTGAGATACTATTGGTGGAGTCCCAGAGCATGAATTCAGTGGGACTGCATCTACACTGCAAAACAATAAGGCTTGACCACTGGGTCCCATCTTGACTCAGGTTAGGACCCTCCACTCCTGTGGAGTCCTGGAACCTGGAGTCCAAGCTCTGGATTAGCACAAAATATGTGTAGATGGAAGAGGATTTAGACGAGTCTGAGTTCGAACCCTGGACTTGCATTGCAACTGCAATTTTTTACTTTATTTACTTTACCCTCAACTGCATTTTTTTACTTTATTTTACCCTTTTTTACTTTACCCTCAACTGCATTTTTTTACTTTATTTACCGAGACAATGTGGTGGGGCCGATCTACACAGAGAGTGCATTCTTCAGATGTGCTGCACTGGTGCAGCTATGCCACTGCAGCTGCACCGCTGCAGCACATCTGATGAAGACGCTCCATACCGATGGGAGAGAGCTCTCCCGTCAGCATAATAAAGCCCGCTCCATGAGCGGTGGTAGTTATGTCAGCAGGAGAGCCTATGCTGACACAAACTATAGTGTAGACATAGCCTTAATCCTTCCCACCCCAGTTCCTAGACAAGATTTATACATCTATTGACATTTACTGAATGGTACTGACTTGCTGCTTTCGACAGTCAATGGGACCGCTCACATGCTTAAGCACCTTGTTGAAATGAAGCCTCAGACCTTAATTCAGCAAAGTATTTAAACACATTCTTAAATCCATCTCTATTCAGCAAATTACTGAAGCATGCACTTAGGTCCCATTGATTTGAATGGACTGAAATGCCTGCCTAAAGTTAAGAATATGCTTAAGTGCTTTGCAGAATAGTAATGGACTTCTGAATTGGGACATTGATGAGGGTGGCTATTCATTTTAATCAACTTTTCTGTAAGTGATTAGGGTGGTGTTTAGGTCTCTAAATCTCATGCTGGTTCTCAGTTTGCTCCTCCTCAGTTGTTCCTCACCTGTCATATATGCAGAAAAGGCACATGCTGGGCATCATGTAGATAGGTTCAATCCCTACTCAAGTGTATATAGACGTGCATCCTACAAATTCCATATGGGGTTCATCCATTAAGGTGACAGGCTTGCTCCCATTCTATAGCTCTGGGCTGTAGTATTCTTCTAGAAATGATCTCCTTAGTTGATCATACATTTCCAACTTTATTGGGATGAAAGGTTGGCCACTGGAGGATCTTGTTAGAATGGATTCTACCATATAAGTTCAGCTTGGAAAACCACCTGAATTATTGACAACACCTGTTAGGATGTTAACTGTAGTATATAAAATTGATGTCAAAAGCCATTATTAAAAGATCATTTAAAATGAGTAATACGATAGCTGCATTGACTTCACGATTTGTTAATTAGTCATAATGCATATAGTAAAAAGATTTAAGTTTAGCAGTATTTACAACATTAATATCAAATTAATATACACATCAAACAAAAATTATTTATAACATTTAATAATGTGGCACCATTTCCCAGAGTACAGTAATATTTTCATATGTTTAACCAACATACAGATCAGTGTTTGTGATCTAATTAGATGTAAATTAAGATACATGGTAGTCATTTTAATCATCAGATTACTATGAAAAAATAAAATTAACTTTCTAGTTTCCCATTAAATGAACTGAGCCAAAATTATTAGTGATTTTTATTAAAGTGTTGTACAATACATATATACAAAAACAGTCCCTTCCCAAGAGAACTTAGTCATGAAGACAGTCACAGAAAGGCAAGGCAAACTGGGTCATTCAGAGAAACATATTATAAATGTATGTATGTATTGTATCACTTAATCTAATATTTTTATGTGGCATCTCACAGAAGAAATGAGCCCTTAGGAGAGGCTTGAAGGGTGGCAGATTGAATCTAGTAGATTGGTTGATGATTCCATTCATAGTGCTAACAGGACAGAAGATGTGAAGATGGGAGTTGTAGAAGAAAATGAATGGCTTCCCTCATCACTGAACAAAGGAAGTGAAGAGAACATGACAGGACATGAGATATGACATATAGGCTGGGCCTGAGCTGTTCAGTGTCTTGAAAGATTGGATGAGAAGCTTAAACTTGATAACTTGGACAAGGAAAAGGCAATAGAGTGTTTCAGAGAGGAAACATGGTCTGCTGAATGGACGGATAAGACAATGTATGTTTGTGACATTTTGGATAAATTAGAGGGGAGCAATATAGGCATCAATGAAGCTGGACTGAGAAAAAGGTACAATAAACACTGTGGCTGGGGCCTTGTCCTCCACCTTCCAGTCCTGACTGGGGGTGTGTCTCTGTTCTGTGGGGCCAGGACCACAGCCTCCCCCACATCTTGCACCCAGTTATCTTGGGTCTGTCAGCCATGCAGAGAGACTCTTGAAGCCCCACTGTCATTGCTGGGAAACTCTGCAGCCCTACCATCAGAGATGCCCTGACCCCAACCCCAACCCTGCCATCCTTAATTTCCAGCAACTGTCAACACAAAAATTGTTAAAAATAAAAAATCTTAAAAGTAATTGATATTAAATTAGAAAAAAATAAAAATTGAATTCTAATTCAAGCCTATACACATGCTATCAAGATGTCAACTCTCCTCCTCTGCACTGCCTTCATTACCCATTTGCTACATTTTCAGACAAACACCTCTGTGGTTTCTTCCATGCTTCCCCTTATGCTTACATCCCCAGAGTTGCCTCATTGTCCTCCTTCAGATCCTCCCCCAAAACTCTCTGTGCCATGATGTCTTTAAAAAACTTGAGAGTGATTAGGCAGCTAGTGTGTGGTGAGCAGTACTTTTCATGCTGATCAGTATAATCTCATTGTTACCTTATGCTCACCTTTCTGGTTGCAGTACTGTTGTCTCTTTACATATAGTTTGGTTTGAAACTCTTCACAGGAGGGCCAATCTTTTGGGGCTTGTCAATACCGCACACTAAATCAGCACTGCTGTGATCAGTGCAGCAGCATCGATTTGGCGGGTCTGGTGAAGATGCGATGAGTCAATGGCAGAGCACTCTCCCGTCGACTTCAGTACTCCTCTTCCCCAAAAAGTGTAAGGTAAGTCGACAAGAGAGCATCTCCCACTGACATAGCATGGTGGAGACACTGCGTTAGGTCAATGTAAGCTACATAGCTCAGGGGTGTGTGATTTTTTTCACACCCCTGAGCAATGTAACTTTGACTTAAGCAGCAGTGTAGACCAGGCCTTTGTTATTAGTTTGTAATGCCCTAAGCACAATGTGTCCCTGATCCATGACTGAGGATCCTAAGTGCTACTGCTATAGAAATAATAATCTAAACTTAAATATCACAAACAGAAAGTTAGATTTGCAGAATTGGACAGAGAAGGTGCAGGTGAGATTTGTGAGTAATCACAATGGTGATATGCTAATATAAACTATTTAAATAGAAATCAAGAGTGGCTGAGGTTGGCTTTGGGTAATGTCATAGATTCATACAGACAGACAGACAAGAGGGATGAGGTAATATCTTTTACTGAACCAACTTTTGTTGGTGAAAGAGAGGAAAAGCTTGTTTCTCTTTCAGCAACAGAAGTTGGTCAAATAAAAGATATCACCCACCTTGTCTCTCTCATATACTGGGATCAACATGGCTACAACAACACTGCAAACAGATACATTCAATTTAAGGACCCCTTATATCATCTAGTCTGACTGCCTGTATATCACAGGCCATTAAATTTCATGCAGTTACCCTGGTATTGAGCCCAATAACTTGGGTCTGTCTAAAGCATAACTTGTATTTGTCTAAAGCATCTCTTCCAGAAAAGCATCCAGCCTTGATCTGAAGACAGCAAGAATCTACCACTTTCCTTGGTAGCTTGTTTAAGTGATTAATCACCCTCACTGTAAAACATTTCTGCCTAATTTCTAATTTGAATGTGTCTGACTTCAACTTCCAGCCATTGGGTCTTGCGATGCCTTTCGCTGCTAGATTAAAGAGCCCTTTAGTACCCACTATTTTCTCCCTAGGAAGATACTTATACACTTTAATTAAATCACATCTCAGTCTTTTTTTCTGATAAGCTAAACAGATTCAGCTTTTTAAGGGCATGTCTACATTGTCCTGCACTTCAGACTACAGAGGTGTTAATAGCATTACACGGCAACTGTGCTTTAACTCCAGTGTGTGGACACTGTGGGTGCCAATTAAAAGGTTCTTAGTTTGCATTAATATACTCCTTTTCAAACAATTACACTGTAAGACATTTTTCTTTGGCCCTGAAGCTTACTACTCAAAGTTAGAATGAGCTGTTTTAAAAGTGATCTAAAATTGAAAGGTTACATTGTAACAAGGGATAACTCTGTTCTACCAAGATGGTGCCTTTTAAAGGACTCACAGAAGCATGGCCAACCTGAAAAAGAAGAGACATAGTCCACCACAAGACTTCAACTGACATCTTTAATCTCTGTTATGGCTCCAAGATAAATTGTTGATAGGTGCAAGATACAGGGATGACAGATATGGAAAACAGGATCCAGTAAATTGTTAAGAAACAAAGAAATCATTTTCATGTAAATGTCCTGAACAATAAAGAATGAAAAAATGCCAAAACATTAATATTTAACTGTTTTTAAAACAGAGTGTTTTTCAAAGTTTTCCATGAGGTATCAGCTTGTCTTTAAGAAATAACTGGAAAGGCTCCAACTGAAATGTATTCCAGAAAAGTCAAATGAAATAAAAGGACAATAGAGGCCACTTTCCTTCAGCAGGAATATAAAAAGTAATATTTAGCTGAAGACTTCTAAACAATTTAAAGGATTTGCTAGTAGGGAATACTACTGCACAAAGCAAAATAACCAAAAGCAAGTTCCATACAAAATCACAAAGAGAAAAAAAAAATGACTGTCACCCTGCACAAACACAGTATACCAAGTACTAATGTTTTTTTCCAATACAGTGATAGTAAACAGAGTATATATATCCCTCTTATGTTGGTAAAACAGAAAAGAAAGGATGAAGAATATGTGAACATAAATCAGAAACAAGGAACTGTAGAAAACTGATTAGGAAAGCAAAGGGACACACGGAGAAATCTGTGGCCAGCAGAGATAAGTTCAATAAAAAGGAGTTTAAAATTATATTAGGAACAAAAAGAATCCTGACAATTGGTCCGTTTCTAGAGAGAAATGCAGAAAAGGCAGAAATGTCCAATAAATATTTCTGTTCTGCTTTTAGAGTAAAAAAGCAGATGTATTCATATCATATGAAGCTGAAATAGTTTCCACTCAACCAGTAACTAAGGATGATGTTAAACAGCAGCTACTAAAGCATCAGATCCAGATAGCTTACACCAACGTGTTTTAAAAGAGCTGGCTGACGAACTTGCTGGACGACATGTTGGTTTTCAATAAGCCTTGAATACTAGGGAAGTTCCAGAAGAAAGCTAATGTGCCAATATTTAAAAAAAGGGAAAATGGGATGACCAAGTAGTTATAGGCCTCTCAGTCTGACATTGGTCCCAGGAAACAATTTGGAAGAATTTACTAAGGGTTTTGAACAATTTACCAAGGGTTGTTGTGGATTCTCCATCACTGACAGTTTTTAAATCAGGATTGGCAGCTTTTCTAAAATATATGATTTAGGAATTATTTTGGGGAAGTTATATGGCCTGTGCTAGATAGTATGTCAGACTCAACAATCACAGTGGTCCCTTCTGGCCTTAAAAATCTGTGAATCTATGAAAGATAATGGAGTGGCTGATATCGGACTTGATTGATCAAGAATTAAAGGAGAGTGAAATATTTAATGCCAATGAACATGGGTTTATGTGAAACGAACATCTTTTTGGATAAGGTTAAGAGTTTTGGTTTATAAAGTTAACCAGTGCTAATGTAATATATTTAGACTTCTGTAAGGCATTTAACATGGTTACACTGCACAACATTTTAATTAAAAAAACTAGAATGATATCCGGTTAACATGGCACACATTAAAACTGACTGATAGATCTCAAAATGTAATTGTAAACAGGAAAACATCACTAACTAAGTGTGTTTCTAGTGTTGTCCCACAGGGATTGGTTCTTGGTCCTGTGGTATTGAGCATTTTTCTCAATGATTTGGAAGAAAGCATAAAATCATCACTGACACAGTTTGTAGATGACACAAAATGGGGGAGGGGTAAATAATGAATAAGACAGGTCATTGATACAGCACATTCTGGATCAGTTGCATGCAAGCAAACACTATGTGTTTTAATATGGCTAAATGTAAATGTATACATGTAGGAACAAAGATATAGGCCATATTTACAGGATGGGGTAAATCTATCCTGGCAAGCTGTGACTCTGAAAAAGATTTGTGGGTCATTGTGGATAACAACTGAATATGAGCTTGCAGAATTCGAGGAGAAGTAGAGATTATTTGACCTCTATATTTGACATAACAGGTGTTATGGCTGCTGGAATATTGTATCCAGTTCTGGTGTCCACAATTCAGAAAGGATGCTGATAAATTGGAGAAGGTCAGAGAAGAGCTACGAGAATAATTAAAGGATTAGAAAACATGCCTCAGAGTGACAGACTCAAGGAATTCAATTTGCTTAGTTTAAGACAGAGAAGGTTAAGGGATGATTTGATCACAGTTTATAAGTACCTGCAGAGGGAAAATATTTGATAATGGGCTCTTCAGTCTAGCAGAGAGAGGTATAATATGGTCCAATGACTGGAAGCTGAAGCTAGACAAATTCAGATTGGAAAAAGTTGTAAATTCTTAACATTGAGGGTCAGAACTGTAACTAAGCATTTTAGTGTCCAGAGTGAGCAATCATATTTGCACCCCCTGGAAGAGATGCATGGGGGGGAATGTGGGGTCACATGTCCCCCAATTTATGCCTCCCATTTAGCACAGAAGTTTTCAAGCTGTGGGGCACACCTCCCTAAGGGAATGCACCCCACAGTTGGAAAACCATCACCTCCTGCCAGAAGCTGGCAGATCGGAAGCTGGTGGAAGCCACCCGGCCCACTCGGGCCACAGCTGTCTGTGCTGTGGGAGCTGGGGCACTGACTGGCTGCCTGGAAGCCCTCCCTGCTCACTGAACCAGGATGCCTCTGCATGGCTGGGTGTTCCCTAGGCAGAGTGAGAGGCACAGCTCTGAGCTGTGCTCTTGTCATGCTCTTGCCTCTGCCCCAAAGGAGCTTGGCACTGGTTGGCAACACCCCCTACAGCTGGTCTCTGCCTACAGAGCCTGGTTGCCATGGGATGCTCCCGTAGGTGCTCCCCTTGGGCACCTGCCTCTCAGCAGCCTGATCACACCCCAGTCACCACCTGGGCACTTGCCATTGCAGCCAGGTCACTCTCTCCACACTCCCTGTGCACAGAGCTGTACCACTCCTTGCTGACCTTGGCTGTCCTGCCCCAACCCCATAGCCTCCAGGCTCAGGGTCACACAGCCCAAGCTATGACCTTGGCCACGTGAGCCCAGTGCTTAGCCCAGGCACTGGGGGCAGGTGCCTGCTGGTAGTGCAAACTCACTCCTGCCAGCTCCGGGAACCAAGGCTGTGAGGATGGAGTGACCTCTAGGATTACCATATTTCAAGTTCCCAAATAAAGGACACTGCTGGGGTGAGGGGGGGAGGAGCTGGAGGGGCATTTGGGGGGGTGCTGGATGGGTGGAGGGAACTGGAGGGGATACCTGTGGCAGGGGTACCCACTGGAGGTGGGCTGCCCGTGCTGGGGGGGATGGGCTGGGATAATGGAGGAGCCCTAGCTGCTGCTGCTGCTGAGGGAATGCTGCATGTGGGGCTCTCGCATCCTCCTCATCCCCTTCTCCAGCCCTGCCCTAGCCCCTCCTGCTTCCTTTCCCACTGCCTCTTCCCCCACAACAAGCACTCACCATTGTACAGAAAACAGGATGGAGGCCATGTAGGGCACCCAGTGCATGCAGAAATGGATGTGGCCTGGCACTAGGACCCAGGAGCACCGCGCTGGAGAAGCAGCTCCATACCACTCCATCCACTCCTGACCCAGGCCTCGTGTTGGAGGGGCAACCACGGCCACTGGGAGCTGCGAGCAGCCGTACCTGCGGACGCTCAGGTAAACAAAACGTCTCACAGCCTGCCAGGGACTTACCCTGAACAAGCCACGAACCAAGTTTGAGAACCTCTCTTCTAAGTCATGGCTGGTAGAGCACACAGATGCTGTACATGAGGTGGTGTGTAAATAAATAGAGAAGTGCCAGGAGTGTCACTCCATCATATTTCAGAAACTCTAAAAAAATTAACTTGGAAAAGATATATATATATAAAAAAATTTATACAAGAGAAAAAAAGAGCAAAAGAAAGAAATTTGAGCTATCTAACATTTTGAGTCGCCTTCTTGTCCAAGAGAATTTATTATTTATTTATTACTTTTTACATTAGCAAGGTATCTCTGAGGTGAAAAGTTATCAGATCATTTTGGAAGCCCAAGTACTGTATACAATGTGCACTGCATTTAACATTTCTACTATGACAGTTGTATCTTCAAAAATCTCTAGTAAGCTACATAAGCATGACCCTCTGTGCATAACAACTACTGACTGTCTCTAATCAAGTTATGTTTTCCAAAGTGCTCTCTCACTAAACTGTAAAATTGTCTTCAGTACTTTCTCCATTGCTGATTTAATGTAACCAGACAATACTTACTTGATAAAACTTCATGTCACTTTTACTTATGTTTTGTGACTTTCCAATGCTCACAAATATGACGTGTAATATTTAGTGAGGTTTTAAATATAGCTCTTCACTAATTTCTACCATTTCCTCTTAGATTTGTTTGTGAATCTTACATAGTTTTAGGACTTTGACTTTGAAAATGTATTGACTTTAACAGGAGATTCATAGATGGAATGAAAAAAGAATATGCCTGTAAACTGGAGAATTTTCCTCTTTATTCTGTAAAGATATAAAATAACTAGTTAACAAATCTGCCAGTTCTTATAGATTCATAGATTCACAGATTCCAGAAAGGACCATTGTGATAATCTAATCTGACCTCCTGTATAACAGGTCAAAAACTTCCCCAAAATAATTCCGAGAGCAAATCTTCTAGAAAAATCCAGCCTTGATTTTAAAATTGCCAGTGATGAAGAATCCTCCACAGCCTTGGTAAATTGCTTCAAAGGTTAATTACCCTCAGCAGGGCTGTAACTAGGGTGGGGTGAGAGGAGTAGCTGCCCAGGGTGCAGAGCCGGTGGGGGAGTAAAAATCAGGCAATGCAGGATCGCGCCCAGCAGTGTCAGCCCCTTCAGCTCCCCCGGCAGGACTGGGCCCAGCAGCGCTGGCTGGAGTCCATGTGCATAGTTTGCGGTCGGGGCAACAGAGGCCTGGGTCAGGAGTGGATGGAGTGGTATGGAGCTGCTTCTCCAGCACGGTGCTCCTGGGTCCTAGTGCCAGGCCACATCCATTTCTGCATGCACTGGGTGCCCTACATGGCCTCCATCCTGTTTTCTGTACAATGGTGAGTGTTTGTTGTGGGGGAAGAGGCAGTGGGAAAGGAAGCAGGAGGGGCTAGGGCAGGGCTGGAGAAGGGGATGAGGAGGAGCAGGAACGGTGAACTGCGGCCACTGGGAGCTGCAAGCGGCCATACCTGTGGATGCTCAGGTAAACAAAGTGTCTCGCGGCCCGCCAGGGTCTTACCCTGAACAAGCCGCGAACCAAGTCTAGGAACCCCTGACTTAGAGGCACCTAGTGGGATATTCAAAAGTCAATGGGACTTACGCTCCTAAATCACATAGGTGCTTTTGAAAATCCCCATCACTTCCTCTAAGGTTATTTCAGTATTCGTTCTTAGAGCTGTCAGTTAAAATTGCCACCTAATATGCTAGCTGCTGGGGTGGCTTTTGTGATGTAGACATTTGTCCACTAGGAATGGGACTGATACCACCAACTGATTTCACATACAGCAGCTCATAAAACATCCCTCAGACAGGAATGACTTAGTAATGAAGTACTGATTAGGGAGCAATTCAGAACAGTGACCTGCAGCGTAAGGGCTTGGTCCAAAGCCCACTGCTGTTCATGCAAATACTCTGACTTCATTGGGCTTTGGATCAGGCCCTAAGTAAAAAGTATTATACAATATTGTTTAGATGTCTATGATGATTCCTATAAGAAATGAGTCAATAAGTTACTGAATCAAATAATCATTATGTATAAATAAAAATGAACAAATTTATGCTCCGTTCTGCTGTGCACTAGCCATTGCTGAGTAACTGTGCAAGCCTATTGTTATGACCTCAGTCCTCCCTTTCCCTATGTCTTTGTTGTATTCTTTATTTGTATTTTGATGCACCCAGCACACAGATGCATAAAAAAATATTATTAATAATAAGTACTGTCCTCTAAGCTTTCCAATCTCCCTATCTGCAACTTTTTTCCCTTATTTATAATACAGTATATCAAGATATTAAAAACATGTTCAGTGATTTAAGACTATAGCAATAAAATACAGTGGCACAAATTAAAGTTTACTGAATACTTTAAACATAGACTTTTCATGGCTATACATAGTGAATGTTAAACATTTGAGGTGACATCCTCACCTTCATTCCAGCCCCTTTATGCTGGGTAAAAGAGCTGGAGTGGCATAAAGGAGTTCTAAAAGCTCCACATCCAGCTGGTGGAGTATTCCCCTAGAGCACACAGATGTAAGACTGCCTCCCGAGAACCCTGACAGGTGTCAGAGCAGCAGCCGTGTTAGTCTGTATCCGTAAAAAGAAAAGGAGGACTTGTGGCACCTGAGAGACTAACCAATTTATTTGAGCATGAGCTTTCGTGAGCTACAGCTCACTTCATCGGATACATTCAGTGGAAAATATAGTGGGGAGATTTTATATACACAGAGAACACGAAACAATGGGTGTTACCATACAGACTGTAACAAGAGTGATCCGGAAAGGTGAGCTATTACCAGTAGGAGAGCGGGGGCGGGAGAGGACCCTTTTGTAGTGATAATCAAGGTGGGCCATTTCCAGCAGTTGACAAAGATAGTAGGAGGGGAAATAAACAAGGGGAAATAGTTTTACTTTGTGTAATGACACATCCACTCCCAGTCTTTCTTCAAGCCTAAGTTAATTGTTTCCAGTTTGCAAATTAATTCCAATTCAGCAGTCTCTCTTTGGAGTCTGTTTTTGAAGGTTTTTTGTTGAAGAATTGCGACTTTTAGGTCTGTAATCGAGTGACCAAAGAGATTGAAGTGTTCTCCAACTGGTTTTTGAATGTCATAATTCTTGACGTCTGATTTGTGTCCATTTATTCTTTTACATAGAGACCGTCCAGTTTGGCCAATGTGCATGGCAGAGGGGCATTGCTGGCACATGATGGCATATATCACATTGGTAGATGTGCAGGTGAACGAGCCTCTGATAGTGTGGCTGATGTGATTAGGCCCTATCATGGTGTCCCCTGAATAGATATGGCGTTCTGTTATTTTCTTTGTTGGGCCTGTCCTGTAGTAGGTAATTTCTGGGTACTCTTCTGGTTCTGTCAATCTGTTTCTTCACTTCACCAGGTGGGTATTGTAGTTGTAAGAACACTTGATAGAGATCTTGTAGGTGTTTGTCTCTGCCTGAGGGGTTGGAGCAAATGCGGTTGTATCGTAGAGCTTAGCTGTAGAAAATGGATTGTTTGGTGTGGTCTGGATGAAAGCTGGAGGCACGTAGGTAAGTATAGCGGTCAGTAGGTTTCCAGTATAGGGTTGTGTTTATGTGACCATCGCTTATTAGCACCGTAGTGTCCAGGAAGTGGGTCTCTTGTGTGGACTGGTGCAGGCTGAGGTTGATCATGGGATGGAAATTGTTGAAATCATGGTGGAATTCCTCAAGGGCTTCTTTTCTATGCACCCAGATGATGAAGATGTCATCAATGTAGCGCAAGTAGAGTAGGGGCATTAGTGTACGAGAGCTGAGGAAGCGTTGTTCTAAGTCAGCCATAAAAATGTTGGCATACTTTTTACGGATACAGACTAACACGGCTACTACTCTGAAACCTGTCATTATGCAAGGCACTGAATTTAGCCGTATGGAGTGGAAATCTATCAACTTCATGAAAAAATTCATACAGATTCAGACAGACATCATCTTCCTTTCCAAATGCAAACAGATGGACATCATATTAAAAGGACTGAAGGTACAAAATCCATTACAATCTACATACCACACAGACTATGCTGACAGCTTGTGCCACACACTCTCAAAGAAACTGCAGAACCATCTGATCAACATCCTCTACAGCAAACAGAGAAAGATTAAGAATAAGCTCTCAAAACTGGATACTCTCACAAAGAAAATAATAGAATGCCACTAGCCATCACCTTCAGCCACCAACTAAAACCTCTCCAACGCATCATCAAGGATCTACAACCTATCCTGAAGGATGACCCATCACGCTCACAGATCTTGGGAGATAGGCCAGTCCTTGCTTACAGACAGCCTGAAGCAAATACTCACCAGCAACCACACACCACACAACAAAAACACTAACCCAGGAACCTATCCTTGCAACAAAGCCCGTTGCCAACTGTGTCCACATATCTATTCAGGGGACACCATGATAGGGCCTAATCATATCATCCACACTATCAACGACTCGTTCAGCTGCACATCTACCAATGTGATATATGCCATCATGTGCCAGCAATGCCCCTGTCATAAATATAAAGGGAAGGTTAACCACCTTTAAATTGTTCCTGGGCAGAGGAAAAACCCTTTCACCTGTAAAGGCCTAAGAAGCTAAAGACAACCTCGCAGGCACCTGACCAAAATGACCAATGAGGAGACAAGATACTTTCAAAGCTGGAGGAGGGGTGGAACAAAGGGTTCTCTCTGTCTGTGTTGCTTTTGCCCGGACCAGAGCAGGAATGCAGGTCAGAACTCCTGTAAAGGGTTAATAAGCAATCTAGTTAGACATGCATTAGATTCTGTTTTGTTTAAATGGCTGATAAAATAAATTGTGCTGAATGGAATGTATATTCCTGTTTTTGTGTCTTTTTGTAACTTAAGGTTTTGCCTAGAGGGATTCTCTATGTTTTGAATCTGATTACCCTGTAAGGTATTTACCATCCTGATTTTACAGAGGTGATTCTTTTACTTTCTTTAATTAAAATTCTCTTTTAAGAACCTGATTGCTTTTCCATTGTTCTTAAGATCCAAGGGTTTGGGTCTATGTTCACCTATGCAGATTGGCGAGGATTTTTATCAAGCCTTCCCCAGGAAATGGGGTGTACTGCTTGGGGGGATATTTTTGGGGTGGGAGAGACGTTTCCAAGTGGGCACTTCCCCTGTTCTTTGTGTAACACTTTGGTGGTGGCAGCGTTTAAGCTAAGCTGGTAAGAATAAGCTTAGGGGGTCTTTCATGCAGGTCCACACATCTGTACCCTAGAGTTCAGAGTGGGGAAGGAACCTTGACAGCCCCTCTGCCATGTACATTGGTCAAACTGGACAGTCTCTACATAAAAGAATCAATGGACACAAATCAGACATCAAGAATTATAACATTCAAAAACCAGTCGGAGAACACTTCAATCTCTTTGGTCACTCGATTACAGACCTAAAAGTGGCAATTCTTCAACAAAACAACCTTCAAAAACAGACTCCTATGAGAGATTGCTGAATGAGAAAAGGACCCTGGAAACATGGGCACAAAATTACAAATAAGATTAAACTGAAAGAGTGCATCTAGAATAAAAATTAATAATCCAAAACACAGACATCCAACAGCAAAGAAAAACCCATGAAGCAGAAATGCTGAAAGAGACCTAGGTGTAGTAGTAGACAACATTTCAAGCATATGTCTGCAATGTGAAAGAGCCAGTGTGACTTTGGACAATATGCAAAGGTACTATTTCCCATCACAGAAGTAAGAGTCCGTCTCTTCGGTGCAACTACAGCTGAAATTGTGCTTTCAGTTCTGAGCATCACCTTACCAGAAAGATACAAACAAATGCATGGAATTTAGAGAACACACTGCACATTATCAGGAAGCTGGAGAGAATGAATTTTGAGGAAAGACTAAAAAGTGAAGTATATATAATTTGTATAAGAAAAGACTAAAGTACAGTAGCAGACTACAAATATTTGAAGGGTGTAAACACCCACAAGAGACATTATTTTGGGTGATAAATGAACCTGCAGCAATTAGGATCAATGGTCTGAAACTAAGATAAGGAAAATGTAGAGTAAATATCATGAAGCATTTCCTGATAGAGAGATGGTTTTGGCTGTGGGGTAACTTCCCAGGGAAAATCATAGACACTGAATTGCTTGGAACTTTTATAACCACTCTAGAAAAGATCTTGCAGGGAACAGCCCTGGACTGTCAGAGAGATAGATTAGGTAATTTACTATATCTCTTCCGTCTCTAACATCTATGATTTTGTGATTCAGTATGTATTTACCAGGCAGTGTTTTCAAAAGCAAAATGTCCCTCAAAATTAAGCACTACATATATCCATAAATGATGCAGGAATAAAACTTCCAAGTTTGTGGATTTTGATTTGGTGGTTTAGACAATACAATAACACAAAGATTAGTTGTAAAGAAGGCTATTAAGAAGATGAGCCAACAGTGAAATGTAATGCAGACAACTAGAAATAATAGCTCTGAAGCCTCAGACCCAGTGGGGGACCAGGGTATTAAACAGAAAAAAAAAAGGAGAAAATTGTTTGATAGTTATTAGATATACAAAAATAATTGAAACATTTGTTCCAGCCCAAGAGTTGGAGTAAATCAAAGCAAGGTATTACGTTTTCTATTTTAATACTAATTAGGCATTTAGCTACTGACCTGAGTAGGGTGCAATATGGAGTTACACAACTTCATACGCATCAGGGAGATTGGAGCTGTCCTAAGTGGCTTGGTACACAGGAAACTGCTCAACCTGCAGCATTATTTAGGGGTGAAACCAGCAATTCTCAGCACAGCTGGCTTGCTTTGCAGACCCATGTGGAGGAAGGAGGTGGGGTCACAGCCTGACATCAATGCTCTGGGATTTGGCAGAGAATCCCTTGAGAAGACTTTGCACTGGCTCAGGTACAGGATCTGCAACTGTGACAGGCCCTTATGCAGCCTGCATGTGTGGTTGTGTGTGTGGCGGGGGGGAGAGGCTGTGTATTTTCCCCCTCCTTTGCACACCTGCTGGATGATTTGGCATAATCTGAGCCAGGTATTTTTAGCACACTAATAATAATGCAACTATTGAAAGGAGCTCATAGCTTTGTATGGCAAACTTATTTTAAAATTGGGGCAAAAAATACTGTGGAAAAATTACCACTAGAGAATTTATTCATGCTACCCCACCCAGGCTGAAGAGCTGTTCTTTCACCACAGAGATGTTAAGTGTTTCACTTGAAGAATATCAACAGGAGCATGAGAAAATGAAGTTGTTCAGTCTCTGGAGATCATCACTCATGCGGTAGCTCTTCCCCTTGGTGTTCATTTCAGTAACATGAACCATGAAGAACTCATTTGGTACAAATGTAAATGTTACAAAATGTGCACTTCCCTGGGAATTCCATTGCAATGCAGCAGTGTACCATTACATAAATACATTAAATCTTGTGCTACCTGATGCCTGAAGACAAATGAAGCATGTACTACATGTGTGTGTGTAAAACCCCCAAAGTATTTAACTTCATTCAAGAAAAACTAAACATGTTAGAAAATAAAATAATTATTCTAGATTTTATTGTAGTATTTGAGTGTTTTTTTCCCAGAGAGATTTGTGGTAATGCTGCATTTTATTGGCCAGCTATGAATGGTTATGGTGAAACAGCTATAGAAGTATATGTGCCATCTCATTACTAGATTGTAATTTTATTATAATTGTTGGAATGAGGTAATTATTTGATAGTTACAAGCAGAGGGCCTGATCCTGCAGTCATTTTTCAGGCAAAACCTCCATTGACTTCAGCCATATGAATATGAAACCAGATGGGCTGCAAATCATTAGGCTCAAAATGTTACAAGACACCACAATCACTCTGTGTGTAATGCATCAATGGTTTCCACTCACCATGGATTCTTTGGTTTGGTCCATTAAAACTGTTAGATTGTTGTATAGTATTCTACGTTCTTTGACCATTGTAAAATTAATTATCTTTTTCACTGTGTTAAGAGAAGGCTGATGATTTTAATTACATGTAGTGCTCTAAGGACTTATCATTACAGTACATACAATTCAATGTTCAATTCATCTAAAGGAAGCTCTTGTTCTATCTTTGGCTTGGCAAAACTGACTTTGTTATTCTATTACAATAAACAAACCTGACAGCAAAATGTGGGATCAGATTGTCCCTAGCAAGGAAAAATCCACAAGAAGAACCCTGCTGGGCTGAAAATTCTATGAGGTTTCCACTGCAAGACTTTGCTCTGAATTCTTCCATGGAGGGAGCAGGGGGAGGGAATAAGGTTCCCCAAGAGGAATAAGCAAGACATTTGGCTCCCAAATATACTGGATTTTCCCAGATCCATGTAGATCTCATGGGATTCACCAAAGACCAGGAACCCTATGCTGCATCCTAGCACTCTGAGGTTTTCCCCTGGATTCAGCACAGTTCTAACTGCTTCTCCTGGAGCTCCTGATCCCAGGCAAAGGGGGATATCTATTATGTATAGGTGCCGGATTAACTCATGAGCAGAGTCTTTACTAGGTTGACAGAGAGGAAGGAAGAGGTCGTGCTCAGAAGATGCTAGGGGTTTCACTCTCTTAACAAACTCATATTGGGGATACTCAGGAAGGAAGGAGCATCTGCACTGCCAAGAGGCCCTACTTGGCTTCACAGGAGTGTGATGTTGTGCTCCATATGATGTTATGAAAATATGCTAGTGAGTGTGAATATAATACAACTGGAATATGCTTCATGCAAAAGGTCTCTTGTAAGGTATCATTACAAAGCCTATAATCTACTGAGTGTGTTCATCCTATTTATATGAATGTATCATTCTTGTATCTGAAACTAGGAATATAAAATATAACTCTGAGGTCCTATTGTAGTTATGCAAAGTGTGGGCCATTAATGGTGGTTTAGAATCTTGATGGCTCCCATCAACTAGGACAAATGACTGTGGAAGTCTCTGTTTACTTGCAAGCCTTCCTGTGAGTCAGGCCTGGAAGAATGAAGGCTTATGGTCTCACAGGACATGTGACCATGTCACCTGGTACTGGAATCCATCTTAAACCTGGTGTTTTTCTATTTAGAAGGAGGGGTGGGGACCCAAAGAGACAAAAGATTCCTGCCATGTGCCAAAGCTATATAAGGGGGTGGAACAGAACAAAAGGGGCTGCAGTCATGAGAAGTCCCCTAGCTATCACCTGAGCTGGAACAAGGACTATACCAGGGGAAAGGATTGGGCCCAGATTAGGAAGGATTCTAGTCTGTGAAAGAAGCTTATGGAAACATCTCTGAGGGTGAGATTTCATCTGTAATCAGTTTCTTAATGTATTAGGCTTAGACTTGCGTGTTTTTGTTTTATTTTGCTTGGTAGTTTACTTTGTTCTTTCTGTTATTACTTGGAAGCACTGAAATCCTACTTTTTATATTTAATAAAATCACTTTTTGCCTATTAATTAACCCAGAGCAAGTATTAATACCTGGGGGAGCAAACCGCTGTGCATATCTCTCTATCGGTGTTATAGAGCACAAACAATTTATGAGTCTACCCTGTATAAGCTTTATATGGGGTAAAATGAATTTATTTTGCGTTTGGATCCCATTGGGAACTGGGTATCTGGGTGCTCGAGACAGGAGCATTTTCTAAGCCATTTTCAGTTAAGTCTGCAGTTTTGGGGGGGACATGGTTCAGACCCTGGGTCAGTGTTGGAGTAGACTGGCATGTCTGGCTGAACAAGATAGGTACTGAAGGCCCAAACTGGCAGGGAAAACAGGCTCAGAGGTAGTCTCAGCACATCAGGTGGCAGTACCAAGGGGGTCTCTGTGACCCAACCCGTCACAAGTAGAAAACCAGATTTTCCCCTTTATATGCATTTAAATGCACACTTTGTAAGAGCCATGTTTCCTCATTGCTCATTTCATCTGTTTCCAAAGGAGGCAAGGGTTTCATCAATGTGCACTTAAGAGGCTCTTACTGCGTTCCCTGAACGAGGGAGTGAGCAATTAAATTCATGCTGCACAGATATTGCAAACCTCGCCTTTGGCTCCATGGAATGCAGCCCCCTCCTTTGTCGAGCAGAACTACTTCCTGGGGGATTGTCAATGGCCTTAGTTGTGGTAACTAGATTTAACCCTCTTAGATTTGACATAGCGCATGTTCTACAGTGTGAACACTGTCTGAGGATAAAAAACACGGCAATTTGGCTGATTTTTTTCTGTATGCTCATCTGCAGTCTACTGCAGAGTATAATTATCCTCAATGCACAAAGGGTTAAGAAGACTAATGAAGAAGTGACCGAGACTGTAATGTCAGAAGACACATCTTGCATGGTCGTCTGAATGGGAGTGAATATGGAGCCGACATTTTATGTTATTGCCTGGTGTAAAGGTATAGCCTCTCATCAACCTGCTTCTTCCACCTGTAACTGTGCTGTCTCTCCTTCTCTTTCAGTAGGTAGCAGGCTATAGTGGTGAATCAGTTTTATCTTTTTTTGTCAGAACACCTTGCAGCTGCTTAACTGTCAAATTTCCTTTAAAATAGAAGAAAGAAGGCTATGAGATTCTTGGCAATACCTACTCATGGAGTTTTCAGTCAGTAAAAACAAATCAACTGAAATGCACTCCTGTACATTGAGAATTAAAGTGTAGCTGAACTCAGTTGTCTTTTACTGGCTATCACTTTTCATGAAAATGAGGGTCAGACTGTGTAAATTGCCTCTTTTTTTTTTTGTTAAAATAAATATTTTATCTGTATGGTATGTTGTGACATTTAGAGTTCCCTGACTGCTCATTTTCTTTTCTATTTTTGAGCCAAACCATGATTCCCCATAATTCCCTCTCCAACCCAGGTGGTCTCCTATATTATCTTCAGCTGCATCAGGTCTAAATTCTTTAGGGGGAGAAAAGAACAATTGTTCTAAATTGGAATTTTAGGAGGACTAGCTTCCCTTCCCTCAAGACTGAGGGGAGAGAGGCTGGGGTGGCACACCTGTATGGCAACCACTACCTCTCAGAATGGTGTCAAGGTGGGAAGGAGTGATCATGGGGGATATGTGTACTATTTATTTAACCATATAGTAAGAAGCAAGGAAGGAGTGTGGATGAGTAAGACTCTAGACAGAAACTCTACAGAAAAGCAGAGCCAGAAGGAGGCAGAGCTCCTTTAGGGATAATACTGTTTTCCTTATTCTAATAAAGTTCCTTTTTCAGTGTGAGAAGAATGTGACTCTCTGGGATTTTTCACCATTATTGCATGACACCCCAACCGGAGCTGGGGGAGTCTGGAGAATAGGGGGGAAAACCTCAACAGAAGAAGATGTGACAGCAGGGAAGGGGAATAACCTGCATAAACAGGGGAATCTTGAGTAGGATTAGAAAAAAATATTTTACCTCTGTGTTTGGCATTGATGCAACCACTGCTGGAATACTGTGTCCAGTTTTGGCCTGCACAATTCAAGAATTATTGATAAATTGGAGAAAGTTCAGAGAAGAGCCATGAGAATGATTAAAGAATTAAAAAACATGCCTTATAGTGATATACTCGAGGAACTCAGTCACAGTGAGCTGTAGCTCACAAAAGCTTATGCTCAGATAAGTTGGTTAGTCTCTAAGGTGCCACAAGTACTCCTTTTCTTTTTGCGAATACAGACTAACACGGCTGTTACTCTGAAACCAAATATTTGACAATGGGCTTTTCAATCTAGCAGAGAAAGGGCTAACACAATCCAATGGCTGGAAGTTGAAGCTAAACATATTCAGACTGAAATAAAGCATAATTTTTTGACATCGATGGTAATTACCTATTGGAACAATTTACCAAGGATCAAGGTGGATTCTCCATCACTAGCAATTTTTAAATCAACATTGGATGTTTTTCTAAAAGATCTGCTCTAGAATTATTTTGGGGAAATTCAGTGATCTGTCTTATACAGTAGGGAAGACTAGGTGATTACAAAGATCTCTTCTGGCTTGAAATCTATGAAGTTCTGCGGGGAAGTTCAATGGGCTGGTTACTGAAACCCTTACACTACATTTGCCAGCTCCTCACTGCAGAACTGTCAGTGACCCTCCCCTCCAGGTGACTCCTCAGTGGGCCACTGGGAGGATGGGAAAAGAGATAGTACCTATATGTCTTCTCTACCCCAGGACCAAACTTTCAGAGCAATCAATTCACCAGCCCCAGTCTGGTTGGTTAGGGAGACTCCATTTCTTTGGACTGAAAATAGGACAGTCAGTTGGGAAGCCCTAAGTATAAAGAAAACAACATACAAATAATATACATGCTTAAAAATATCAAGGCCACTTCTTTGCCGGACTCCTAAGAAAAGAGATGTCAGTGAGATGAAAAGCACTTTAAATACTTCAGTTTTTTGAACCTTATTGATTAAATTCTATCTATTTGTTTTAAAGAGGTGATGCCACAGTATAGGGCCATAAATAAAAAAAAATTCTGTGAGGTATTTAAAACACTTGAGGTATGTCTCTATTTAGTATACAACTAGAAATATGGCTACAGAACAAAAGTAAAAAATGAATACAAACCACCTATTGGCATCTAGATTCATTCAAACATATCTGCATGCCCTGAGGTTGAAGTCATTCTTCCTAATTTATAAAGCATACCATGGAAGAGGGATGTTTACATTCATCCAGCTTCTGAAAGAAAACAGGGGAATATATGGGACGTGAAATACTAAATCATTTTTAAGGCTAGAAAGGAATATTTTGCAATATAACCTAATAAGGGGCAGCATGGAGGTGGTTCCTTGTTTGTCCATGGGGGAGGCAAGGTGTACTGTCTCGTTTCCTGGCAAAGCTTACTTCCTGCTTCATGCTAAGTCAGCAGCGCTGGTTGGAGCATCAGGGGAGTGTGACCAAGGTTGTCCCCTGCCAGTCCACTCCTCATCTCCTGTGTACCCACCTGCATGAGAAGGGGAATAGTGGTTTCACGGTGGCAGCTTCCTCCACACCCTTGCTTTGTGGCCCATGAAGTGGGTAGCTTACACGGGCGATTAAGGTGTTCCATTGCTGTCTTAAAGATGACACAAAGATGCCCTAGATTCAGCATTACCAAACCTTGTCTGAGCATGACTAGAACTTTGCCACTACATATATCCTTATCTTCCTAGAAAGTGTTTGGTTTAGATTTATAAACATTACACCCAATTAAATGAGGCTAACCTCAGCATAACCATGTTGATCTGACTAATTTAAAAAGGAGAAGGATTTTTCAGTAAAAGTGATTGTGTTTGCCCATTTTTATGTGCTTTTGAAAAGTTTTTCAAACTTCAGATTTATTTAGTACTGTAACATAAATCAGGAAGATGATTTGTACTACATTGTTACTGTCATTTTACATACTGTTGGGGGTCCCAACAGAGTGCAGTTCAAATGCTGTCTTGTCACTCAGGTTCCTTTATTTGGCATATAGCAAAGCTACGCTGCATTGATCAGACTCAAATGCAGAATGTGTACATCACAGACCCAATATTACCAGAAGCCCTCTTTCTTTATATACACTTACACATCTTATTGCATTTACTACACTGCACGACACATTATGGGATCGGCTTAATTACATTGTGGGAAACAAGCCCTATACAACATGCTTTGCCCACTCACTGTCTGTGTTTGACCAACTCTTTACCTAATTTTAACTTTCCCAATTTATCTTGTCCATTGTTATCTTGTTCTTTGTAAATGGTTCCCTAGGTTTTTTCTCCCATTACAGTAGCTAGTTCAGACATTCTGTCTCTTAGCTCACTGATCCACTTACCTATTTTAATTAGCACAGCATTCTGTTTTCAGCCTGCTGATCTGTTTACCACCCTAATCCTGTCTTCCAAGAAATGAGGCCTTCCCAATTTTTAATTACTCATGTTAAGCTAGGCCTACTTTACACTGCCTTTGTTTTTCTTTTTCATATTAACATTCATTCCACTCATCTCATATTCCTGTCCTTCTGTGATTTCTTTTTTAAGTTCACTACCCAGCAACACATTCCCAAGACCGCAGTATTTGAAATCATTTGAATCACCATTAATACTAGACTCAAAATATGAACTGGGAGGTGCAAGTTCACCTTGTCTGGTATAGCCCACCAGGGTGTAATTTCATATTATAAGTTTCTCTGCTTTTAAAGCATTCTTCTGTAATTCTAACTTTTGCTTTTATTACATAATAAAAAACTTGGTACAAAATATAAAAAACAATTCCATTTATCACCACAGGAAATTTAGGTGTGAAACAGAACATAGGCCAATTAAAATAATATGTCCTGGCTCCGAATGAGAAGTTGTCCTCTTCAGCCACCAAATAATAGTCATTATCACTAGCATAGATAGCATAGATTTTACCAACTTTACTTTACCAATGTCCCAACATCTCAACTACTCTGTGCAATTTGGAGACCGTTCCTCCAGAGTGAACCCACATGCCAGCAACTCTGTCTGTAAGACATTACACCTGCGCATCCAGGCACTGTCTTCCTCTGGGCTTCAGGGGGTGCTCAACTGCTCCCCCACCTCACCCCAGACCCTGTCTCTTCCCTCACCCCAGTCCCCGCCCCACCCCTTCTCCCAAACTGCCACCCTTGCCCTGCCTCCTCCCACTTCCACTAGACCCCTTGCCTCTTCCTGCCCAGTTATATCCCCTCCCCCGAACATGCATCATCCCCGACCCTCCCCCCTTCCCTAAGCTCCTCCTGCACACCACGAAACAGCTGATTGCAGTGGGTGGGAGTCACTGGGATGGAGGGGGAGGAGTTGATTGACGGGGCCACTGGCACTGTCTGAGGCACTGTGCGGGGTGGGGTGGTGCTGGCTGCTTGCTGCAGCACCCACGGAGTTAGCGTCTATGTCTGCATGTGTAAGTGTCCCCCATGCGCAAGTCTTGGGCTTTCCAGAGCTAGCTTTGTCTAACAACTGTATTTGAGGAGGGAAAAAAAACTTCTTCCTCATCATATGGGTTGCAGTGGTTTAATGTTATTAGACCTTTGTTAACATTCTTACCCTGCACCAACTGGTGTCACCTCTCTTCTACCAATTTTTTTAACTTTTCTGTGATGATAAAAGAGGGCAAGTTTTTTTGCTCCATATCATTTAAGTCCTCTTTTACTTTCTATAGCATGTAACTCCCACATCCTCCACCGGTTGTTATTATTAGAAAAACTTTCATGTGCATACTTTCATGTGCATTATATGCAGTGAAAATCTTTATTAATTATCCTTAGTAATGCTCATTCAATGGTTGCATTCTTCGGTTACAGAGTAACAGCCGTGTTAGTCTGTATTCGCAAAAAGAAAACGAGTACTTGTGGCATCTTAGAGACTAACCAATTTATTTGAGCATGAGCTTTTGTGAGCTACAGCTCACTGCATCCGATGAAGTGAGCTGTAGCTCACGAAAGTTCATGCTCAAATAAATTGGTTAGTCTTTAAGGTGCCACAAGTACTCCTATTCTTCGGTTAAAATGCTTGGTCATGTTCCCACAGTATTTCTATGTTAGCAACATATCAATTTCAAACAATTCCAGTACCAGTACCAATCCTATTAACGTTCTTTCAGTGCAGTTGCCGCTTATCTAAACAGTTTTACACATTCTACAGTATACATTTTTTGTCCGGAAAGTCTTTTCAACAGTTCTTAACCATGTTCCATTATATTTTACTTGGCACAATTCTTTAGGTAACTGCAGACCAGTAAAATTCAGTCACACTGACATATAAATATATTGAACATCTTTGTAAAATATTTCCTTATTAGGTCTTAACCCAAAACTATTTGGACCTGTTTCCAGTCTAGGACGTTTTAATCTCTCTTTTTTATTTATTTTCAAAACTGCCATATAGTTTTTACTTTTTACTTCCTTTGTAACATTTATTTTACACCACAGTTAAACAGATTTTTTTGGATAGGATTTCAATGGTTGAAGAAGGAAAATAAATATTGATACTATATATTATATGTATAATATATAATTAAATTGATATGGCTAATATAATGTTGTCCCATTGACTTCAGGGGTCCTACTGACTTGTGTAAAGATAAGCACATTCATGAGTACATGATAAGGGCCTCAGACTTAAATTTGCTGGTAAAGGACTGTGTGTTTTATTTGACTGCAAAGAACTGTCTAAATTATAGAATTGCATAAACATCTAAAAAAACCTACAAATATCCATTATTTAAATTAATTGGCTTTGTCTGAGTTTATGCCTCTCTCCCATGTCCTCTTTAAACTAATATTTCAGTTCTCTCAGAAATGTTCACTGAAAGAGAACATTGTAAGGGAATATCAGAGAATGCTGGTGAAACATGCATTTTTAGCTCATAAATGTGAGCATTCATAACAAGAAATTTCATTCCAAGAGATATGCTGTTCCAGTCAGGGAACTCAGATTATTACACACATGAAAACTTCCTTTAATTTCAAATTATTTATTCTCAGTGACTAAAACCCAGAATAAAGCTATCAGCAAGAGATACATCATCAGGTCACACATCTTCTTTAAAATTCTTCCTTGGCTTGATGACATTCACTTGAGCCAGGGAGAATATGTACTCACCACACCCACACACTGGAGTGCGGCACGCTTACTGTACATATTCCCTTGAACTCAGCTGTAAAAAGTTAAATGCATGAAATTGAGTCAAAGTCTCTACTTCCTGTAAAGGAATGATCACAGGCAGCTTGGTCATTATGTAGTCACTAACAAGACAGAAATGCCTGCAGAAAAGACAAAAGTCTCTACAACTGCCCAGTTCAGAAAGCCCCAGAGCTTCTGTAAGGAAGCAGCCACAAAGGATGCTATCTGCTGGATAAAGGTCTATAGTTGAGGAAGAAAATCATGCTATTTTTTTTTTTGTATTTCCAGAAGAAAGTTAGGGGAAGGTAAATCACTTACCTGGCCTGTCAATATTCCTTGGGGCATCATGAATTTGGTTCTGTTGGGTATGCTTTGAATGTGTTTACACAGAACCCTTTTCATAGTCACCATTGATTTCAAATGTGCATTTATCTTTTAAGATAGATACTTCTGTCATCACTGTTTGGAATTAATACAATAATTATTACTTTATCACATGTCAACATTGATCTCTTTAGAAAAGCTAAAACCCCAACATAGCTTTGGGAGAAATAGATGTAAAGATATATTAATGTGAAATATATCTATTTCCTGTGTAACATAGTTCTCTCAGTTCCAAGATTATACTAGAAACTTTTCTATATTGCTTGCAAACAGTTTAGAGCATAAGAGCAGTATGTAGATGTCACCTGAAGTAGTGTTTTATTTAAAAAAAAAACAACTTTAGACATGTAACACACAAAATAAAGCTCTTATTAAAACATTTTTCTTAAATCAAAATCTAAGGGAAAGAAGTATCAATACTAGTATCCTATTGACAAAGATGGGTGTCAGCCCTAGACACCTTAGTTGTCTATACACAAATGCAAAGAATATAGGAAATAAACAGGAAGAACTGGAAGTATTAGTACATAAGATATGATTATGACTTATTTGGCATCACTGAGACTTGGTGGGACAAATATTATGATTGGAATATTGGTATAGAGGGGTAAAGGTTGCTCAGGAAAGACAAAGAGGGGAAAAAGGAAGAAGTGTTACATTATACTTAAGAATAAATGTACTTGTTCTGAAGTCCAGAAGGAGGTGAGAGGCAGACCAGTTGAAAGTCTCTGGGTGAAGATAAAAGAGAAAAAGCCAGGCATGATGTCATGGCAGGGGTCTACTATAGACCACCACAACAGGAGGAGGAGATGAATTAGTAATTTCTAGTACAAATAAAAATATCCAAAACACAAGACTCAGTAGTAATGGGTGACTTTACTCAGACATCTGTTGGAAAAGTAATACATGAAAACACAAAATGTCCAATAGGTTCTTGGAATGTATTAAGATAACTTCATGTTTCAGAAGATGGAGGTAGTAACTGGCAAATCTGAAGGGACAAGGCAATTTGGGTGAAAGTGGTCATGAATTGACAAATTTCATGACTCTCAGGAAAAGAAGAAGTGAGAACAGCAGAATAAGGACAATGGCATCCCAGAACCCTGATGGAGTGAGGACAATGAATGGGACACAATCATTCCAGGGTACAAAATATATCGGAAGGACAGAACAGGTCATGCGGGGCCGAGGAGGCGGGGAGAGGAAGGGTGGCACGGAATGTGAAATAAAATGTAGAATCAAATGAACTAAAAATCTTAAATGAATCCACATGTTCCATAAAATCTCTATTGATAGTAATTCCATGCTCTAATAAGAATATAAGAGTAGGGATCTATTACTGACTACCTGACCAGGACAGTGATAGTGACGATGAAATGCTAAGGGAGATTAGAAAGGCTATCAAAATAAAAAACTTAATAATAATGGGGGATTTCAATTATCCCCATATTGACTAGGTACATGTCACCTCAGGACAAAATGCAAAGACACAATTTCTTGATACTTTAAATGACTGCTTCTTGGAGCAGCTGGTACAGGAACCAACAAGGGGAGAGGCAACTCTCGATCTAGTCCTGAGTGGAGCACAGGATCTGGTCCAAGAGGTCCAAGGACCGCTTGGAAATAGTGACCATAATTTAATAACATTTAACATTCCTGTGGTGGGAAGAACACCTCAACAACCCAACACTGTGACATTTAATTTCAGAAAGGGGAACCATGCAAAAATGAGGAGGGTAGTTAAACAGAAATTAAAAGGTATGGTGACTAGAGTGAAATCCCTGCAAGCTGCATGGACACCATAATAGAGGCTGAACTTAAATTTATACCCCCAAATTTAAAAAAAAAAAACAGTAAAAGAACTAAAAAAGAGCCACCTTGGCTTAACAACCATGTAAAAGAAGCAGTGACAGATAAAAAGGCATCTTTTAAAAAGTGGAAGTCAAATCCTAGTGAGGTAAATAGAAAGGAGCATAAACACTACCAAATTAAATGTAAAAACATAATAAGAAAAGTGAAAAAGGAGTTTGGAGAACAGCTAGCCAAAAACTCAAAAGGTAATAACAAAATGTTTTTTAAGTACATCAGAAGCAGGACGCCTGCTAAACAACCAGTGGGGCCCCTGGACGATCGAGAAACAAAAGGAGCACTTAAAGATGATAAAATCATCGTGGAGAAACTAAATGAATTCTTAGCTTCAGTCTTCATGGCTGAGGATGTTAGGGAGATTCCCAAACTGAGCTGTCTTTTGTACGTGACAAATCTGAGGAATTGTCACAGATTGAAGTGTCACTAGAGGCGGTTTTGGAATTAATTGAGAAACTTAACAGTAACAAGTCACCGGGACCAGATAGCATTCACCCAAGAGTTCTGAAAGAACTCAAATGTGAAATTGTGGAACTATTAACTATGGTTTGTAACTTGTCCTTTAAATCAGCTACTGTACCCAATGACTGGAAGATAGCTAATGTAATGCCAATATTTAAGAAGAGCTCTAGAGGTGATTCTGGCAAATACAGGCCAGTAAGTCTAATGTCAGTACCGGGCAAATTAGTTGAAACAATAGTAAATAATAAAATTGTCAGACACATAGAAGAACATAAATTGTTGCGCAAACGTCAACATGGTTTCTGTAAAGGAAGATCATGTCTTACTAATCTATTAGAGTCCTTTGTGGGGGTGAACAAACATGTGGACAAGGGGGACTCCAGTTGACGTAGTGTACTTAGATTTCCAGAAAGCCTTTGACAAGATCCCTCACCAAAGGCTCTTACATAAATTAAGTTGTCAAGGGATAAGAGGGAAGATCCTTTCATGGTTTGAGAACTGGTTAAAAGACAGGGGAAAAAGGGTAGGAATAAATGGTAAATTTTCAGAATGGAGAGGGGTAACTAGTGGTGTTCCTCAAGGGTCAGTCCTAGGACCAATCCTATTCAAGCTATTCATAGATGATCTGGAGAAAGGGGTAAACAGCGAGGTGGCAAAGTTTGCAGATGATACTAAACTGCTCAAGATAGTTAAGACCAAAGCAGACTGTGAAGAACTTCAAAAAGATCTCACAAAACTAAGGGATTGGTCAACAAAATGGCAAATGAAATTTAATGTGGATAAATGTAAAGTAATGCACATTGGAAAAAATAATCCCAATTATTCATACAATATGCTGGAGGCTAATTTAGCTATAACTAATCAGGAGAAAGATCTTGGAGTCATCCTGGATAGTTCTCTGAAGACGTCCACACAGTGTGCAGCGGCAGTCAAAAAAGCAAATGAGATGTTAGGAATCATTAAAAAAGGGATGGAGAATAAGACAGAGAACGTCTTATTGCTCTTATATAAATCCATGGTGTACCCACATCTTGAATACTGCATGCAGATGTGGTCCCCTCGTCTCAAAAAAGATATACTGGCATTAGAAAAGGTTCAGAAAAGAACAACTAAAATTATTAGGGATTTAGAACGGGTCCCATATGAGGAGCGATTAAAAAGGCTAGGACTTTTCAGCTTGGAAAAGAGGAGACTAAGGGGGGATATGATAGAGTTATATAAAATCATGAGTGGTGTGGAGAAAGTGAATAAGGAAAAGTTATTTACTTGTTCCCATAATATAAGAACTAGGGGCCACCAAATGAAATTAATGGGTAGCAGGTTTAAAACAAATAAAATGAAGTTCTTCTTCACTCAGTGCACAGTCAACCTGTGGAACTCCTTGCCTGAGGAGTTTGTGAAGGCTAGGACTATAACTGGGTTTAAAAGAGAACTGGATAAATTCATGGAGGTTAAGTCCATTAATGGCTATTAGCTAGGATAGGCAAGGAATTGTGTCCCTAGCCTCTGTTTGTCAGAGGGTGGAGATGGATGGCAGGAGAGAGATCACTAGATCATTACCTGTTAGGTTCACTCCCTCTGGGGCACCTGGCATTGGCCACTGTCGGCAGACAGGATACTGGGCTGGATGGACCTTTGGTCTGTCCCAGTATGGCTGTTCTTATGTTCTTATGCCTTCAAAAAAGCAGACTTTAACAAACTCAGAGAACTGGTAAGTAAGATCCCATGGGAATAAAACCAAATGAAAGAAAGTAGTTCAGGAGAACTGGCAGTTTCTTAAAAGACAATATTAAAGGCACAAAAGAAAACTATCTCAATGTGAAAGCAAGATAGGAAGAATAGTGAGAGACCAATACGATTCCATCAGGAGTTCTTTAACGACTGGAAAATCAGAATGGACTCCTACAAAATATAGAAACTTGGACAAATTGCTAAGGATGAATACAAGAGAATAGCATGGCCATGCAGGGGAAAAATCAGAAAAGCTAAGGCCTTGTCTACATTAGGGGGGGAGATCAATCTAAGTTACGCAACTTCAACTATGTGAATAATGTAGCTGAAGTTGACATACTTAGTTCTACTTACTGTGGGGTCCACACTATGCTATGTCAACTGGAGACACTTTCCCATTGACTACCCTTGCACTTCTCATTCAGGTGAAGTACAGGAGTCGATGAGAGAGTGATCTGCAGTTGATTTAGTGGGTCTCTACTAAATCTGGGGGCCAGATTTGATATGACCTCTTGAATTCCCTTCCAACCCTACACATATATGATTCTATGATTCTATACTTACTCTAGAAATATATATTGTCCTTTCATTTTTTCAAACACAATACGCTTTTTCAGATCTTCTGAGCATTAGGGTCCATAAAAAAGAGCATTTTTAATGCTGGTATAATATTGTTGCCTCTTTTCATAACAGCAGTGTTCCATTTTGACATTGTTGCCCCTCTGCTGAGCAGTAGCAGATGTTGGGGCCTTGCAGGTCAGTTTCTTGGTAAGGGATAAATCAGTAACATGGCGTCTCTGTATAATAAGGGCTTGTCTTCATGGAGTGTTAGTCAACACTAGAAAGATGTAAAATCCAGTGATCATGAGCATGTTGCACACTAACTAGGCTGTATGGAGCCTGCTTGTACATACTAAAAGTTCCTAGTTTGTTTTAATGTAGTACTCTTGGGGGTCCACATGGACCAGTTAGTACATAATGTATGTGTGCACTAGAATGTACACCCCTCTGGTGCAGTCTAAAACATCATGTAGACAAACCCTAAGTGTAAACTGCTTTGTTTACATATATACATGAGTTCTGAAATGAGATGTCAAACAGCATGCAGGGCAATCCTTTCTTTGAGAAGTCTCAGCCCAACACAAGTGCCCAGTTCCGAAGGGCAACTCTACCCCAAGGACTGACTCTATCAGAGACCAAAATAAAGAGCAAACTGCTGCAAAACCAGCATTTTATACAGAGCCTATCACTGAAACTAATACCGCCACAAGCATTTACTAAAAAAATTCTTTGCACATGACAAAAAGAAATTTGGAGACTATGTGCCTCTTGGTGACTCCTGCTCTACCCATATGCACTGAGTGGAAATACTGGATAATCCCTTTAAAACTATCAATGCACAAATCTGAAAGTAAATGTATGCTAAAAGAAAAGGAGTACTTGTGGCACCTTAGAGACTAACAAATTTATTTGAGCATAAGCTTTCATGAGCTACAGCTCATTTCATCGGATGCACCTCATGAAAGCTTATGCTCAAATAAATTTGTTAGTCTCTAAGGTGCCACAAGTACTCCTTTTCTTTCTGTGAATACAGACTAACACGGCTGCTACTCTGAAATGTATGCTAAGGAAGTGAAGTAGTTGAGTCAGAGAAGGGGAATTGACAAGTGGAATATAGATGGGGTGGTAAATGGCTTGACTGCTTATTTTTTTGCTTATTATGGTAAACTTTGGTATGATCTTCAGTCTAGCAACCATAATGAAAAATTAACAACATATCTGTGTGGGAATTTCCTACCATTTTAATAAGCCTGTATCAATGTCGATGTAGATTCACATGAATATCAGTTAATGCTGATATGTATTATCCCCTGCCTGTCCCCTTGCAAAATTCCAATATATCTCAGGACAAACTCTATAGCCTCATTTCCAAACCTTCAGTTCTCTCCCATGTCTGACCCTGATATCTACCATGTGCCTAGACTGTCCTCATGCATCCCCTGCTCCCCTCAGCTGTGCCCTGTTCCAGGGATTGTCCTCATGCATCCCCTGTTCTCCTCAACCCCACTCACACACACACCACCACCACTGTGTCCTAAGAAGGGTGTTTCCAATGAGTTAATGCACCCAAGAGCTGAGGCAGCAGCATTCAAGGAGCCAAACATCTCTTCAATGAAGCATAGACACCTGAAGGTCTTGGAATTGCTGCCTCACCTTACTGGGGAGCTAAGGCAGCTTCAGAGAAGGCTGCCTTCAAGTACTAATGCCTCAGTGCAGTATCTGTAGGTGCTGCATCACTCAAGCCAACCCCAACAGCAATTGCCATATTCTCCCTGCCCTCCACACACACAAACCTCCCCCCCCCCCATTCTTCCCCTTTTTAGGCCATTGCACATCCCTGAAAAATGCTTTCCCTACCCAAGGCCCCATCTTACATCACCATATCCATCCCAATAATTGCTCGGTCTGTCTGCTCCCCTCAGCTCTATTCCTACTTCCCTGCTTGCCCCTCACCATGCCATCCAATAATCTCTCCCATAGCTGCCCTAGCCTGGCTTCATGGTTCACTAGGGTCAAGAAAGCTTAATGTAGCTGCAGCAGCAGTTTCTTCCTTCTTCAGTGCCTGGTATGGTGCAGGCATGGACAGCCAATGAGCAATTCTCGACTTTTATTCCATATTCACTACCTACTGGATTTCAAGTTCGTCACAACTGGTATAATGAGTGGCAGATATATCAGAGACCAAGATGGTCTTTGACTTGAGCTGACCACAAGAGATGAAGGAGCTATCCAGTGAGGTAATTTGGTGGTGTTCAATGAATGCTGGTATGATTTATAGCTATCAATAAGCTTCTTCTGCTCTCTGACTACTACCACTGCACTGTTGCACCTGAGTCATAGAATCATAGAATCATAGAATATCAGGGTTGGAAGGGACCCCAGAAGGTCATCTAGTCCAACCCCCTGCTCGAAGCAGGACCAATTCCCAGTTAAATCATCCCAGCCAGGGCTTTGTCAAGCCTGACCTTAAAAACCTCTAAGGAAGGAGATTCTACCACCTCCCTAGGTAACGCATTCCAGTGTTTCATCACCCTCTTAGTGAAAAAGTTTTTCCTAATATCCAATCTAAACCTCCCCCACTGCAACTTGAGACCATTACTCCTCGTTCTGTCATCTGCTACCATTGAGAACAGTCTAGAGCCATCCTCTTTGGAACCCCCTTTCAGGTAGTTGAAAGCAGCTATCAAATCCCCCCTCATTCTTCTCTTCTGCAGGCTAAACAATCCCAGCTCCCTCAGCCTCTCCTCATAAGTCATGTGTTCCAGACCCCTAATCATTTTTGTTGCCCTTCGCTGGACTCTCTCCAATTTATCCACATCCTTCTTGAAGTGTGGGGCCCAAAACTGGACACAGTACTCCAGATGAGGCCTCACCAATGTCGAATAGAGGGGAACGATCACGTCCCTCGATCTGCTCGCTATGCCCCTACTTATACATCCCAAAATGCCATTGGCCTTCTTGGCAACAAGGGCACACTGCTGACTCATATCCAGCTTCTCGTCCACTGTCACCCCTAGGTCCTTTTCCGCAGAACTGCTGCCTAGCCATTCGGTCCCTAGTCTGTAGCTGTGCATTGGGTTCTTCCGTCCTAAGTGCAGGACCCTGCACTTATCCTTATTGAACCTCATCAGATTTCTTTTGGCCCAATCCTCCAATTTGTCTAGGTCTTTCTGTATCCTATCCCTCCCCTCCACGTATCTACCACTCCTCCCAGTTTAGTATCATCCGCAAATTTGCTGAGAGTGCAATCCACACCATCCTCCAGATCATTTATGAAGATATTGAACAAAACCGGCCCCAGGACCGACCCTTGGGGTATTCCACTTGATACCGGCTGCCAACTAGATATGGAGCCATTGATCACTACCCGTTGAGCCCGACAATCTAGCCAGCTTTCTACCCACCTTGTAGTGCATTCATCCAGCCCATACTTCCTTAACTTGCTGACAAGAATACTGTGGGAGACCGTGTCAAAAGTTTTGCTAAAGTCAAGAAACAATACATCCACTGTTTTCCCTTCATCCACAGAACCAGTAATCTCATCATAAAAGGCGATTAGATTAGTCAGGCATGACCTTCCCTTGGTGAATCCATGCTGGCTGTTCCTGATCACTTTCCTCTCATGCAAGTGCTTCAGGATTGATTGTTTGAGGACCTGCTCCATGATTTTTCCAGGGACTGAAGTGAGGCTGACTGGCCTGTAGTTCCCAGGATCCTCCTTCTTCCCTTTTTTAAAGATTGGCACTACATTAGCCTTTTTCCAGTCATCCGGGACTTCCCCGGTTCGCCACGAGTTTTCAAAGATAATGGCCAATGGCTCTGCAATCACAGCCGCCAATTCCTTCAGCACTCTTGGATGCAACTCGTCCGGCCCCATGGACTTGTGCATGTCCAGCTTTTCTAAATAGCCCCTAACCACCTCTATCTCCACAGAGGGCTGGCCATCTCTTCCCCATTTTGTGATGCCCAGCGTAGCAGTCTGGGAGCTGCAGACAGGCCCAGGACGGTATAGGATATATAGATTGAATTCAGCTCTCAAACCTAGGGGTGACTCCAAGGCCACATTAGCACTGCTCTGTGAAGAAACGTGCACCACTGCTATCTACGCTATACCTGTTCTATGGAAAAAGAGAGTATTTATGTCTCCAAGGTTGTTAATCCAAGAACTAAAATTAATTTGTTCTAATGAGATAGGATTAATGTCTTTATCATAAATAACATTTTCTATAATCCCTGTTTTAAGGTCCTACATGCCTAATGTAAATCATTCCTACAAACAAGTGCCAAATTTATGTGGAATGAAGTCTGTAATGGGGGACTTTTGAAAGTCATGCATGGAGTTCTCTTTACATTCAAGTTTTACATTATTGCAGTTATTTTTGCAGCCAGAATCTTGTCTATCTGATGGAAATCCACAACTAATGTCTCCCTCTAAACATGTTTTCTCTCCCTGGGGGAAAGTGATCCATAAAATACTTGTCAATGTTACACCAATAAAACCCTAAGCTACTGTCCAAAATTTATGAGAAGAGGCCAAAGAATCAAACTAGAGTCATTAGGATTGTAGCTCTTTATCATATTTACTCATGAACACCATGAAATTAAAGAGAATGACAAAAAACATAAGAGGCAGACATATCTTAACAGAAATCAGGTATATCTTTTTACTATAGGTCATTCTCCATTTAGATATTTTTACTGCACAGAGTGGTCACTTATTTTGTTGCTCTTTTGACTGTTAGAATGACAGTTGACATTTGGTTGCCAGTTTGCTGACATTAGACATGGTTTCCCATTTAACAATGTGGTACATGAAGGTAATCATCTTCCACCCCAGAGAAAGTAGCCTCTAAACCAAAGACTTGCATAAACATTATTCAAAAGTTATCAGGAACCAGCTGATCAACTGCCTTGGTGCTGCGAACACTGTTCCTTGGTAATGGTGTACTCAGTCGCAGAGTGCTGTGAACTGGCATGGACAAGAAGCTAGCATAGACAACTTGGATATGCAGCTGAAACACACCATGAGAATCATCATGGGAACTTTAAAACCAAAGCCTCTACTGTAGCAAACTTTGAATGTCCAGTTATCCACTGAGCTGTATCCACAGAATAAGAACTTAAAGACACTGAAGACTACCCAGAACTTCCCATCTGACAGGTTATGGATAACCGACCCCTACAATCCCCAAAATCATGACAACCACTATGGACCACATGTGACCACCTCATGTGTCTGGATCCGACCAGGGAATGGCAAAAGGTCTGGACCTCATCTACCATTCCAGACAAGCACATTACTACTGACCCAACAAGCCAGCCTCCCAGTTTCAACCTGCCACACAGACTTTGGACCACATTGAACTGCATCTGAACAAACCATGGATGATGCAGCTACTTGATGCAAAAGTGGAAAATCAAAGACTCCCTTTCATGCGACTGTGGTGAGAATGATCAAACACATCATAACACATTGCCCGAAATATAGGTGAATTGGATGGTATGAACAGTGTTACAGAGGAGGCCTTGAAATGGCTTATGGACCTACAACTGCATCTATAGAATGTTCTATGCAGATACCATATGAGAGAGAGAGAGAGAGAGAGAGAGAGAGAGAGAGAGACTGCACAGAGTTCACTTGAGTTTCTAAACAGGCTCCTAGTTATAGACTGACTCCAGAGGATTCAGAGAAATTTAATGATTCTAATATTGCCTACAGGCATGCCATTACAAACTTTAATCTTCTCAGATATCACAAACTAAGCTATGTTTGGCCTGATACTTGTATGACAGATTCTCAAGGAAAACTTAGAATGCTCCCGCAGGAGGTGGAAACAGCATTCCATCAAGGTGCTTCAAGGAACAGTGTGCCACTAGAGTAGCCATCCCTGAAGTAAAACAAGGAGTTAATCTCAGGTTTTGACCATTTATACTTATTAGCTATTCTTTTTTCCAAAAGTAAGGGTTCTAGTCCTGGTGTCCGAGTCAAATTCCTGCCTACGTAACTTCATTTGGTCTACCTTAAGTCCCTCATGATTTCAAATGGACATGGGATTCTTTGCTCCCTGTACTATAATGCCCTTAGTGTTGTTTTGCACTGTTAGCTTCCATGTTTCACTGTAAAATCCCTAATTTTTGTTTATATATTTTGTTAAGTACTTTGGCTTTGCAACAAGATATGATATTGTTATAGTTTATTTAACGATTATTATTCAGCCTGTTCAGTCATTTTCACTAAGCAAAACAACAAAACAAAACCCTTTATGTATGTCACTAAATGCACAGTGCTTTGTTGAAAACAGCTCACATTTGTTTTGTCACACACAACACAATTGTCTATAATTACGTGCAAATTACTGTAAAATTCTGAAGCATGTGGCTTAATGTACTTGCTGTCAGAATTGTTTTGCTTTTAAACATCTGAGCCAAATGATTCTATGTATAACAAACCGTTTCAGCAAAAGCAGGAAACAGAGTATGAGAGAATTTTATTTAACAAAGTATTTTAAAATAAAAAAAGTTTTTATCTTGCTTGTTAAAGTAAAGTGAGAAGTTTTCTATTAACTAGGCTGGGAAGCCTTAGGGGATCGCTGAAAGCTTTTTAATTGCATATTTAAGTAGAAATGTGCTAGAGAGCTGGTGTTTAGCTTTACTGAAGCTCATGGGTCCTGACAAAATGTCTGCTTCTAACTCATTTTGTCTCTTTAGAAAATTTTCCTAAAAATTGGATTGAATGGAATAAGCTTTAATTTTATCATTGTTCACTTTAGTGGCATTATATCTATTTTAAAGGAAAATGAAAATGTCATGACATCTTAAAAGTATTGACTTTCAAGTAAAAATAAAAATGCTAAAACAGCAATCTTCAAAGTGTCGAACAATTTACTGTTTGTCTGAGTTGCTCACTGGGTGGAGGACGATTACAGAATGATGGAAAAGGAGGATTAGGTTTGGCTGCTACTGGTACACCATTTACAAAAGCTGCAGCTACCTAGCAAGCATTGGCTGAAAGTAGTGGAAAATACATGCATACATTTTTATTTCATATTCTGGGTAAAACAATGCTGACAACTCTGCACACTGTTGTCTGGAAACACTGTATTTGCTCTATAGGCAGAAAAAAAATGTGACAAATACATTATTTCTTCCACCGGTGCTCAGCTGTCCCATTTGTACCAAAAAGTTATTGGACAGAAGTTTGCTGGAAATGTAGGTTGCTTCAGCAGCACCAGCTTTCCCTGAGGTTATTTAATTGACATAGAAGGGCAGCCCCAACTAAAACTGACAACGTTTTGAATCTCGGCTTTGCTGGTATGAATGCGCATTGCTTCTGGATGGATAAAAATGCTTCAGAAACAAGAATAAAATGGGAAAATAAACAGATTTTAAAATAATACAAAATGATTTGTTATTGAAAAATAAAATCTTTTACGGGAAAAAAAGGAGAATCTATTCTATTGTTTTCTGAAACAGGCCAGATTTTTGCAATGTCTAACATATATGCAAATTTATTTATCGAAATTCCCATATTCATGTACTAAAAAGGGCATATATACACACAAAAAGTACTGAAAATATGTAAGCAGTCTGGTAGTACAGCTAATTAAAATGTACATACAAATAAATACCTGCTTACACCCAAAAGAAAACTCCAGTGAATTGGCAGAGTAGCTCAAAGACCACAAGAATATTTTCTTTCAATGTCAATTCCCTCACAAATTACCTCCTCGACTCCAATTTTCAATTTACTCTTTCTGAAAGTCAATTAAAAGAAGGTGACAAGCTGACTCCAAAAGAATCATATATCCTCTAATAAACGAGTCCACTTCAGACTTGGTTATGGCAAGATCTATTCTCATTAATTACCTACAAAGATAATGAAGAAAATAATCAAACAATCAGTTGGTAATGACCTAGAAGATAATAAATAAGGTGATAAGTAACAGTCAATATGGATTTGTCAGAATAAATCAAGTCAAACCAACCTAATAACCTTCTTTGACAGGGTAACAAGCCTTGTGGATGGGGGAAGCAGTAGTTGTGATATAGCTTGACTTTAGCAAGGCTTTTGTTACTTCTCACATGACCTTCCCATAAATAAAATAAAGAATTATAGCCTAGATGAACTGATAATTGTTTTGGAAAACCATACTCAGAGAGTTGCTATCACAGAGTTACTCACAGTCAAGCTGGAAGGGCATGTTGATTAGGATCCTGCAGGGATCTGTCCTGACTCTGGTTCTATTCAATTGCTTCATAAATGTTTTGGATAATGAAATAGAGAGCACACTTATAAAGTTTGCAGACAGTACCACTCTGGAAGGCGTTGCAAGTGTTTTAGAGGACAGGATTACAAATCAAAATGATCTTGACAAACTGGAGAAATGGTCTGAAATAAGGAGGATAAAATTCAATAAGGACAAATGCAAAATACTACACTTAGGAAGGAATAATTAATTGACCAAACACAAAATGGGAAATTAATGCCTCAAAAGGAGTACTGCAGAAAAGGATCTGGGGGCTTATGGCGGATCACAAACTAAATATGACTCAACTATGTAGTACTGTTGCAAAAAAAGTGAACTTCATTCTGGGATGTATTAGCAGCAGTGTTGTAAGCAAGACACAAGAAGTATTTCTTCTGTTCTGCTCAGCATTGATAAGGCCTTGGTTTGAGTACTGTGTCTACTTCTGAGCACCACACCTTAGGAAAGATGTGAACAAATTGGAGAAAGTCCAGAGGAGAGCAACAGAAATTATTAAAGATCTAGAAAACATGGCCTCTGAGGAAAGATTGGAAAAACAAACAAACACCTGGGTTTGTTTAGTTTGGAGGAGAGAAGACTGAGGTGGGACATAACAGTCTTTGAGTCTGTAAAAGGTTGCTATAAAGAGGAGGGTGATAAATTATTCTCCTTAACGACTAAGGACAGGACAAGAAATAATGGGCATAAATTTCAGCAAGGGAAATTTAGATTAGACATTAGGAAAAACTTCCTTACTGTAAGGGTAGTTAAGCACTGGGACAAATTTACCGAGGGAGGTTGTGGAATCTCTGTCATTGGAGGTTTTTAAGAAAAGGTTAGATAAACTCCTGTAAGGGATTGTCTATATAATACTTAGTCCTGCCTCAGTCCAGGGAACTGGACTACATTTCTATGATTCTATGATATCCTCAGGTCAGCATCCTTGTGGATACTATTATATATCAGCAGTGTTCTGTGCTGTTGATCATAAAGTATGCAGAATTAATTGCAGGACTGATAGAGGTGTACTGATGTACTTTAAGGTGGCTTCATTCACTCCTTTTGGTAAGAACTCAAAGGGTTATGGTGAGAAGAGTCATTATTCTTCCACTCTGAGGTCTCTCCCATTTGGTATTTTACATGGTTCAGTCCTATCATTTTTCTTCTATGTACATACGAAACACAGTAAGGGAAATTGTGAGGTGTAATGGGCTCAGTATTCTACTGATGCTCAGTTCTGTGTTTCCATATGAAACACAAACTGGGCTGACCCACTGTTAACCCGGTGCCTGGCAGAGATTGAGTCTTGAGGGAAGGCTAGCTGGTTTAGGATCTATCCTAATAAAACAGAAATTATGCTGACTGGAAAGAAAAACTCTTTGAAGAAGTGGTTGTTGGCTGTGAGGGCACCTCCTGCTAAGGGTATCTGCCAATGGATTGTAAAGGTTATTCACAGTCCCGGGGTCTTCCTGGAATCATTGTTGATCTTGAGTTCCCAGAGAGCCATAGTGACTGGAAAAAAATGGTATCTTCAGTTGTCCAAGAGGCTGTGCTCTTCTCAAATGTACTCTTGTCCACTGTTCTTCCCACCGTTTCCCCTCAATGCTAGGCTGCTACAACACTGTCTATATAACACAATCTATTTATTATTTATTTATTTATTTATTTGCATATACAGTGCCATGCATTATAGACAGGAGCTGTAAGAAGATAAAGACCCAGATTCTCTGATCCTTCTGAGTGGCATTTGGAGAAGAGAGGACAATAGAGTGTATTTATTGTATCTTTGTGTTCCTCCAGTCATTGGACCACCCAGTGGCTCTAATGCAAGTACAACTGCCAGCATTCCCCAAGGAACCAATCCAGCACCCAGGGATCAGCCAGGTGCAGCAATATCCATGCCATACACCCTTCTTTTCTGGCTATGTCCCCTATACAAGGTTGTGAGAGAGGTGAAAAGTCTCTGCAGTAGTCCTTTGTCACCTAGAGTGTCACCCTATTTAGGGGTAACCTTGAGTCGTAAGGGGGGAGCTGGATGCTTTTCACCACTAGAGAAGACAAAGAATCAGGCTGAAGGTCTTTGTCTCAAATAGTTCACAATCCAGATAGGTGCTATGAATTTTGTAGGGTGAGATATAATTAAAAGCAATATGATCAAATGATGAAATTTTGCTCACGACATCTTAGTGCTACACTTTTAAAAATAGCTTTAGTAACCTAATTAGTTGACAGTTCTCGGCACTGAGGTCTAGCATGTACAGGCTATTGTAAGAAGTACCTTTCATGGAGAAGGAGAGGGTGAAGGCCTGATATATTGAATCAGGGACTCAGAGAGCCCCTGGTGTTCCAGTTGTATGGGTATTGAGTGGTGATATTCAAATTCACCAGCCAGGGATGGAAAAAAAACATCCAAGCTACAGATGTCTTCTGATCCTTTTCTTCAGGACTTGCTTTATTTCCAAAACAAAAACTCAAAACCAGAACAAATCAGATCAAACTAGTGGATACAAGCCACCCACATCTTTTTCTGCTTCAGGCCCTCCTAAACTTAATTAATTTGCTTAACTAAGTCAAGGTAAAAGTGATGACAGGGCAGTTTTAGTTTTCAAATGAGCAGGTTGAGTTACAGACTATGGGGGAACCTGGCTACTATGGAGAGACCAACACTAGGGCATCCTTGACTCTGGATCTCCACTCTCTCCTGCCTCTGTCTAAGAGGCAGGAAACCTTATAACTGGCTTCTTGTTGGTAACATGCTTGGTTCTAGTCATGTGTATGGAACTACAGATTCCAGGTTTAAAAAGGTGTACTGGAATGTATGCAAGTGTCCCAAGGATCAGTGGCCTGTTACAATGTGGCTCAGATACAAGAATGGGTGAAAGATGCAAAGAGGATATTTATTTATTAAGCTTGGGTGGAATTAAATGGGGGATAAGAGAAGGAAAAAGATGACAACAGCAGAGAGGTAGGAAGAACCTAGATTGTACAGGTGACAAGGAGACCAGGGCAAGGAGCTGAAATCTGATGTGGAAGGTGAGGGGAAAACTGTGAAGTGATCTGAAGAAGGGGTACACACAGTGAAATTATCAGAACAAAAAAACCCCAAACAAACAATCCTCCCCCCAACCCACATTATATCTATGTGGCCTGCTGTGCTATGATTCTCATTGCAATTCTGGTTATAACTGAAGGTACTGGCTATAATCCAAAAATCTCCTAAATGGTATACTTGTCTATTCAATCCTTTTTGTAAACCACCAGTACACATGCATTCAGCAGGAATGGTTAGGTTGCCAGTCTTTTCAGGGTGGAACTAAAAGGAGCCAGGAGCAGGGCTTTCTCACCAGTGGGAACTTCCTCTGAAAATCTGTGTGAGCCTGATCCACAGCTAAGGATCAGGCCCACTGTTCTAGTACTGTAGAAACATTCTAACTTATTGTTGAGAGTTTAGATATTATATTACTAATGGCTTGTAAAACTGCAACAAAGACCAAGAAGATGCAGAGGATTTTGGTTGAACTGCATCTTCTATGCTTTTTCAGTGCCTTCACTGTCTTTTTATCCTGTAATACAGTAATGAGATTTGCACAGAGCCATTTGTTCTTGATGCATCCTGTGTCTTTGACAGTCAGGAGAACTTGTTTATATCTTTATTTCTGGAGCTGCCCTAAGAATTGTGCATATAGTTTTTGCTTGTTTTATTTATAACCACTCTTGACCCTTCTATAATACTTCAGTGAAGAAACTGGTGTCTGGACCTGTCAAGGTTCCTTCCCCACTCTGAACTCTAGGGTACAGATGTGGGGACCTGCATGAAAACCCCCCTAAGCTTATTTTTACCAGCTTAGGTTAAAACTTCCCCAAGGTACAAACTATTTTTTTTTCTTTTGTCTCTGGACTTTATTGCTGCCACTACCAAGCATCTAACAAATATAACAGGGAAAGAGCCCACTTGGAAACGTCTTTTCCCCCAAAATCCCCCCAAACCCTACACCCCCTTTCCTGGGGAAGGCTTGATAAAAATCCTCACCAATTTGCATAGGTGAACACAGACCCAAACCTTGGATCTTAAGAACAAGGAAAAAGCAATCAAGTTCCTAAAAGAAGAATTTTAATTAAAGAAAAAGTAAAAGAATCACCTCTGTAAAATCAGGATGGTAAATACCTTATAGGGTAATCAGATTCAAAACATAGAGAATCCCCCTGGGCAAAACCTTAAGTTACAAAAAAGACACAAAAACAAGAATATACATTCCACTGAGCACAACTTATTTTATCAGCCATTTAAACAAAACAGAATCTAACGCATATCTAACTAGATTGCTTATTAACCCTTTACAGGAGTTCTGACCTGCATTCCTGCTCTGGTCCCAGCAAAAGACAACACAGACAGAGAGAACCCTATGTTTCCCCCCCCCCCAGCTTTTGAAAGTATCTTGTTCCCTCATTGGTCATTTTGGTCAGGTGCCAGCAAGGTTGTCTTAGCTTCTTAACCCTTTACTGGTGAAAGGGTTTTTTCTCTGGCCAGGAGGGATTTAAAGGTGTTTACCCTTCCCTTTGTATTTATGACAGGGCCCATCTACATATTTATGGATTTTCAAATACTAAATTTCAGGCAAAAATTTCTGTGATGGCTGTGGAGCTGCTTTCTAATAATTTATAAATACTTAATGTTAACCTTGTTATTGGGTTGTTTACTGTATAACTATAATGTGTTAAATATTGGGGTGTTTGCTGTTTGAATAAGTTGGTTTAGTTTAATAATGGAAATGTAAGGAAAACAAGAAGAATGATTCAAGGTAAGCCACCCCCAGTAAACACTTCAATTTTTCAAGAGACAATGCCTAAGATATTAGCTGTGAAAATCCGACCTCCATGCTCTAGCCAAGTTACTAAACTTGTTTTGCTACATGGGGCCAATGCTGTGAGCCAGGAGATCAAACAGACTATAAACGTTTAAATGTCTCTCTCTGTTAAGGGAGAGCTGTTCAGGCAGACACCCAGGGCCTGCTGAAGTGTGCAAAGTAGCTAGGTCACCATCACATGATGCTCAGGCTTTAAGTAAGATTGACGTATGTAGACTTGTTTATTGTTTTAAAATCCTTTTTCTCTTATGATATGCTTGATTTCCTACTATTAAGATTAGACAATACTTTGGTTTAAGAAGGCTGTCTTGTCACTGTATTAACTTGTCACTGACTCCTAGATGTGGATTCTGTGAAAGTTATTCTCCCTACCTTCCCAGACTTTTTCTTTTGTTTTATAAGATTACACATACATGTATATGACAGTGATAATGATCTTACATTCATGTAGATCTTCTTCCTGAACAATGCCAAAGTTCTTTACAAGCAGATATGCAAACACCACACAGGATCACTTTAGCCACTAGCAAAATACAGCCCTCTCTTCAGTAAAATGTGGTTACTGTTTACAACACACTATCAATATGTCACATGTATTTAGGATAGGAAATGAAGAATGAATCCTTATGCAAATGAAACTGCATGGGGAGAAGGCTCAATTCTGGAGGGTGCTGAGAGTCCTCAACTCTCACTGACTTCCCTGGGGATTGAGGACACTCAGCACCTTGAAGGAGCAAGCCAAAAGTAATTTCAGTTGTCAGTTGTTGGTTACATATGTGTTCTCTCAATGTGCTGTGCTGGCTCTGCGCAGATAGCTTATCCAGAAAACCTCGACAGAACTGCCCCAAAACACCACACACTTGATTCAGTAGTGTAGGCACTCAGCCAGATTTATTGTCAATGAAACATGATAATAGAACCCCATGGACTCTACAGGGATACTAAGACATATATGCCCACTACAATGGACCAGCTCAGTGAGTGGCTGGTCTTCCTGCTCCACCCTTGGCCAGACAAAGACACCCATTCTGTGAGCCCTCTTTTATACACTGATACAAACAAGTTATGTATTGCCCCTCTGACATGGTTAGTTACCAGCTTTTACCTTGTACATGTTGGGTCAATGAAAACATCTCTATCCATACCTTGTCATACTGACCTTATCTTTAGGAGGGATCTGTTTGTCCCTGTATCATCTTCAGGGAGTGTACACCATATCTTGGTAGCGGGGTGTTCTGGCACAATCCTTCTGAAATGTGTTTATGCAAGCATCCAGTGCCTAGCACGTCTTAGGAGTGTTTGTGTTTTTGCAACACTAGCCACGTTCTTGACAAGTTCATGTCCTGGACAGTGAACCTGAAAGAAGGCATGTTTTGTAATAGGGCCTGGCTTTTGCTGATAGCCTGTCTCTTGCTAACTTTGCTTTATATAAGCAGGGCCTGACTTTAGTTCAGGCCTTAGGCCTCACACCAGGCTCCTTGTACCATGTCTCATGTCTCAGGCTTTCTCTTTCTACTACAATTTCCTAACCTTAAAATTGTCCTTCAGGAGGCAGAAGATTTACTTTTGTAGTGCAAAAGTGTGCTTGGTGCTTAATAGACAGCATAAAGAAAAAGTCCTAGCAGTGAAGATTTTACAATCCAGTTACAAATAGCTTTGAAGGCTGCATCTTCTGTGCAAGTCCCAAAGAGTAAAGGTCGGGGCACACTAGGAAAGATTCAGAAAAAAATAAAATATGGCAGCACACAGGGTAAAATCGTGAGTTTATTTTAGAAAACATGGAAACCTCTCTACCTGGCTGGAAAAGAAAAATGCAATGGGAGAGGAGAGAGATACAGGGTCTGATCAAAGATTTGTGGAAATAAATCAGAATCTCTCCATTGACTTTTCTGGGCTTTGGAACAGGCCTATAGTTACCTTTTTGCTTAGATCCTAACCTAATAATTTGCTCTTTGTTTTACTCCCTCAACCCCTCCAGTTCCACATTTACTAACAGACCACTTTAGCACTACCTGCTTGATCAATATTTTCCTTGACAGTTGGAAAAATAAGACTAGCACAACTCAGCATATTAGGTTCCATACTCTCTCTGATCTCTACATTAAAAAATAGACCAAGGAAAAACACAACTGATATTCACCTATCAGTTAGGTGAATGCTAAATGCTCAAGACCCAGCTCCTACATTCCTGATTTTGTCTTAAATAGCTTTATACTGATGATACACTAAGAATATTTAATGCTTGTAAAACTGGTTGAAGTTTTTCCTTTATTCTAAAGAGCTTAAACAGCTCCAAGATATTACTCTTGTTCAAATTTTTTCATCCTAAATGTTCTTTCTATGGCTTTATGTTAATTACAATCTAATATTGTTACCAAAAGCACAAGGTAGCTTAGAGATTAAAAAAAAAGATTCAAACAAATGGTCCTGCCCACTTCATTTGTTTATTTTTAAAGACAGAATCTCTCACTTCTGGAAGAAGGGCTGTGATCTCTATAGGGCCCTATCCTGAAAGTTTCTGCACATGTCCTCAACTCCAATTAACTTCGGTGTGAGTGGAGGACAGTCTGCTATTGAAAGCCATCTGTCACTTGCAGTTGCTATTGCCAAATTATTTAGGAAAAAAGAGATTTTATCTTAATCTGGATACAGCTTAGATCAAAACATTCTGGATAGTGGGAGAAGTGTCTGATTCCATTTTCCCCCTCTGAATCCATATGATAAGTTTAAATAGGCTAAGGGTAGGTCTATAGTGTAATTTCCAGCTCCTGTGTAGACAGACCCTTAGTCTAGCTGTCAGGTTTCTCGCAGATACAATCCTGACAGCAGAGTTCTGTACAAAGATTATATGTGACTACATTGTATGATCAATAATTTTTGGGTGAGCTGGAGAAATAAATAGAAGTAGAGGGTGGAACACAAAACTGAAGATTAATGGCAAAATATTTTCCAGCTATGTTTGAATTATCTTTCCATTAAATACTGCATTAACTTGACTAAAGAGCATCCCTCGGGTTTAATTTCAGGTTTAAGCCAGGAGAGGTATTTTATAATATCACCCCACTAAACTTATGACACTAACCTTGTGTTTGGCTAAACCTCTAAAAATTAAAACCTTACATTAATCAGAGCTTTATGTTTTACATTAGGAAGGAAATAATAGAAAAATATCGGTATCAAAAGCTTTGAATATTTTACTGTTCTACCAGGCAGTGCTCATGTGCTCACAATGATGATAAGGAATTATCGGTCGCTAAGCAGTAGGAAAGAGATTCTCAGACTAGAAGACCTTTCCTACAGGAGAGATTTAGCTTCATTATTTTTGAAATATGACCTTCCCAGCAGCATTTCTAATTATACTTCCAAATTAGAACAAATATACTCTCAAAACCAGACTCATCGGCATTGGCTGTACTACCCCCATCATACAGAAAAAGTGAGTATACCTTATAATATAATACTACAGAAAACTGTACATTGTAGAGAAATACAGATATTACTGAATCCTAAAAATAAATGTTATGCTACTCTGTTAGAAAGTAACACTGGCTATTAAATGCAGATTGATTATAGTGTTAGACCTGAAAATAAGATGTAAAATCTGTTAGCAATCCCAGTTCAGTAACACACAGGATATTTTTGCTCTTCTCCCCATTTCCATGTGTCAATACAATAGCAGCAAAGTGAAAATATCCATATTGTTCACAAGTTACCAAATATATGAAGCTCTCTGTTGTCAGATTCCTTTGGGTGAAAGGGGGAAATTGGCCTATACAACTGTACATTGTGTGGTACAGGGTTGGATCCTGCAACAAATAGCATTTGAGATCTAGAGTCCATAGAAAGAGGGGGTCTGGACTGAGCAGTGAGTCAGAAACAGAGCAGCGTGTGTGGCAGATCGTTAGTGAACCACCTTCATCCTCCAGTGGAAGCTCAAGGACTCAGTGTCAGGAGGAAGACAATTCATCCCTAGGGGGTTGGAATGTGAAATCTATCCTGCATAACTGAAATGATGGAAAATCCTGAAGTGAGAGGTTGAAAATTATTGTGAGGAGGAGGGTAAAATCTCCAAGCCCCATTTATCCCATATGTTTTGTGGTATAACTAAGGTCTAAACTTTTTTAATGGGTGAGAACAGCTGAGAAATTTTGTTCACATGGGTAGAGAATTGGGCAGAGATTCAGGATTGCTGGGTTCACTTCCTCGCTGTGTCTCTGATTTTTTTGTGTGAAGTTGGGCAAGTCATTTGGCTTCTGTGGGTTTTCCTATCCAGAAAATGACTGAAACAGTACTGGTTTTATCTACCTCACATGGATGTGAAATAATGTATCTAAAATGCTTTGAGATCAGCAAACAAAAGTGCAATTTTTTTAATGTTGCACAATTAGGATGCATGATATGCATGACTAAATGGCTAAAATTTTCAAATGTGCCTAAGTCTCTTGGTACACAGGATCCTATACATCCAAGTGACTTCATAAAAATGGAACATTGGCTCCTAAACCACTTAGGCAATTTTGGAAAAAAAAATCCTTCACTATCTAAAACTGTGCATCTAGTAATATAAGTCATAGTGTCAGTAACATAGATATATTTGTTATACACTTTCATTCTAAGCAGCTCTTTATCAGAGCTTATAATTTCCAAAATAAATCCCAAAACCTTTCAACTAAATTTTCCCATGCTTATTTTCAACCTAAAGGTGAATTTTTGGAAAGTTCAGTAAAATGTACATTTGCCACTTTGGTGTTATCTGAGCATGACAGTTTGTTTTTACACTTTCAAAAATTATTATGATGCCTTTTTCCCCCTCCTCAGATAGCCAGTTTCATTTTAAATATTCAAACTCGATATATACTGTATGTAGTCATCAATAAGGAATGAATGTTTTGAAAGATTTTTAAAAAATAGCAGAGAAATAAAAAAGTTATAATTAAGTGTTGTCATAAATATAAAGGAAAGGGTAAACACCTTTAAATCCCTCCTGGCCAGAGGAAAAACCCTTTCACCTGTAAAAGGTTAAGAAGCTAAGATAACCTCGCTGGCACCTGACCAAAATGACCAATGAGGGAACAAGATACTTTCAAAGCTGGAGGGGGTGAGCGGGGGAAACAAAGGGTTCTCTCTGTGTGTTGCTTTGGCCAGGACCAGAGCAGGAATGCAGGTCAGAACTCCTGTAAAAGGTTAATAAGCAATCTCGTTAGATATGCGTTAGATTCTGTTTTGTTTAAATGGCTGATAAAATAAGTTGTGCTCAGTGGAATGTATATTTTTGTTTTTGTGTCTTTTTTGTAACTTAAGGTTTTGCCCAGAGGGATTCTCTATGTTTTGAATCTGATTACCCTATAAGGTATTTACCATCCTGATTTTACAGAGGTGATTCTTTTACTTTAATTAAAATTCTTCTTTTAAGAACCTGATTGCTTTTTCCTTGTTCTTAGGATCCAAGGTTTGGGTCTGTGTTCACCTATGCAAATTGGTGAGGATTTTTATCAAGCCTTCCCCAGGAAAGTGGGTGTAGGGCTTGGGGGGATTTTGGGTGGAAAGACGTTTCCAAGTGGGCTCTTTCCCTGTTATATTTGTTAGACACTTGGTGATGGCAGTAATAAAGTCCAGAGACAAAAGGAAAAATAGTTTGTACCTTGGGGAAGTTTTAACTTAAGCTGGTAAAAATAAGCTTAGGGGGTTTTTCATGCAGGTCCTCACATCTGTACCCTAGAGTTCAGAGTGAGGAAGGAACTGTGACATGTGTAAACAGAGCTTTGTACATACACAACATATTGGGTCTGATTTTCAAACATTGTTTTCTTTTTGTGGTGGGATGGTCTATTTAAAAATGAGGTTCTATTTGTAAAAATCCTATACTGATGGAATGTTATTGATGACAATTCACATGTACAAAAGGAGAGGAAACAAAACATATGTCTCTGACAACAATTGTAACTTGGTTACATTCGTGGTGTATTAAGATATAAAAGCATTCAGAATACCTGGTAAGGGAAAATTTTACATATGTGCCAAGGAGCGTATATATTGGTTGCTGCTTTCAATGTGTTGACATTTGCTTAGATAGTTTCTTGACCACAATATTGTATCAAGTTTTCTTCTTGTAAGGGTGGGTTGTTTAATAAAATAAACTAATTAAACAGTCATAAAACCATCTTAAAGCATTTTTACGATCAAGCTATTTGAAAAAAAAATGATGTTCATGTTATGTGACTAATTTGTTGTTTGGACTTTGATATAAAAATGGGCCAAATCCTAGTAGTTGGCAAGGTCATTAGCAAAGAATTTAAGGTCACAGTTAAGATACACATAACTCTTTTAATTGGGCTCAGTTTGTCTCCCAGCAAGCTAAACCAGTAGTCATTAGTCAAATGACCATTTGGGTTGCATCTAGAAAGTGGCTAATTCATTAATTGAAATGCAAACTGGAGCTTAGTCTGTCTAGTGAATGTCATAGCATTTAAAAAATTACATTCACATAACAATTAGCATCTATTTTATTTTCAAAGTAAGGAATTAAGAGAAAAGTTTAGATTAACTGGGACAAGAAAAATAAATCATAATTTTAAAATATATAGATAGCATACTGAGAGCTGTAGGGAGACTGTGTTACTTATATAAACATCTTAATACATTTCTTTTTGCTGCAGTTAAATTCAGAATGCTACATTTGTTTTGACTTCTCTTTGGTGGTTACAAATTCTATTTAAAGCAGGGAGCGGCAACCTTTGGCTTGCAGCCCATAAGGGAAATCTGCTGACGGACTGGGACAGTTTGTTTACCTGCAGTATCCACAGGTTCGGCCGACCACAGCTCCCACTGGCCGGAGTTCACTGTTCCAGGCCAATGGGGGCTGCGGGAAGCAGCGTGGGCTGAGGGATGTGCTGGCCACTGCTTCCTGCATCCCCCATTGGCCTGGAATGGTGAACCATGGCCAGTGGGAGCTGCAATCGGCCAAACCTGTGGACGCTGCAGGTAAACAAACTGCCCCGGCCTGCCAGCAGATTTCCCTGACGGGCCGCGTGCGAAAGATTGCCAATCCCTGGTTTAAAATATCAAAAGATCTGTTGGCCTGATGTTCTAAAAGTAGTAATGTATGCTGTCATATGTTGGATCAGAATTCAAATTTCAGTATGGCAGTTGGTATGTGGCAGAATAATGGAGATACTATGTCTCAAAACTGGGCCCAGGTGTACAGTACACTCATAGCTGGGCTGAGTTTCAAATTTGTCAAACGTAGGAACAGGTGAGCTTCATGCACTTTTTACATAGGTTAAGTTTTGTTATGACTGGCTGGACGGAAGTGAGGAGGCATTGCAGCTCTGCTTGCTATTTGAAGTTTTACTGTTGTAATTATCCAAAAGGAGTTATACCACCATCCTCTCATGCTAGTTAGGCCTTTGGGGGGAATGAGCTAGAAATACATGGGTACCATTTGAATTTGGGCCATTATCATCTCGTATTTAGTTATTATTTACCATGTTCTTTGTGATGCCTCTTGTGATGGGTTCAGTCACAGAAACCCCTTTGGGACTGTCACCTGATGTGCTGAGACTACCTCTGAGCCCGTTTTCTCTGCCAGTTTGGGCCTCCAGAACCCTGCCTTGTTGAGCCAGACCCGCTAGCCTGCTGTAACACAGACCCAGGGTCTGAACCACGCCCCCAAAAGCTGCAGACTTAACTGAAAACAGCTTAAGAAGTGCTCCTGTCTCAAGCACCCAGACACCCAGCTCCTAATGGGATCCAAACCCCAAATGAATCCATTTTACTCTGTTTAAAGCTTATACAGGGTAAACTAATAAATTGTCCGCCCTCTATTACACTGATAGAGAGATATGCACAGCTGTTTGCTCCCCAGATATTAATTATTTACTCTGGGTTAATTAATAAGCAAAAGTGATTTTATGAATATAAAAAATAGGATTTAAGTGGTTCCAAGTAATAATAGACACAACAAAGTAAGTTACCAAACAAAATAAAACAAAACATGCAAGTCTAAGCCTAATACATTAAGAAACTGATTACAGATGAAATTTCATCCCCAGAAATGTTCCAATAATCTTCTTTCACAGACTGCACTCCTTCCTAGTCTGGGTCGAGCAATCACTCATCCCCCCCGTAGTTACCATCCTTTGTTCCATTTTCTTTCAGGCATCTCTTGGGGGTGGAGAGGCCTTCTCTTGAGCCAGCTGAAGATAAAACGGAGGGGTTTCCAGGGCCCTTTATATTCTTTCTCTTGTGGGCAGAAACCCCTTTGTTCTCCTCTGCAAAATCACAGCAACAAGATGAAGTTTGTAGCCACCTGTGCAAATCACATGTCCATGAATGATTCCATTTTTTGCAGGCCGACATCATTGTTTACATGTTAGTTTGAATGTTCCCAGGAAAGTTCAGATGTGGATTGGCGTCTCCCAAAATCCATTGTCAGTTAAGTGTTTATTGATTGGGCACTTACTGAGAATAGTTCTTTCTCAAGAAGCTGACCAAATGCTTGACTGAGGCTACTTAGAATCAAACACATTGAGATACAAGTACACAGCCAATATTCATAACTTCAAATACAAAAATGATACACACATACAGACAGCATAATCATAACCAGCAAACTACAAGCTTTCCATAGACACCCCACTTGACCTAGTGCAGCTATGGGACCCTGGTTGCAACAATGATCTATACAGTCACAGTTCATGTCAATAAAGTCACACTTCTCATTCCAGTATTAGTATTTTCACATCAACACTACATTGTAGTAGTCTATTTTGAAATGGTACCCACCACAGGGGGTCATAGTGTGGTGGATGTAGTGAGGAGCCAAAATAATAAATAAATGACAGCTTCATTTCTCCAGCCCTGGGGGCCTCAGACCCTGAGTTCTCTGTATCCTTTGACAGGTCACTTGATGATTACCTGTTCTGTTCATTCCCTCTGAAGTACCTGGCATTGGCCACTGTCAGAAGACAGGATACTGGGCTAGATGAACGTTTGGTTTGACCCAGTGTGGCCATTTTTATGTTGGTCCTACACTGACAGTATAAAGCATGATGGGCAAGATTTTCAAAGGTAATTGGTACCTAAAGATGCATATAGGCACTTAGTGGGATTTTCAAAAGTTCCTAAGCAGGTTAGGTGCCTATGACCCATCTTTAGGCGCCTAAGTACCTTTGAAAATCTTTCAGGGTAACACGCGTGTTAGTCTGTATACGCAAAAAGAAAAGGAGTACTTGTGGCACCTTAGAGACTAACCAATTTATTTGAGCATAAGCTTTCATGAGCTACAGCTCACTTCATCGGATGCATACTGTGGAAAGTGTAGAAGATCTTTTATACACACAAAATATGAAAAAATACCTCCCCCCACCCCACTCTCCTGCTGGCAATAGCTTATCTAAAGTGATCACTCTCCTTACAATGTGTATGATAATCAAGTTGTGCCATTTCCAGCACAAATCCAGGTTTTCTCACCCCCCCCCCACACACACAAACCCACTCTTCTGCTGGTAATAGCTTATCTAAAGTGACCACTCTCCTTACAGTGTGTATGATCATCAAGGTGGGCCATTTCCAGCACAAATCCAGGATTTAACAAGAACGTCTAAGGAGGGGGGGGCGGGGTTTGGAAAAAACAAGGGGAAATAGGTTACCTTGTATAATGACTTAGCCACTCCCAATCTCTATTCAAGCCTAAGTTAATTGTATCCAATTTGCAAATGAATTCCAATTCAACAGTTTCTCGCTGGAGTCTGGATTTGAAGTTTTTTTGTTGAAGAATTGCAACTTTTAGGTCTGTAATTGCATGACCAGAGAGATTAAAGCGTTCTCCGACTGGTTTATGAATGTTATAATTCTTGACATCTGATTTGTGTCCATTTATTCTTTTACGTAGAGACTGTCCAATTTGACCAATGTACATGGCAGAGGGGCATTGCTGGCACATGATGGCGTATATCACATTGGTGGATGTGCAGGTGAATGAGCCTCTGATAGTGTGGCTGATGTTAGTAGGCTCTGTGATGGTGTCCCCTGAATAGATATGTGGGCACAGTTGGCAACGGGCTTTGTTGCAAGGATAGGTTCCTGGGTTAGTGGTTCTGTTGTGTGCTATGTGGTTGCTGGTGAGTATTTGCTTCAGGTTGGGGGGCTGTCTGTAGGCAAGGACTGGCCTGTCTCCCAGGATTTGTGAGAGTGTTAGGTCATCCTTCAGGATAGGTTGTAGATCCTTAATGATCCGTTGGAGGGGTTTTAGTTGGGGGCTGAAGGTGACGGCTAGTGGTGTTCTGTTATTTTCTTTGTTAGGCCTGTCCTGTAGTAGGTGACTTCTGGGAACTCTTCTGGCTCTATCAATCTGTTTCTTCACTTCCGCAGGTGGGTACTGTAGTTGTAAGAATGCTTGATAGAGATCTTGTAGGTGTTTGTCTCTGTCTGAGGGGTTGGAGCAAATGCGGTTGTATCACAGAGCTTGGCTGTAGACGATGGATCGTGTGCTGTGGTCAGGGTGAAAGCTGGAGGCATGTAGGTAGGAATAGCAGTCAGTAGGTTTCCGGTATAGGGTGGTGTTTATGTGACCATTGTTTATTAGCACTGTAGTGTCCAGGAAGTGGATCTCTTGTGTGGACTGGACCAGGCTGAGGTTGATGGTGGGATGGAAATTGTTGAAATCATGGTGGAATTCCTCAAGGGCTTCTTTTCCATAGGTCCAGATGATGAAGATGTCATCAATATAGCGCAAGTAGAGTAGGGGCATTAGGGGATGAGAGCTGAGGAAGAGTTGTTCTAAGTCAGCCATAAAAATGTTGGCATACTGTGGGGCCATGCGGGTACCCATAGCAGTGCCGCTGATCTGAAGGCATACATTGTCCCCAAATGTAAAATAGTTATGGGTAAGGACAAAGTCACAAAGTTCAACCGCCAGGTTAGCCGTGACATTATCGGGGATAGTATTCTCCTTTTTAAAATGTTTCAGTCACCTAATCAGGTAGCAGAAAAAAATGCTTAAGTAAAAGCGGCAAAGAGTCCTGTGGCACCTTATAGACTAACAGACGTACTGGAGCATAAACTTTCGTGGGTGAATACCCACTTCATCGGATGCATGTGGTGGAAATTTCCAGAGGCAGGTATAAATATGCAAGCAAGAATCAGGCTAAGGATAACGAGGTTAGTTCAATCAGGGAGGATGAGGCCCTCTTCTAGCAGCTGAGGTGTGAACACCAAGGGAGGAGAAACTGCTTTTGTAGTTGGCTAGCCATTCACAGTCTTTGTTTAATCCTGAGCTGATGGTGTCAACTTTGCAAATGAACTGAAGCTCAGCAGTTTCTCTTTGAAGTCTGGTCCTGAAGGGTTTTTTTGCTGCAGGATGGCTACCTTTAAATCTGCTATTGTGAGTCCAGGGAGATTGAAGTGTTCTCCTACAGATTTTTGTGTATTGCCATTCCTAATATCTGATTTGTGTCTATTTATCCTTTTACGTAGGGACTGTCCAGTTTGGCCGATTTACATAGCAGAGGGGCATTGCTGGCACATGATGGCATATATTACATTGGTGGACGTGTAGGTAAATGAACCAGTGATGATTCACCCACACTGTGAATTCTAAAGATGGTTCACCCACACTGTTTGCAAAGAATCCATAGATTAAAAATGCTTCATCCAGACAATTGAGTGAACACTTATGAATGACAAAGATGTTCAAAGAACAAGAACAGTTTGTGAGAGATTTGCTAACCAAAAGAGGAGCTATATTTGTAACAAGAATATTTGTAATGAATGAATTGTTCAGCCAGCTCTGATTGATGGGCTCATTGCTACTGCAAAGCAAAAACTACTATAGAGTGTGTAAACTGATTTTCTTTTCTTTAGCTGACCTTCCAATAACTGAAGATCACATCTGAGAGCAAAATGTGGTCTGAAAAATAAGCATGGCTCTTGAATTCTCATCAGGTTTTCTGCTCCACAAACAAATGCAATTTAATTACCTCATTTTAAAGCCTAAGATTAAAAGTTGATGATAATACACATCGATATAAACAGAACATTCAGCTACTTAACAAACATGTAAATTAATTAACTATTAGTTCCCTCTTAAGAAATTGCTTCTTAAAATCTGTTACTAGCAGTTAACAGCTGGCATGGTAACAAATAGGCAAAGAAAGTTCCAAGGACAAATATAATAGTATAAAAAACCAGCAACTAACTCTAGCAAAGACAAATTTTCAGAAGATTGTTGATGGTATGAGGGGTAACAAGTACTATACAAAACAGGTGCATTTTATAAGGAATACCAAAGTATGACTAAACAGTTGCATTAAAAATAAGTTTTTTTCAGAAAGAAAGAAAGAAAGAAAGAAAGAAAGAAAGAAAGAAAGAAAGAAAGAAAGAAAGAAAGAAAGAAAGAAAGAAAGAAATCTAATAGAGTTCAAATATCTTCTAATGCAAACATTTATATTTAAGTTAACTGCAGAATCTAGGACCATTTTTAAAGTTCCCAGTATAAATATTCAGCTGTTTTACACACACAAAAAGATGATTATTGGTTTCCTTGAATGGCAAGTAGTAATTATATTAATATGGATGCTGTCAAAAGGGGGATTTACTGACAGTAATTTCAGCAATGAAATCACAGCATGTTGTATTGAATGAACAGTGAAGCAAAGTGAATTAAAACTTGGTATATTGAATTCACAGTTTGGTGCATCTTTGTGAGTATAAGAAAATGTGTTTTATTTAAAATTAGAAATGCAGGAATGGGTTTCAAAGTGCACACGAAAACCAGAATAAAATGAAAGTAAACTTTGATGCTATGCTTACAGAAGTGTCTGATTTTGTTTTCGCTTTCTGTTTTCTGGGTTTTTTTATGTCGGAACAGCTTTAAAACTGAACTATTTAAAATATTCAGAAGCAATGATATTATAGTGATGGAGTAAAGTCATTTTAAAAGAAAAGTGCACATGCCTATTGAAAAATTAAAGTTTAATTCCTATTTTGTTTCACATTTTTCTTAGAATGTAAATCAGAATAGCTTTTGGATACACTGAGAACGTAAATATAAATCTGATAAGTGAAAATGGATCTTGCCTAGCACAATCTCCTGTTAGATTCCAAATCAAATTCTGTCTTGAATTTTACCCATGAAATCCCATGGACAGAATTTAGCCCTCTTGTGTAATGAAAGACTGTATAAAGCTTGAATGGACTGAAGAGATTTACCCACTTTTACTGCTTTTAAATAAGTCTGTTGACCTTGCAATAACACCAACGAATGAATAACAATTATAATAATTTGCTTACATGTTGCACTTTTCATCTAGAAGATTCCCCAAAGACTAGAACACTTGCATGTACACATGATTAGATACGGATTTATAAATTGCATGCCATGGTTTTTGTTTGCTTATTTTTTTTATTCTATTGTTTTCAACAAGCACCTCTAGAGGGGAAATTCCAGCATGTCCCTCAGTGCATGTGTCTGTCAAGTCTTCAGTAGATCACTGAAATCTGTACTGGGAAGAGTAACATAGCATAAGACCAGTTTGTGCCTGGCCATAACAGGAGGGAACAGTAAGTGTAGGAGGACGCAAGGAGCATTGTCTCCCCTTATGCAGGCCTCATAAGGAAGAGACATTACTGCAGTCCCTACCTATTCTCATACAGTTCCCCTAAATGCATGGGGAAGAGTGTGAGGGAGGGAAGTAAAGATATCACACTGGCCCCACCTTCACAAGAGCTGAGAGAGCTAGACCAGCACGTTGTAGGGCACAAACTAAGGAAGGATGGCTTCATGGTTAAGGGCTAGACTAGTTCTCAGAGATGTTGGTTCATTTCCCATCTCTACCTTAGAGGTCCTACGTGACTTTGGACAAGTTAATGTATCTCTTTGTGATCTCTGATGCAGACATTCTCTCTTACTATGAATATGCACAGTGCCTATTATGATGAGATTGGGGGCTGTAGATAATTAATAATCATAGTGTACTGGGGACCTTTTGAGGCATAATGTCTTCCAGTTTCCCCCTAGGGTTGGGTAGTTCTCCACTGCAGGTCACTCTATGTGTGTCCCTACGAGACACAATGTAGCCCAGAGTAACTGTCTTCAATAACAAGCAGTTGGTATGCATTGCAATATTTTGTTTGAAGGCAGCAGCATCAGTAATAAAAATAACCAGAGCTTGAATGTATTTATATAGCATCTTTCATCATGAAGGGTACTAATGGCCTTTCAAACTATATGCCTTATATAAAAATGATGTCATCTATCACTGAAATGCAGCTGCCTCTGGGGCAAAACATGGTACAATATCTATTTAACAGCACACAGCAATCTTATAAAATAGTTTAGGAAAACTATTGGTGGAGTTTAGGTGGGCAGAATTCATTTAGAATTTGTCAAGGACTCTTAGACTAAAACATCTATTATTGCAAAAAGTACCATGGGATTCTTAATTTGCTTAGAGCCAATTTTACATTTCATCTGGTTTAGAAACTAGTAAAACTGAGTAAAAAAAAAGTATTTTTCTTTTTCTATTTTATGCATTTTTATTTAAAAACTCAATTATGTAAGTAGTTGCAATGAGGTTATGATGTCACCAAACAGTAGAAATACCAGCAGTGATGAGGCAAACTTCAGGGTTTTGTGCCCAACCCCTGCCTAGGTACACAGTCATTCAATTTACCATTAACCATACCTTAGACAGCATGGCCAACAAAAACTGAAAAAAAAAGAAAGAAAAAAAGGTTGGAGAATCTAGACTTCAAAATGTGGGAGTTTCCCTTTAAATGGTAATAATTCTGAAGCAACATGCAGTTTGTTACCTCACTGACAGGCTCAGCAGAGAGGTGCACCATCGAGAGCTGTCATGTGAGGAACTACTGAATAAAAGGAAGAAGCCATGCATTGTCTTCAAATGGGACTATTCAGACGTTTAAAGTTAAATATGTACTTAAGGGGCTTTGCTGGATCAGAGCCTAAGCTAGTGTCTCACTGAGATGAATGGTAGGAGAAGTTGTAGAGTTGCTGTGAGAATGCAAAGGGAGTGAGAGAGCTGTCTGCAGGAGAGGTAAAGCTTGGAGCAGGCTTGTTAGATGATCTAACCAGAGACATCTGGCGCAGGGAGGGATCTTCAAGCAGCTGGTTTCTTATCAGAGAACTGCTTCAGTTCTCTGAGAGAGCTGTCTCTGGGGAGTCAGGATCCTAAGCAGACAGCTGCAAGATGAATGTCAGGGTGGGTCACATCCTAAGAATTCATAAAAAAGGACTCTGTGAAGGAAACCTTTTGCTCACTCAGGCTCTGAGGTAAGAGCCATACCTTGGACAGATTTGGGGGACTTTCCGTTTTATTTTTGGTTTATTTGTCTGAATAAACCCAGACCCCAGTAAGGAAGGTGATCAGAAAAGCAAGTGTGTGAAATCTCTGTAAAAGGGCCTGGAAGAGGGGGAATAAAGGGCAGGGCAGTGCATAGGCATCCTGGCCACAAGAAGGTGCATGGGGGGTGGCCATCTTGTTTAGTCCCCAGTTTTGTTAGGCATCTGTTATTTATTTCTAAAAGGCTACAACAACTGGTGGCTGACCATTCCTGCATTAGAAACTTAAGGCCAGATCCTCAGCTGGTGTAAACTGGCATATCTCCACTGAAGTAATTGGTGCTACTCTGATTTACTCCAGCTGAGGAGATCTCATGAATACTTTGATTCTGTTGAAAAACACAACAAAAACTACCAGACAGACCCCTACACCATTTGGTCTACAGCCCCTTGGTATACTGTGATAAGGTCTACAAATGACATACAAAATACAGATAGAGGGTTGTGATCAACCTGTCTTCAGGCAGCCAAACTAGCCATGCCCCAGCTCAGTGTGAGAAATGCCAATTATTGAGGAACACACCCAGACCCAGCCAGATGACATCTGAAGGTATGTCTGCATTAGGGACTGGACATATGTCCATGTGCACGTTTCTGCCATAATCCCCATAATGGCCACGTCTAAACCCCAGAAGCACGTGTCTGAAGGTGAGTACAGGGTGCGTAATCTAACATGTCTGAGAAGTGTGGGTATGCAGAGGCCTTATGCTGCAGCACTACCCTGTATCTGCCAGCATGCAATATGGATGGGGGCAAGGGTGTACCAAGTCTCAAGTTTAAATAGTCCTCCCCCCATTTCTGAACGCCTCCAGAGGATCCTGCAGGACTCCTGCAATCACACCCTCCATTGGCATCTGAAATCCCTTGCAGCAGGACCTGCCTGAACATCCAGGAAGGGAACAATGAACTTGCAGAAGTCCCCAAAGCCCACCAAGCTTTCCCACCAAACACTATGTGGGAGAGGTCCCTGGTTGTTCCCAGGAACAATTTCCCCCCGACCCTCTTGTCAGGGAGAGTGGGAGGGGAAGGGCAAGGAGATGAGTTCTGAGACATTGACATTTGTCCATTGTTCATAGATTCAGTCCTGTTGTGTTTTGTTGATTTACATGGATATTTTTAAAATTATTTCTTCCAATAATACTCTTAATAAATGTTACAGTTTCCTTGACTTATGTGTGGACCCTCCTGCCTAAGTATGATGATTATGAGAACAGTGTTGGCCATGCTGGCATCCAGATGGGTACGTAGACAGTGCCAACTAACTTTCAGCCTATGAATTCTGCAGCTAATGAATTTTCTTTTTCATTGCTGTCATAGTATGGTTTCATGAGTCAAGTTAGGGGCAGGTATGTGGGGTTCTCCAAAGAACTATTGGCACAGACACACCCTAGGGAACCATATAATTTTTGAAGAAGTCCCTTCTTCCCCTCAATCTCTTCAGCACTGTGGCATCATGAAACTTTCCGGTGCTTCCCACTTTCATATCTTCTGCCTCTGTGATCCACTCACTCTTTGCAGAATGAGTGAATGGTACCCTTTCTGGTTCACGTACTTTGCCCATCAAAAGTTATACAAGTGTTATACAAATGTCTTTTACAGCATATTTATGTGCCAAAGGCTACTTTGCTACAGTAAAGTAGTTTTTGCTTTGCAGTAGCAAGGAGCCCATCTACTAGAGCTGGCTGAACAATTCATTCATTACAAATATTCTTGTTACAATTTTATTTTGTTTTTTTTTATTTTGCACAGGAGAACAAAGGGGGTTTCCACCCACAAGAGAGAGAATTTCAGGCCAATGGGGGCAGCAGAAAGCGGCAGCCAGCACATCCCTGGGTCCATGCCACTTCCCACAGCCCCATTGGCCTGGAACGGCGAACCGCAGCCCGTGGGAGCTGCAATCAGCCAAACCTGCGGACACTGCAGGTAAACAAACCGTCCCGGCCCACCAGCGGATTTCCCTGATGGGGCCACGTGCCAAATGTTGCCAATCCCTGATACAGAAGTATTCAAAACTCCCGTTTCCATCCCTTAGTCACAAGACTATATAGTAGACTATATTTCTTCCCAGAACAGTTTTTCCTCCTTGAATGGTAAATTACTAAAAGTAAAATATGATCTTGAAATTAACTTTAACTTGAAAAACTTCTTCATTTTTCAGCAGTGTACTCTATATTAGTGGTTCACAGGCAACAACAACATAACATTTGACTAATAGTACTCTTGCTTCTCCATTTTTTAACTGGCTATCATGGCAAAGTTCTGTCCACTCCTTTTATTTTGATAGAGAAGTTCTAAAAGTGGTTATCTTGGAGATGCCCAAGATTGCATGGAGGTTTGCTGTAAATGGATGAATGGATTATATTGTTTTTTCCCTCTGAAATGTAAAGGCTTGTTCTCTTTTCTCTTTTTTTTTTTTACCTCTGCATCAGATTCTACCAGAGCAAAGGAACTCTACAGATGTATACTGTTTTCCTCTTGGGATGTGACACTCTGGGAAGCGAAATGAATGGGAATTGTGTGTATGTGAGTGCGTTTGTGCTGAAGAACATAAAACAACAGCACAGGCAGAGTTATCTTTCGAAGGAAGCAGATGATTTGCAGTGAGATGGATGCTTGCTTCTCTAAACTAGGTGCTCATAATATGGTATGACAATGGTATGCTGAAGTTGCTAATGTTATACTAATTCTGAGGGTCAAAATTCGCATTATTGGAACAAAATGTATATTTGTCAGACAGATGAATTATATTATAGTCATAGGTTTCAGAGTGGTAGCCATGTTAGTCTGTATCAGCAAAAACAACAAGGAGTCCTTGTGGCACCTTAAAGACTAACACATTTATTTGGGTATAAGCTTTTGTGGGCTAAAACCCACTTCATCAGAGGCATGGAGTGGAAAATACAGTAGCAGGTATATATACACAGTACAAGAAAAGGTGGGAGTTGCCTTACCAAGTGGTGGGTCAGTGCTAACAAGACAATTCAATTAACAGTAGAATACCAAGGGAGGGAAACATCACTTTTGTAGTGGTAATGAGGGTTGCCCATTTCAAACAGTTGACAAGAAGGGGTAAGTAACAGTATAGGGAAATTAGTTTGTGTAATGGCCCATCCACTCCCAGTCTTTATTCAGGCCTAATTTGATGGTGTCCAGTTTGCAAATTAATTCCAGTTCTGCAGTTTCTCGTTGGAGTCTGTTTTTGTTGTTGAAGAATTGCCACTTTTAAGTCTGTTCTTGAGTGACAAGGGAGATTGAAGTTTTCTCCAACTGGTTTTTGAATGTTCTAATTCCTGATGTCACATTTGTGTGCATTTATTCTTTTGCGTCATAGTTAGTATATGTCAGGCTTTTGGACATCTAATTCTAGGTACAGGGCAGATCAACAACTATAGCATAATAGTATGATTTTTGGCAGTATTTTGCTTCTGCCTTGGCAAGGGGATTCTGTTGCATCCTGGCAGATGATGACTTAGACTCAGTAATTCATGCCTTTGTCACATCCTGGCTGGATTGCAGCCAGGCCTGCTGTCGGGGGATGGGGAGGACAAAGGGGGCCATTGCCCAGGGGCATGGGTGATTTAAAAGGGCCCGGGGGCACCCAGCCACCACCGGCAGTGCAGCGGGACATAGCCCCAGCCTAGAACCCGCACTCCCCCATGCACCCAAACTCCCTCCCAGAGCCCATACCCCTCCCGCACCCAAATTCCCTCCCAGAGTCTATACCCCACACCCCCTCCCGTACCCAAACTCCCTCCCAGAGCCTACACCCCCTCCTGCACCACAATGCCCTGCCCCAGCCTGGTGAAAGTGAGCGAGCGATGGAGGGAGTGGGGATGGAGTAAGCAGGGTGAGGGGACTTGGCAAGGGGGCAGGACAGGTCTCATGGTCTCAGTGAAGGGGTGGGGTAGAGGGCAGGGCAAGGGTCTTTGGGTTTGCGTGATTAGACAGTTGGCAACACTACCGGGCGGGCATGTAGAACCCCTGGCCATGCTGGAAGAGGGTGCCCAGCAACGCAGCTGGCAGCTCGCTGGGCACTAGGCTGCGCAGGTGCAGCACCACCCAAATGTCAGGAGGACCATGTCCATGCAGCGCAGCTTGTGCGTGAGTGGGGGCCCATTGACTGTTCTGCCTTGGGGCCCGGAATTGCTGTCAGCAGGCCTGATTGCAGCAATGCATATACTTGGGCATTATGTAATCGGCCATCAGGAAACTCCTGCTAGTAGAGAAAGCTACAGCATATCTCCTCAGCAACTGGGCTACTAGGAGTATGTCGCACCTGTCCTCCATTCTCTGCATTTGTTTCCCATTGACTATCAAGTAACGTTCAAGATCTCTGTTCTTACTTCAAGCTGCTAAATGGTCTGTGTCCAGGATATCTGAAAGATTGCCTGAGGCTCTAAGGAACACTGTGAGCAGCTCTCCTCTCCAGGCATATCAAGGATAAAGCTTGTGTGTGTGCAGCAGCAGAATTTTCTCTGGAGTTTATCTATGGTGTTAGAGCTAACTCTCACAAGATCTGACCTCCGACTTCACCACTTTTCATTCCAAGTGCAAGGTGCAGTGCTTTGATCTTGCCTACTCTAATACACACACAACACAGTAGGCATCAGGATAAATACAAATATCTTTTTAAAACCTCAGATAACTTTCCCATTGGAGTGAAACGAAAATGAAAGAGAGAATCACACATCACAGTCATGTTGTTTTTACATTTCTGAAAGGTGCTCAGATGCTAAAGTGATGACACTAGAATAAGAATCTGAATAGAATAGACTTTACTTTGAGTCTGTGGGTTCTCTTGACCTAAGTAGGATTGGGCTATTACTTGCATGGCATGGTAGACTGACATGGAGCACAGGGATGCTACAGGAAATGATGATGATGACTCCAAAAATGGTATTCTTCCCACAGAGTAAAGAACTGAACAATTGCTACTTCATGGCATTAAAAGGCCTTGTGCTGCTGGAAGTGCTGTCTTTCAGAAGATATGTAAAACAGAGCATTAGATCACCTGTGGCTATTAAATACCCCACTTTTTCTCTTTTTGAAAGAGAGAATTTTACTCTTTATATCTTGGCCATAAATTCCAGCTCTGATAATTGTTTTCTGTCTACAAAATCACCCCTGCAGTTGCAATTAGATGTAGTATTCTTTTTCACTCTCTATCTTAAACTATGTTAGAGTACACTGTTAAACACCTGCTGAGTCCCACACCTCAGGTGGTTACATTTCAGTGCTGGGTGAAGTGACCCCTCTATATCACTCATATACCTCACAGGACAGGCATAATTAATTAATAGCTGGAAAGCACTTTGAGATCCTCAAGTGCAACACATACCAGTACTGTTTTCTGGTATGATAAAAGTGGGTGACTGGGCAATAAAATGACAGATGAAATTCAATGCTGCTAAATGAAAATTAAAGCACATTGGAAAATATAATCCTAACTATACATACAAAATGATGCAGTCTAAATTAGCTGTCACCATTCAAGAAAGAGATCTTGGAGTCATTGTGAATAATTCTTTGAAAACATATGCTCAGTGTGCAGTGGGAGTCAAAAAGGTTAAAAGAAAGTTGGGAACCAATAGGAAAGGATAGATAATAAGACAGTGAATATTATCATGCCACTATATACATTGAATACTGAGTGCCGTTGTGGTTGCCCCATCTCAAAAAAGATATATTATAAATGGATAAGTTGCAGAAAAAGGCAACAAAAATGATCAAGGGCATGGAACAGCTTCCATATGAGGAGAGATTAAAGAGACTGGGACTGTTCATCTTGGAAAAGAGATGATTAAGGGGGGGTTATACTAGAGGTCTGTACAATCATGACTGGTGTGGAGAAAGTGAATAAGGAAGTGTTATTTACCATTTACCCCTTCATGGAACACAAGAACCAGGGGTCACCCAATGAAATTAATAGGCAGCAGGTTTAAAACAAACAAAATGAAATACTTCTTCACACAATGCACAGTTAACGAGTGGAACATGTTGGCAAAGGATGTTGTGAAGGCCAAAAGTATAACTGGGTTCAAAAAAGAATTAGAAATTCAGAGGGGATAGGTCCATCAATGGCTATAGCCAACTTGCTCTGGGTGTCCTTAAGCTTCTAACTGCCAGGTGCTGGGACGAGATTACAAGGGATGGATCACTTGATAATTGCTGTGTTCTGTTCACTCCCTTTGAAGCATCTGGCATTCACAACTGTTGGAAAATGGGATACTAGTCTAGATGGACCATGAGTCTGACCCATTCAAAAATTTATATGTGGAATTTTATGTGGAATATAACTGACTAAACTTGAAAAAAAAACACATATGAAGTATGAGGGCATGATGTCTGTGTCCAGGTTTAATTTTGTCACACAGGATAATATTGATTAGAGGAAAAAAATCCCTTGAAATTTTGCAAAATCCAGGCCACCCCTCATTCTGTAAATCTCTAATATTGATGACTAAATTATCTGGAAATTAAACTAATCTAAATTTTTAAGCGCCCTTATTGCCAGGTACGTAGGTGTAAGAAAATACAGTTGTGTTGGATCTAGGAGGAATTGGTTTCATTCTCTTTCCAATAACAATAGATATTTAGAGAAAATTTGGAAGAGCTGAGATAACACAGATGCTCTTCTAAACGTGAAAAACTTGATTGGACTGACATGGGGCTAATCAATATAAATGCAAAATCCATTAAGGAGAAGAGTGTGCTTAAGGAGAAAAGACAAAAGATGGAATGGAAAGCATAAACTGACAAGATGGCAGTTGTGCGCTGGAATCTGTCACTTGGAGAATATTTTTCCAAGATATCAAAAAGGTAATAGCTATATACTTGCCTTCAAAATCTTTGGACTCAAGAATAACAAGAATTGCTTAGTAAGCCTGCACACTGGCTATATGGATCAATGAAATGTGTGAACACCTATATGCTCATTGTACTTCAGTCTAGTGGGGTTTTGTTTTGTTTTTGTGTGTGTATTTAGGGGTATGCATATATCATTCCCCAGTTAGTGGTCCTGAATTTCTTTAGAATAATTTTAGCCATGATCCAAATAAAAATGTAATAGTTTTCTTTAGGGCCAGATTATATACCCCTCTTGTCTACAGAAACAGGATTAAACCATGTAATTTAACAATGATGCACTAGTAAAACTGCTCCTAGACCCACTAATAGAATTTGGCCAAATATATTAATTTATCTTTATTTTTAAGCATGATAGGTAAAATTCAGACTTGGTGTAAATAGGTGTAAGTTTACTGAGCACAATAGAATTGCACCAGGTTTAAATTTGTCCCACAGTCTCCTGGCAGAATGTAGGACCAGTTACAGAGTATGTTTGCTTAGCTCTGTGATAGGAGAAGCAGGGAAAAACAAAACAGATAATATTACTATGCATGTAACTCCCTTAGCATCTATAAAGTATACCTCTTGAGAGTGATGTGCAAATATAATAAGCAATCTTTTCTTGTACTGAAAGAACATTTTTTTTCTCCCTGATTGGGTGACATCAAATGTCTTTTGAGATATCTGAATGAACATTTCTCATAGGATACTAGTGTGAATCGCACATAAAAAATCATAGTTAAGGTAAAGTTATTGCTGCAGGCACAGATCCGTGCCTTCAGTGTTTATTTCCTTTCAAGAACATTACAGTTTTTTGTTTGTTTTTTTTTAAATTACAAACTGGGAAATTCAAAGCTAAGGCTAATCTTACATGCATACCAAATATTAGACCGTATGTACATTTTCACAGGTAAGATGCCCAAATGACCTTATCCCAGGGAGATTCCCAAAACCCTATTCTCACTCTACAATCAAACAGATAAAACCAATACACTTAATTTGCAGTGTCTCCAACTCCCTTTCTCAGGTTAGGATTGCCAAAAATTGAAAAATTGTTTTAATTGTAACTATGACTTTTGTGTGTGTCTTTATTTACTAACTATTAGTCAGAATAACTATGACCGTTTGGGTTTTGCCATGATTATGATGAGTCTGAATAACTTCATTTTTGGTGGAAAAAAAATCTCTCTATTGACAAGCTGCCTCTAGTGATTAGATATGATTTTGGGGGTCAACAGGCTAGATTCACAAATAAACCAAAGTGCCTAGAAAACCAATGAGAAGTGAAGCTGGATCTTGCACAGGCTTGGGCTAAAGGCTATGAGAGAGCTCCTTCTTCTTGGCCTATTTGTGCAAACTCACCTATAGGGACCTGATCTGGTTGACAAGGTGGAGCATACTTACCAGACTTGACTTACAGACCAGACCAGGCCCCTCAGCTGAGTCATGGGGAGGAAAGCCTAACTTAACCCACTTCATAAATCACTCTGGGGCTTAGGCATCCCTTGCCTGATTTGGGACAGTAGTGTTCATGCTCATAGGTAGAAACATAGGTGTCCAGGGAACTTTCACAGTAAAAGTGTAGTGCTAAACAAGTGTAGATGTCTACAGGAATTGGGAGTAAGGGGCAGTCGAGCCAGGGTTTTGTGAATCCCAGTGGGGCCTGATTCTCTGATTCAGGCCCCTAAAGTGGAAATTAGATACCTAAGTCCTTTTGTGACTCTAGCTTCAGCTCTCCAAGGTAAAGGATAAGGCCCAGATTCTCTGCTCACCATTGCAATGCCTAAGTGATTTAATAACCTACAACTTCTTAGGTATGTAGGTCATAAATGACCTTAGCAAAAGTTAAACAAAATAATTATGAGCATACCATGAATTCATTAATGAGCTACATTTAAAATAGGTTTCAATGTTATAGATCTATAGAAAGCTATGCAGACTAACACTTAGGGCTTGTCTGCACGGGCACTTTACAGCACTGCAACTTTTTTGCTCAGGGGTGTGAAAAAACACCCCCTTGAGCGCTGCAAGTTTCAGTGCTGTAAAATGCAAGTGTAGACAGTGCACCAGCGCTGGGAGCCGCCCTGGTAGCAATTCCCCTCCTAGCGGTGGGGTTTTTTATTGCTTTTTTTATAGCGACTACACAGCCACGTTAAAGCGTTGCCGTGGCCAGCGCTTTAACATTGCTGGTGAAGACGTGCTCTTTGTTTTAGCCTTCTCTAGAGTAAATATTTGATATTTCAATAAAACAGAATTTGGTACACCCACATATATAGAGATTTAACATTATTTTTTTCCTCATAAACATAATGAGAAAATAAATATCCATTGGACTATGGAATATTCTTTTGTGGGTCTCCTTCAGTTTCTCCCATTGAAACTCTTCCACTCTGTATAAATATATATATATACACATCAGGCCAGCATCACCACAAACATCATTCTATAGTGTACTGGATAGGGCACCTATCTGAGAGGTGAAAAAATCCTGTTCAAATCCCTTTGCTTCCTGGGGTGTGAGTGGAGTTGAACTAGGATCTGCCATATCCTTTGTGAGTTCCCTAATCACTTGGCTAAAGGGAATAACTGAGTCAGTGTTGTTCTCCTCGTCTTTCCCCTACAATCATAGGCTTTTTTATGTGAAGATAGGCATGTGCTGCTGTTGTGCTTTCAAGCAGCAGCTTAGGCACCTGATTCCAGCAGAGCGTTTCTAGCTGTGGATCCCAAGCAGAGATAGGCACCTCCTTCCAGCCTGGACTTAGGTACCTAACTACTTGAGAGGGGCAGAGCTTAGGACTGTTTTATTAATTTAGATGGAACACATGGGCCTCAAGTGTTATTATAATCCACTCACTATTCAAGATGGTTAAACAAGGTCTAGGGTTTGGTATACAGAGATCTCACCTGCTTAGTACCATGGTAAACCCACCATTAAAATCCTTTGAAAGTTTTGTAAACGATACCAAAATGAAGGAAAAATAGTAAAAGCATTTGAAATGTAAAATATTAAGTAAGGCTTTCATTTGAACAACATTTCTTGCTTCATTTCCTTTAGCTGAGAGAGTTTTAGAAGGAAAAATACCATTGTTTGACAGACTCTTTGGTGCTCTCAAAGATAGATAATAACTGTCTTACTGGTGTTTGGGATTCAGTTGGAGCTGGTTGGGGTGGATCCCTGAGCTGATCTGGTTAGCACATCCTTCAGGATTAGGAAGAAGAAGGTCTGGGATCCCAGGACACAAATGGGGTGGCAGCCATGATGGAAAAGTTTGGTACAATACTCTGCTCTTCTGTATTCCCTCCCACCCAAAGTTTCTTTTTTATGGATCCAAAAGGGTAAAATAGCACATCCCATCATTATTTCATCCACCAATTAGGTCTAATATCTGACACACCAATTTTGGTTCATTAATTTCCAGTTCTACATCTTCTGGTTTAACATAGTTCTTGAACCATACCAGTAAGACCTTTTGTTTAGACTAATTAAATCTTTCTGCATCTCTTCCCATCAACATTTGTTATTATTGATTATTGTGACATCTTATGAGCTTTTACCTACTTTTTACAGTTGAGCTCAAAATTAGAGTAAATTTGTAGGCCCAATTATCACAACAGGACACACTCCTCTCAAACATATGTTATTAGCTAGCTTAGGCAGCTCCCAGCCTTGTGAACTGGCTTTTGTGGAGCCCATTCTTAGGTGCCTATCTCTTACCAAGCATATTTTAGGAAAAAAAATGGTTACCTACCTCTCGTAACTGTTGTTCTTTGAGATGTGTTGCTCATGTCCATTCCAATAGGCATGTGTGTGTGCTGCATGCATGATCATTGGAAGGTTTTTCCCCTAGTGGTACCCATCAGGTTGACCGTGGAGCCCTCTGGAGTGGTGCCTTCATGGTGGTGTATACAGGTCAGTTCCTTCTTGCTGGAATACTCCAACAGAAGGGAGGTGGGTGGGATTTGGAATGGACATGAGCAACACATCTCAAAGAACAACAGTTACGAGAGGTAGGGTTTCCTTTTTTCGAATGATTGCTCATGTGCATTCCAATAGGTGGGATTGCGAAGACTGACCTACCTTCTGCCCTTGGATGGAAGGTTGAAATGGCAGCCAGGTGCACTTTGATAGATGATATTACCAACTCCTGCTGTGTCATGTACAGTAGGTAGTCCAAAACATAGGGAATTGGCACTTGCTGTGGAGGCTTGCTCTTCTGCAGAGACCAGATGGAAAACCACTTCCACTTCACCAGGTACATGGCACAAGTGGAGGGTTTCCTACTTCCCAGCAGAATGTCCATAACTGAGTCCAAACACTGGAGCTCTAGCAAGTTCAGCCATGGAGTTTCCACTCCATGAGGGGGAGGGACTCCAGGTTAGGGTGTTGTAGATGGCCGTGGTCCTGTTTGATGAGGACCGGGCACACGGGAAGGGCTACTGGTCATCCATGAAAGGTGAAAAGCATCTGCAATGGAGCCCAGGCTATGGGTCAGAAAGAAGCAGAACCACGGGCACTTCCTGTTGCTCCACATTGCAAACAGGTCTATGAGGGAAAGCACCACCTCTGGAAAATCGAGAGACTCATGTCCGCCTTGAGGGACCATTCGTGACTGTGGAATGAGCAGCTGAGGTGATCGGCTAGCTCGTTTTGTGCTCCTGGAAGGTATGATGCCTCTAGGTGTATCGAGTGGGTGATGCAACAGTCCCACAGCCCAAGGGCTTCCTGGCACAGGGGAGAGGAGCGAGCAGCACCCTGTTTGTTTATACAGAACATCGCTGTGGTGTTGTCCATCAGCACTAGCACACGTGCCCTGAAGGTAGGCCTGGAACATTTGGCATGCCAGATGAACCTCCCTCAGCTCTCTTACATTGATGTGTAGCGATAGTTATGCATGAGACCATCAGTCTTGGGTTCTGATGTTGCCCAGGTGTACTCCCCACCCCAGCGCCAAGGCGTCCGTGACCAGTGATAGTGTAGGTTGAGGTTTGGCAAAGTGTACTCCCACACAAACAACTTGTGGCTATAGTCACCAGCGGAGAGACTCAAGGGGGGAGGGTAACTATTCTGTCCAGTGGGTCCCTGCTGGGCCCGTACACTTGTGCCAGCCATGCTTGGAGGGGCCGAAGATGCAATGGACTACATATGTGAAAGCTGCCCCAGCAATTTCATGCAATTTCTGGCCACTGTTGTGGGGACTCGGCAAAGGTTCTCAATGATGTCCCTGAGGGCTTGGAAGTGCCACTAGAGGAGGAATACCCTAGCTTGCGTGGATTCCAAGAAAGCCCCTATGAATTCTATTCTCTGCATCGGGATTAGTGTGGATTTGGGCATGTTCAGTATGAGGGCCAGCCTGAGGAAGGTGGAATGAGCAAGAGACACATGTTCAGCAACCTGTGCCTGTGACTTGACTTTGATGGGCCAGTCGTCCAGGTACAGGAAAACTTGCATCTGATGTTTGCAGAGGAAGGCTGCCATGATCATCATGCTCTTTGTGAATACCTGGGAGCCATCAAAAGCCCAAACAGGAGCACCCTGAACTAGTAGTGCTGGCCGCTGACCACAAAGTGCAGAAACTGTCTGTGGGCCGTGTCAAGGTTCCTCCCCCACTCTGAACTCTAGGGTACAGATGTGGGGACCTGCATGAAAACCTCCTAAGCTTACTTTCACCAGCTTAGGATAAAACTTCAACAAGGGACAAATTAATTTTATCCTTTGACCCTGGATTTCCACTGCCACCACCAAACTTTAACTGGGTTTACTGGGAAACGTAGTTTGGACACGTCTTTCCCCCCAAAATCCTCCCAACCCTTGCACCCCACTTCCTGGGGAAGGTTTGGTAAAAATCCTCACCAATTTGCATAGGTGACCACAGACCCAAAACCTTGGATCTTAGAACAACGAAAAAGTATTCAATTTTCTTACAAAAAGGCTTTAAATAGAAGTAAAGGAATCACCTCTGTAAAATCAGGATGGTATATACCTTACAGAGTAATTGGATTCAAAAACATAGAAAATCCCTCTAGGCAAAACCTTAAATTAAAAAAAAAAGACACACAGACAGGAATAGTCATTCTATTCAGCACAGTTCTTTTCTCAGCCATTTAAAGAAATCATAATCTAACCCATACCTAGCTAGATTACTTACTAAAAGTTCTAAGACTCCATTCCTGTTCTATCCCCGGCAAAAGCAGCATACAGACAGACACAGACCCTTTGTTTCTCTCCCTCCTCCCAGCTTTTGAAAGTATCTTGCCTCCTCATTGGTCATTTTGGTCAGGTGCCAGCGAGGTTACCTTTAGCTTCTTAACTCTTTACAGGTGAGAGGATTTTTCTTCTGGCCAGGAGGGATTTTAAAGGGGTTTACCCTTCCCTTTATATTTATGACACCCCCCCCAAATCTCAGCTAGGGTGAAACGCTGGCTGGGATTTCTTCCTGGAGCTCTAGGAAAAGCAGAGTTAATAAGATACATGCACCTCTAAATATACTACCAAGTTCATAAAGACTAACAATATTTTCCACATCTCAAGGACAATTTTAACTAGTTGATTCTGGGAAACTTTCACGGGAGAGTGCAGCAGCCACTTTGTTAGAAGCTCCTGAGATGTGTTGGATGTCGAAATTAAAATCTTGGAGAGCTAAACTCCACTGAAGAAGTTTTTTGTTATTTCCCATGGCGGTATGAAGCCATTGTAGTGCAGCATGGTCGGTTTGCAGGTGGAAACGCCATCCCCAAACATATGGGAGTAGCTTTTCCAGGGCGTAGACAATGGCGTAACATTCTTTTTCACTGACTGACCTGTTGCTTTCCCTCTCAGACAGTTTTTTGCTGAGAAACACTACAGGGTGGAATTCTTGATCAGGTCCTTTCTGCATTAAAACTGCTCCCACACCACGCTCGGTTGCATCTGTGGTTAGTAGGAATGGTTTGTCAAAGTCTGGGGCCCTTAGTACAGGGTCAGACATGCGTGTCGCTTTAAGGCCTTCTGATACTTTTCGGTCCACTGAACGGCATTTGGCTGTTTCTTTTTGGTTAGGTCTGTCAGTGGGGCGGCGATTTGGCTGTATTGCGGTACAAATTGTCTGTAATAACCAGCCAAGCCTAAGAAGGATTGAACCTGTTTCTTTGACTTTGGGACAGGCCACTTTTGGATAGCATCCACTTTGGCCTCTTGGGGGCTGATAGTTCCTTGACCCACCTGGTGTCCAAGGTAAGTCACTCTGTTTAGGCCTATTTGACACTTCTTAGCCTTAACAGTTAGTCCTGCCTCGCTTATGCGCTCAAGGACTTTCTGTAGATGTTCCAGGTGTTCTGCCCAGGAATCTGAAAATATGGCCACATCGTCAAGGTAGGCGACTGCATATTCTCCTAATCTCGCTAGGAGACCATCTACAAGTCTTTGGAAGGTGGCGGGTGCATTTCGCAGCCCGAAAGGGAGGACATTAAATTCATACAGCCCCAGATGTGTGGTGAAGGCTGACCTTTCCTTGGCGGATTCATCTAGCGGAACCTGCCAGTACCCCTTGGTTAAGTCCAAGGTAGAGATGAACTTGGCCTGTCCCAGTTTCTCTAATAGTTCATCTGTGTGTGGCATTGGATAGTTGTCTGGGCAAGTTACAGCATTTAGCTTACGGTAGTCCACGCAAAAATGTATCTCCCCATCTGGTTTGGGAACTAGAACCACTGGAGATGCCCATGCACTTCCAGAGGGGCGGATTACACCCATCTGTAACATATCCTGGATCTCCCGGTCTATAGCAGTTTTAGCTTGAGGAGACACCCGGTAAGGTTGGACTTTAATTGGGTGAGCATTACCTGTGTCAATGGAGTGGTATGCCCGTTCAGTCAGGCCTGGGGTGGCTGAGAACGTTGGCGCGTAGCTAGTGCACAGCTCCTTGATCTGCTGTCACTGCATACACCCAAGGGTTATGGAGAGGTTCACCTCTTCCACACCACCAGCACTTTTCCCTTCGTAGTAGACACCTTCAGGCCACTCAGCGTCGTCTCCTCCCTGGGCTGTAAACTGACAAACCTTTAATTCTCTGGAATAAAAGGGCTTTAGAGATTTAATATGGTACACCTCAGGCTTTCGGTTGGAGGTGGGAAATGCTATGAGATAATTAACAGCTCCCAGGCGCTCCTGGACCATGAACGGCCCTTCCCATGATGCTTCCATTTTATGGGCCTGGAGCGCCTTTAAGACCATGACCTGGTCCCCTACTTTAAAGGAACGCTTTCTGGCATGTTTATCATTCCAGACTTTTTGCTCTTTTTGAGTATCCTGTAAGTTTTCTTTAGCAAGGGCTAAAGAGGTTCAGAGGGTGTTTTGTAGGTTGGTTACAAAGTCCAGAATGTTAGTTCCTGGAGAAGGTGTAGATCCCTCCCATTGCTGCTTCACCAACTGTAATGGCCCCTTAACCTCATGGCCATATACAAGTTCAAATGGGGAAAACCCTAAACTGGGACGTGGTACAGCTCTCTAGGCAAACAGCAACTGCTGCAACACTAGGTCCCAATCATTGGAGTGCTCATTTACGAATTTACGTATCCTGGCCCCCAAAGTTCCATTAAACTTCTCCACCATGCCATTTGTTTGATGGTGGTAAGGAGTGGCAACCAAGTGATTTACGCCATGAGCTTCCCAGAGGTTTTCCATAGTTCCTGCCAGGAAATTAGTCCCTGCATCTGTGAGGATGTCAGTGGGCCAACCTACCCTGGCAAAAATATCTGCTAGTGGCTGGCACACACATTTAGACCTGGTGTTGCTTAAAGCTACTGCTTCCGGCCATCGGGTGGCAAAATCCATGAAAGTCCGTATGTACTGCTTTCCTCTGGGTGTCTTTTTCAGAAAAGGACCCAGAATATCCACAGCTACTTGCTGAAATGGAACTTCAATCATGGGGAGTGGCTGGAGAGGGGCTTTGACCTGGTCTTGGGGTTTTCCCACTCTTTGGCATACTTCACAAGACCAGACATAGGTAGAAACATCTTTGCCCATCCCCTCCCAGTGGAATGACCCCCCAAACGGTCTTTGGTCCTGTTCACCCCAGCATGGCCACTAGGATGATCGTGGGCTAAGCTCAAGAGCTTGGCCCGGTATTTAGTTGGAACTACCAACTGTCTCTGAGAATGCCAGTCTTCCTGGTGTCCACCAGAAAGAGTTTCCTTGTATAAAAGTCCTCTTTCTACAACAAACCTGGATCAATTAGAAGAGCTGAGAGGCGGTGGGTTCCTCTGTGCCGCCGTCCAAGCTCTCTGGAGGCTTTCATCTGCTTCCTGTTCGGGTCTGGAACTATTCCCTTGATGCTGGAGACATCAGTTCCTCATTGGATTGTGGACCTATGCTTGGTCCCTCTGGAAGCGATGTCGTGGATGGGGCTGTTTCCGTTGACTGTGAACCGCTCTCTGCTGGGATACTTTGTTGGGGTTCAGGCTCCAGCTGAGCCTCTCGTGTAGGGTTACGGGCTGCTGCCGGTTCAGGTTCGGTGGGGCCCTCTGGTGTTGAGGTTGCAAGTACTGGATTCAGTGCTGGCAATGGGTCTGGTGCTGATTGTTCCGCTGGTTCCGGTTCTGGGGCTGGTTCCATCTGGGTCTCTGGGACTGGCTCCACTACTGCTGTTGCAGACATTGGCCTGGGGTCCGGGTCCATCACCTCTGACCGGGTCCTGATAGAAGTTTCCGGAACAGAGCTAGGCCTCACGGCTTGTTTAGCCTGGCTGCGGGTGACCATTCCCACCCTCTTGGCCCGCTTCACATGATTGGCCAAGTCTTCCCCCAACAGCATGGGGATGGGATAATCATCATAGACTTCAAAAGTCCACTTTCCTGACCAGCCCTGGTACTGGACAGGCAACTTGGCTGTAGGCAGATCGAAAGAGTTGGACTTGAAGGGTTGAATCTTCACTTGGATCTCTGGGTTGATTAAATTGGGGTCCACTAAGGAAGCATGGATAACAGACACTTGTGCTCCGGTGTCCCTCCACGCGGTGACCTTCTTCTCACCCACACTCACAGTTTCCCTCCGCTTCAAGGGTATCTGGGAGGTATCTGGGCCTGCGGACCTCTGGTGTGATTCCGGTGCAATGAACTGTAATCTATTGGGGTTCTTGGGGCAGTTGGCCTTTACATGCCCCAGCTCGTTACATTTAAAACATCGTCCAGCTGATGGGTCAGTGGGATGAGGTGCATTGCTGGAGAACGGGGTGGTGGAACGATAAGGTGTCTGGAGGGTTCTTTGGGAGGTAGGTGGGGCCTTGGGTGGCCCTCGGTAATAGGGTGTGGTCTGGGGTTGTCCCTTCTGGTCTCCGCTCCAACTGCGACCAGTTTTCTTCTTCTCTGCCACCTCCACCCATCTGGCTCCAATCTCTCCTGCCTCAATTACACTTTTGAGCTTCCCATCTAGGATGTATCTTTCTATTTCCTCAGGAACACCCTCTAAGAATTGTTCCATTTGCATTAGGGAGGGCAAATTTACTGGAGATTCAACACTTGCTCCTGCTATCCAGGCATCCCAATGTTTCACAATGTGGTAGGCATGTCGGGTAAATGACACGTCTGATTTCCACCTTAGGGCTCTGAACCTCCGACAAGAATGCTCGGGTGTTATCCCCATTCTGACTCTCACCTTGGATTTAAACAGTTCATAACTGTTCATGTGTTCTTTACGCATTTCAGCTGCCACCTCAGCTAAGGGTCCACTGAGCTGCGGCCTCAGCTCTACCATGTTTTGGTCGGTAGAGATGCTGTACTCAAGGCAGGCCCTTTCTAAGTTTTCTAAGAAGGCTTCAGTATCATCACCTGCCTTGTAGGTGGGGAACTTTCTGGGATGGGAAGTGGTACCTGGAGAAGGATTGCTAGGGTTTGTTGGTATATTCTGCTGAGCCTTTATCTTCTCCATCTCCTCCACATGCTTCCTCTCTTTTTCCTTCTCTTCCATTTCTTTGTCCCTTGCCTCCATTTCTTTGTCCCTTGCCTCAATAGCTCTGCTGTGAGCAGCCGCTTGGTGTTGTTCTGCCTCTTTCGCTGCCTCCGTTTCTTTGTCCTTTGCCTCCATTTCTCTCCTGTGAGCAGCTTCTCGAGCTTTTTCGGCTTCTTTCATTGTCTCCAGTTTGGCTAACTCCAATTTGAGTAGTGCCTTGGTGTCTGACATCTTTACCTCTGTGTTTTTAACTATCTTTACACCCGAGGGTTAGAAAGAAAACAAACAAAACTTGGCTTGTAAAATTTTGCTGTGCTGGAATAGGATACCTATTCTCTGATAGTGATTGTCAGCCTACAGAAAAAGACAATTCCATTTGTCTCTGCTCTGGCCCCAAATCAAAGCAAAAAACCTCCAACTACTTGGAAACCTGCTTATCAACAGCCCAAAGGAAAAAAAAAATTCCTTTTCAAACTTGTGCTCCTTGTAAAAAAAAAAAAAAAAAATCAAAATCCTAAAAAAAAAACCCTGCCACTTTCGTCTCCAGGCAAATAGGTAGAACACCCCCCCCCCCCCTATTTACTTTTAGGGGGAAAAAAAACTTCTGGTTTGCGAAAACTGTGAATTTTCTTTCAGGAGGTTAAGTACCCTGCCTCCAGGCAAAGAAAACCTGCAATTCACAAAGATAATCCCCTTTTGTATCTGCTCTGGCCCCAAAACAGAGAAAAAACTAGCTGCTTTCAGTTGGACCTCCTTTCCAGCAGCCCCAAAGGAAAAAAAAATCCTTTTTAAAATCTGTATTTCTGGCTCAAAAAATCTCAGATTGATCTCAAAATAATTTCACGTTAATCCCACCACTTTGCCACCATGTCAAGGTTCCTCCCCAACTCTGAACTCTCGGGTACAGATGTGGGGACCTGCATGAAAAGCTTACTTTCACCAGCTTAGGTTAAAACTTCCCCAAGATACAAATTAATTTTATCCTTTGCCCTTGGATTTCCACTGCCACCACCAAACTTTAACTGGCTTTACTGGGAAACGTAATTTGGACACGTCTTTCCCCCCCAAATCCTCCCAACCCTTGCACCCCACTTCCTGGGGAAGGTTTGGTAAAAATCCTCACCAATTTGCATAGGTGACCACAGACCCAAAACCTTGGATCTTAGAACAATGAAAAAGCATTCAGTTTTCTTACAAGAAGACTTTTAATAGAAGTAAAGGAATCACCTCTGTAAAATCAGGATGGTATATACGTTACAGGGTAATTGGATTCAAAAACATAGAGAATCCCTCTAGGCAAAACCTTAAGTTATAAAAAAGACACACAGACAGCAATAGTCATTCTATTCAGCGCAGTTCTTTTCTCAGACATTTAAAGAAATCATAATCTAACCCATACCTAGCTAGATTACTTACTAAAAGTTCTAAGACTCCATACCTGTTCTATCCCCAGCAAAAGCAGCATACAGACAAACACAGACCCTTTGTTTTTCTCCCTCCTCCCAGCTTTTGAAAGTATCTTGTCTTCTCATTGGTCATTTTGATCAGGTGCCAGCAAGGTTACCTTTAGCTTCTTAACCGTTTACAGGTGAGAGGATTTTTCCTCTGGCCAGGAGGGATTTTAAAGGTGTTTACCCTTCCCTTTATATTTATGACAGGCCAGGATAATGGAAATATGAAAGTACACATCTTTCAAGTCAAGGGCAGCGAACCAGTCCCCTGGATCCAGGGAAGGAATGATGGAGGCCAGGGAGACCAAGCAAAACTTCACTGTCTTTATGAATGTGTTGAGGTCTCGCACATCCAGGATAGGCCAGAGCCCACCGTTGGCCTTGGGGATGAGGAAATACCGGGAGTAGAATCCCTTACCCCTGAACTTCTGAGGAACCTCCTCTATCGTCCCTAGAGTGAGGAGCGATTGCACCTCCGGCAGGACGAGTTGCTCGTGAGAAGGATCCCTGAATAAGGACGGGGAAGGAGGGTGGGAGGGAACAGAATTGGATAGAATATCCTACGTCCACTGTGCTCAGAACCCAGTGATCTGATGTAATCTGGGACCAAGCATGGTAGAAGTGGGACAGTTGATTCATAAATGTGGGGGTAAGCATGCAAGCTCAATACTGGTGCTCCATCCTTGGGATCACCTTCAAAAGTTAGTCTTCAGACCAGGGGGCTATTTGGAAGAATCCTGGCTTTGGCCAGAGGAGGACTGCTATGGGAGCCTCCTATTATTCCTGCCCCTTCTCCTGGATGAGTCCCACCTCGGGGGCCCGGAGTAGAAGAGGGAAGGGGGCAGAGGCTTAAATGGCTTTCTCTGAGGTTCAGGAATCTGAATACCCAAAGACTTTAGGGTCACCAGTGAGTCCTTAAGACTGTGCAAGCGGGAGTCTGTATTTTTGGCAAACAAGCCTGCACAGTCAAAGGGCAGGGCCTGGCTTATGCTCTGGACCTCTGATGGTATCCCTGACACCTGCAGCCACTTTCTGCATCTCATTGTAATGGAGGTGACCATAGTCTGAGCCGCCAAGTCTGCCAAGTCTAACACAGCCTGGAGAAAGATTCTTGAGATCACCCTGCCGTCCTCTAGAAGTGCATTAAACTCCGTGCATGAGTCAGCCGGAAGCAACTCCTGAAACTTTGCCAATGTACTCCAGGAATAAAAAGCATAGTGGCTGAGTACTGCTTGCTGGTTGGCAACTCGAAGCTGGAGCCCCCGGGTTGAGTAGACCTTCCGGCCAAAAAGGTCCAGCTTCTTAGTGTCCCATGACTTTGGAGAGGGGCCCGGCTCCCCCTGCCGCTCTCATGATTTGCCGCATCAATCACTAGAGTCCCCAGTTGGGGGTGGGCGAATAGGGGTTTATACCCTTTCTGCGGCACAAAGTACCTCCTCTCCACCCGTTTAGCGGTGGGTGGTTTTGAGGCAGGGGTCTGCCAGAGCACCTTAGTGGTGTTCTGGATAGTGCTTGTCAGGGGCAATAAGGTCCCTCACTGCCTCAAAGGTATCCGACGTGGAGGGGAGATCAAGTTTTTCCTCCAATTCCTCCTGAGGAATAATAGGGGAGTCCACCAGCACCAGACTTGACAGACCTCCCACACCGAGACTGGGGCGCTGCACACCGATGATGCCGATGACGTTTCTGGTACCAGCTGATGTCGGCAGGCTGACTCGATTAGGAGGAGCTTTAAATAATAGTCCTGCTCTCTCTTAGTCCTGGGTCTAAAGCTCCCGCAAATTGAGCACTTGTCTGTCTGATGACCTTCTCCGAGACACTTAAGACAAGCAACATGCGGATTGCCTCTGGGCATAGGTTTTATATCTCACATGCCTTAAATCCCTATGACCAAAGCATGCCGTGGTGCCTGGGGAAAACTAGGAGGGGAACCCCCCCCCCCCAAAGTAAGCTTAACTAACTATAAAACTACAGCCTATTGTAACTACAACTCTGTAAAATTATTTACAACTAAGAAAAGGGGAACCACTAGGTAGGCACTTGTGAATGCAAGAGACTGAACTGCTCCAATGACCGTCACTGGCGTTAAGAAGGAACTGAGCAGGTGGAGGGTCAGCAGGGACCTTATATACACCGCCATGAAGGCGCCACTCCAGGAGCCTCCACAGCCGACCTGACAGGTACCAATAGGGGAAAAACTTTCCGATGATTGTGCACGCAGTGTGTGTATGCACCTATTGGAATGCACATGAGCAATCACTCAAAGAAGAACCTAAACACCTAACTCAGTGTTTCTGAATTCCATTGGGTGACTAAGGCTCAGATCCTTAAAGTTATTTCGATGCTTAACTCCCATAAACTTCAGTGAAAGTTAGATGTTGCAGTACTAATCTTTGCCACACCCAACTTTTAGGCATGTAGGCTGAGAACCTCAAACTTCCTATGCCCCTTTGTGGATCTGCATCATGATAGCTATCCTTATGAGGATAAGATTAAAGAAGCAGCAAACATATTTTCTCTTCTAATTTATATCAGTGAAGGAGTTAGGGGAATTTGTTAATTGAACTGCTCTTTTATGAGTTTTGTAAAGAATTTCTGTGCCGGATGATGGGGGGGGAGGGTGGAGAGGAAATAAGGTCTATCAAGTAGAAAACTCACTATAGTATTTTAAAGGAAAATGGTGATTATTCATCTTTAAGTTTGAATGTCAACATAAACTTTTCAATCTTCCCTCTCACAGTTTATTTTATCACTAGACGCTCTGGATAGAATTATAGTCTTGTAATTCCCACTAGCCCATGTATTACGTGTCTTTGAATGGTTCGTAAATAATCTTCCTACAAAATGCAGGAGCACACAGGTATCTAAATGCTAAACAAAAGATATATAAAGTACTATTTATCTATCCTATCAAACAGACCATACAAATGTTGCTTCTATTTAGCTTTAGTTCCTGGGTAACAGAATTAGAGCATAGAAAGTATAGGAAGCTTGAACTCCTAAATATCTCTTATTTTTTATATAAATTTAACTGGCAAATTCTTCCAGGACTGGACTTTATTCAGTACCATTTTTTTCATAGTGTTGATCTGTAGAATTCAAACTAGATTTTTTTTACTTCTATAACAGCTTTGTATCTTTCCCTTTGTGGAATGAAAGACAACTCTGTATTCTGGGGGGGGGGAAATCCAGTTTAATGACTTTGAGGTTGGTTAAAGTTTATGTTAGGTGTCACTTTTGAACTACTGTCAATAAAAAACTGTGGGCCTGATTCACCAGTCAATTGAATTAAAATATTATAAATCAACAGCATTATACCAGCCTAAAACTGATGTAATATAATGTGGAATCAGAAATTTTTTGTAATAAAGTATCGATCAGGCTTCTAGTAGATTTATTGCAGACTTATTCAAAAAATAAAAGTTTGTTAATGTGTTGTGATAAATCTATACTAATATACATGAAAGGTTGTTCCAACATTAAAATGGAAAAAAACCCTCAAAATGTAAAATACTGTATTTAATTAGTTTTTCTACAAAATCAGTTCTTACTATTTTACTGATTATTTTTAGAGTGACATACTGAATTTTGATCTTTTAGAATTTGCTTGTCAAGCATGTCAAGTAAGCAGTAAGTTATTCAGCATAAAGTATGATTTGCAAGGTTATTCTCTGGGATATTTCTCTGACCACTCGCATTGGATATAACTTATTAACTTTTTTTTAACAAACCTGCCCAAAACAATTTATTAGAAGTACTTATAAGTACAAAAGTCAAGAATGAAATGTTGTAGAATAATTGTGAAGATTCCACATCTTACATGAGGGTAGTTAGAAGAAAAATGTGCATTTAAAAAAAATGACCTTATCTTTTCACTTTGGATATTTTCTCAAAATTATTCAAAGTGATGATAGTTCTTTCTACATTTACAATCTTCTCTGTTCCTGTGCTTCAATTAAAATATAACATTTTACTTTTCTATTCTTTTTTTTGATAAACTCACCTACCTTCAATTCTGAAAACACTCTTGCCAACTTTTCATATCTAGTGTATGAGTTTTGAACAAGGTTCCTGAAAGTCTTAAACTCAATTTTAAATTTGATATTTTTTGATATTTTAAACGTTCTTACTATTCTTAATGTTTTTTAACCAGCATCTGGGTTTAGACTATTATGAACACGTGTTGACTGTAGGCCCAGTCTCTCCCTCAGTGAAATCAATGAGTTTTTTGTCATTGTTTTCAGTGGGTTCAGGATCAGGCCCTGAATAACTCCAAGATACTGTATATTAGGACACAATAAAATGGAACATGTCTAAATGTTATATTTGTATGTGATCTATAGTGCTGTTTCAGTAGTAGTATTAAAAAATACACCAGGACAGATTCTTAGCTGGTATAAATTGGCATAAGGCTATTGATGATGCCAGTTTACACCATTGGAGAATCTGCCCACCCCCCCAAAAAATTAAGTCTACCGGAGCAATTCTAGCATTATTTATTAATATGATGCTTTTTAAATACTCCACATTGATAGTCCTGAAGACTGTAATCCTCCGTTAATTTTTTTAGTGTAAAATGTCAAGGTGGAGCATAGGCATTTGCAGTACAAGCTTCCTCATAATTCTCTAAAAATGTTCCTCTGAATCCTGATTTAGGGAGACCACCTCTGGGAATTAGAGGACAGCTTAATGTCTATGAACTATACTCTGGCTTTGGCTTGCCTTCTAGCTATTACCCCAAACGTGCAAAGATATACGTACATACTCAACTTCACGCATTGTGCGTAGCCCTATTTACTCGATGCGACTACTCAGAGTGTGTAAAGTTAAGCATGTGCATAAATCTTTTCAGGATTGGGACCAAGTTTGTCTGTCTCAGATTCCATACAGTACTTATTACCAAGTTATCTCAGAACTTGTGACAAGGACCCCAACAACTGTGAAATCTGGTAGCAAAGGTGGTTTGAATGCCTGTCCTCGTCTAAGCAACTGAGACGTTGCATGATACAGCACTGCAAAGTATAGCTATCTGATAATAATGATCTAAGGCCTGGGTTGGATTTGAATAGGAGAACTAGATCATAAAGGATTCATAACCCTCTGCTAATCTCCTGAGTAATCCAGCTCTTTAAGAAGGCAGGGGAAGATAAATTTTCATCCATCACAAACCTTCAAAACATTGAAAATCACAGTACTGCAAACTGCAGTACCAGACTCTGTAGCTACCTCAAGAACAACAGTACTATTAAAATAGCGACTTTTCTTAATTAAAGATTATTCTTAATGCAAATGAAAGACTATCCACCTAGGGTGTCCCAGTTAAGAACATTCTACTATATTGTGTTCTACATCATTTATTGATGAAAAAAGAATATTAACATCAGAGAGAGAGTAATTCTGAAGGGCATATTTTACCGAACATGGTTTGTATTCTATTAGGGCCCAATCCTGGCATAAGTATCTTGTGTGGATTGATCGGAGACTTGAGGCCTGAGAATAAATTCTGTTTTTGCCTCTACTGAGTTTTGCATTAAAAGTGCTGGGTTCTCTGTGAATCTGCAGAAGAATCTGCAGACAGTTTGCCGTGGTATGACTATGCATGTTTTTCTCTTACAGGAATATCTATTCTTTAAACTCTCCTTAATAAATAGGTTTTTATGAAGTGCTGTACTGATTGTGACAAAAGCATATGCTAATAACTAATAATAATAATAAAGACCTGATTCAAAACCCATTAAAGTCCATGGAAAGACTCCCCTGCACTTCAGTTGGCTTAAGATCAGGCCCTACACAAGGACAATGTAAACCAAAAAGAGATGAATGTATCCTACTCGTTGCTGAAATTCACATAATTTAGCTAAGTAACATGAAGATAAACTCTATTGAGTTCTGCTGACAGATTCTTTTTAAATATTATTTCATTTGACAATTATTAAACCGTCTCAGATTCACAGACAGACAATATTGTGTTTATCACCGAAATACTATCAAACTACTGAAAATGCTGTGAGAACTCAACACAAAAAGCAACCAAGTCGGGCTGAAAATTAACCGATCCAAAAGGAAATTTATGTGGTCTGATACCTTGCCAAAAGCCAAAATAATAATCAAGGGAGAACAAATAGAAGAAATTGAGCAATATGTCTATTTGGGCCAAGAAATTAACATGTGTCACAATCAGGAAGGTGAACTCTTGCAAAGAAAGAAAGCAGGCTGGGGCATATTCAATTCTATCAAGGATGTCCTCCAAGTAAAAATAGACAAGGCAACACACGCCAGTCTCTTCAACTCAACAGTACTGCCAGCAATGTTGTATGGCAGCGACACATGGGTGCTGACTAAGACAGAGGAACAGCAACTGTCTGTCATGGAGAGGGCGATGGAAAGAAGAATTCTTGGAATTTCAATCCGCGACCGAGTCCCCAATGAAATGATCAGACAGTAGAGTGGAGTGCAGGACATCGTTGTTGAGAGTAGGCATAGTAAAATGTGATGGGCTGGGAGGCTGACTTACAGTCAATGGATTGCAGCTATCAGTGAGTGGTACCCACAGGAACTGAAACGACCACTTGGCCAACCTCCAAAGAGATGGGAAGATTTTATCATGAAAAAAACATGGCCGTACATGGAGAAAGAAGGCCAGGACATGAGAAGAATGGAAGACGTGTTGTGATCAGCGCTATCTATGTAAGGGCTGAAAGACTGATCAATGAAGGTGATTTGTCTTGATGTCAAGGTGAAAGTGACAATTAGTTCATGTCTTGTCTCTGAATTTCTACTATTTTCTACTTTGACTGTCTAGTTCCTGAATTTGAACTTGTATCTGTCTTGTCTAGTTTTAATTCTAAAACAATATACAATAAAGAATTAAATTTATTAAAGATAAATCATTTTGATTACATTGACAACACACTTCATCAGCTATTTGGGAACAGGAGACTCTCACTCTTTTTGTAGACAAGCGATAAATTGAATTATGTTGCTTCTTTTACATACCTTTTTATAATCATAGTTTATAAATAATAAAAAAATTATGCTGTACTCCATTTCCTACTTTCTTCCTAAAACGACATAGAATATTTCTTATTGCAAAGAATAATCTGAAAGATTTCCAAATTGGTATGACTTTTTCTTTTTAAGTACATACAAAATGAAACAGGCTAACAGAGGGTTAAAAGCATGAAGGCAATTGTCACTGGATAAAGCCACTGCAGGTGGGTAGCATAACTGGGTGTTAATTGGGTAGCATGTGGACATAAACAGATGTCACAGAGAGTGTGTGTGAGGTTACTGTGGATGAAGGAACAGCATGAATACGGAGGTCAGGCCAACATAAAATCAAAACAAGTTACACTTTTCTGCTGTATTCTTTAGAATTTGTCATGAAGAAGTCTGTTGAATATTATTTAACTCCTTTAGTTCTTCCAGAATTCGAATCAGCAGCATATCTCATTATTTTTATAAAGTGAAAAAAGCAAGCCAAACAACTTTCTCTTAATTTAAGACTACAAGATTATGGCTCTATTTTTTCTGTGCCATTGTTCCAACACAAAAACACTACCTGGGGTGTGAGGGGGGGTGGAGGGGCGGAATTATACACAACAAATCACCAAGATCTGATTGAGTTCACTGCTTGAATATAAACAGCACAGTCTGAAGGTATATCTACACTAGCAAACTGCACGTGTCCATGTTTGTGGTTGTGCCATAATCCCCTTATTGTCCATATCTAAACCAAACCTGCAGAAGCATGTGTCAGAAGGCGAGTAGAGGGCAAGTAAGCAAGCATGCCTGAGGGAAGCATATGGCAACCCCCATCTTTTCGTGTTCTCTTTATATATATATATATATATATATATATATATATATATATATATCTTCCTACTGTATTATCCACTCCATGCATCTGATGAAGTGGGTTTTAGCCCATGAAAGCTTGTGCCCAAATAAATTTGTTTGTCTCTAAGGTGCCACAAGTACTCCTTGTTATTTTTGCTGATACAGACTAACACAGCTACCACTCTGAAACCTGGTTTTTCTGCCTGACCCGTAACCAATCTAGAAAGGCTCCTGTCCCCCCATTTTCCCTAAAAATAGTGAGCTGCGCTGACCACACCAGAACTTCTTTCCATTGCAAACTTTGCGACCAGTCCAAGTGAACATGGATCCTGCTCTGAGAGCAGCTGCCTAGCTTGCCAATCACACCAAGGTGCTGATCAGTGTGTGGTAGGAGTGTACCATCCTCCACAACTTCACCAAGAGCAGCACAGGCATTCTCCTGTACTAGTGGTATGGACCGGAAAAATGAGGACCATTGTGAGTTTCTCAGAGTTTGGTAGGATTGGGCTCTTCAGCAGGAAGACACAATGATGAACTGGTTCATGGAGCAGGAGCACACCACAGGGAACAGGAGCATGACTTAATGCAGTGGCTCATAGAACTGGTGGCCAAATGAGTTTGGGGTCTGCCTGTTGCCATGGCCTCTGCATTTCTCCAGGATCTGGCACCACATCCTCCTCCAGTGGATGCCCAGGGTGCTGCGGAGGAGGAGGAATCAATATTACTGAGTGACTGGGAGAAGCCTGGAGAACTCCTGGGATCACACCCTTCACTGGAAACTGAAACCCCTCACAGGGGAACCCCACTGCGTGTCTTGGATGGGAATAATGAGCCTGTGGGATATTCTGAAGCTCGCTAAAGGCCTGTCCCCAGTTGCCCCAAGAATCCCTCTCCCCGAATTGTTTCCACCCTTGTCAGGGGGAGGGCAAGGAGACTGGTGTGGAGACATTAACATTTGGCCATTGTTCACTGTTTCATTCCTCCTAGGTTTTGTTGATTTACATTTCTTTAAAAATATTTTAATGATACATTCCATATACTGCTTTTAATAAATGTTTACGTTTCCTTGACTTGTGTGTGGGACCTCATTCCTAAGTATAGTGGAGGTAAGATATTTTCAGGTTCGGAATTAGGCCCCAGGATTCAGAGTATATGAATTAGAATGTAACTGGCTGGTGCCATAACACTGCAAACACTTTTCTGTCTGTCCCACAATCCCCTCTGTGTCCCTGTTCAAAAATATCCTTAGTCCCAAGGGTACATGGGCGGGATGGAGAGAGTGCAGCTAGTGTCAGATGTTCACAGAAATCACAACTAGTACCAAAAGCAGTAGAACTCACACAGAGAAAATGGGTAGATAAGTGTTTTTATGGCATGGTTTACATGCAGAAAACCGAAACACAATTCAAAGTAACAATGCAGACATCTCCCACTTCTCAGTGATTAAATGTCCTCTCCTTACCAATCCCCCCCAAACCCTGACCAGTTCCAAACTTGGGATTCATGATCCATAACAGCTGCTAAATGTAGATAGCACAGCTGAGAAAGTAAGGTTAAAAAAAATATATGGCTGCACTCCTCCAAGCAAATTTTGATAAGGTCATTAAGAGAGACTGAGTGCTTCTAATAACAAAAGTTTGTACACAAGCGTGAAGACAAAAGCACTGCACAATGACAGCAACTTGGCTGCTCACCTCAATAGCACAAACCCAACCTTAAAGGTGATAACCCAGTGGAGGTGACCTGTTATAACTGTCTTTCATGTATTCTGTGTCACAGGAACCAACAGCTAATGAACTTCAGGTGCAGGGGAACAAAATCCTCACACAGCTATGTAGCCCTACCAATATGAGCTAGTGTTGCCTCATATGTTTTTCAGCAGCTGTGCAGGCTGTGAAGATGTCCCTCAGCAGAGGGAGACATCATCCTCTGCCTCCTGGCTGTGCTAAGATGTGTGCATATATGGAATCCCTGATTTCCCTTGCCTGCAGGGAACCAGCTCTATTGTGCATGTGGGTGGGATCTAGGTGCCTGTACGGAGTTTGTAAAATGGACTTGGCATGCGTGCACTCTGGATGGAAGCACTTTACCAATACAAATATTAAGGAGCCCCCTGCCGTCAACAATTATGCAAATTGTGTTAGCCACATTGGGATTCAGGTGAGTGCATAGACAATGCCAGTGAGCTTTGAGTCTACCACATGTGTACTCCACAATCAGTCTGCAACTACTGAGTTTGTAATTTAATTCACTTTTTTCCAGGGTCATTGATATTGGGGTATGGTTTCATGAATCAGTATAGTTCCTGTGGTGTGTCTGTGCCAACTTGTAGTTTGGGTGACTTGGCACAAGCACACCCCAGAGAACTATATTGTTTCTGGAGAAGCAAGTCCCTTCTTTCCCCTTCAAGTACAATCCAGGTCTCTTGAGCACATAGGTGTCATGAACTTTTTGAGGATTTCCTATGTTGACATTCATGAATCTGCCTCTCTGGTCTTCCAAGCCTTGCAAACTGTGTGACTAGTAACCTTCTCAGTTCACACACTCACTCGCCCCTTTGGTGGGCAAAGTGCTGGGATATAGGTTCCACCATGGCCCCTGCATAGTTCAGATATTCCATCCTCTGGAATCCAGATTTTACTTTGGAACTTTGCTAATGGCAACCACTAATATATTCAGTAGCAATGGCTGATCGGTGTTAATTGCTTCAGAAGCCTGCACAGTCATGACCCTAACGATGTGTTTCCCAATTCCAAAGTGGTGTGCAACAGACTGATCATTGTCTGGTGTTACTAGCTTCCACAGTACAACTGCCACCCACTTCTGCACTGGATTGGCTTCTCTGAATCAAATGTTCTGGCACTGAAGGTGTGGCAAGCTCCTCACACAGCTCCATGAAAGTTTGTTTCTTCATTTGGAAGTTCTGAAGCCACTGCTGCTCATCCTAGGTTTCCAAAATGATGAGATCCCACCACAGTGTGCTTGTTCTCCTGCACCAGAAGCAATGGTTCACTCATGGGCATCCCGTGGCAATACTGGCATTCACTGACATTTGTATCATAGGAGCCAAATGGATTGTCATTCACTCTCAGTATCAGCCATATGTGATGTTGTGATAGAGTGCAGGGAGTTAACAGGTGAGTCTGCACTCTGATCATCCTGATGCTAATTAATGTCCCCTCCCCTCCAAGGGTTGATTGGTGTAGCCCATAGGACTAGCTTGCCTTTATTATATTCACTGATTTGCCTTCATTATATTCTGCCTTTAATATATTCAGTAGCAATTCAAGGAACCTACAGGCCCGAGTTCAGAAGTTAGCATTAGGCTATGAACTTTGGGACAGATAAACAGCCCACTTTTGGGAAGTTTTGGAAAGAACATCCAAGTGGAAGATTGTCATGGCAACAAATTGATGTATATGAAAATAAATTGAAATAATTAGTATAGTAACCTATAGAAGGAGGACACCTCAACCTCAGTAGGATGAGGAAATACACATAAGGAAAAGGGGAAAAAACCTACTGAATATGCATTAGATATAATGGCATCAATGTAAAAGTAACATCCCAGCCTGTGGGCAGGAGGAAAGAGAGATGTAGTCCTTGGAAGGTGCCAGAATGAAGGACACTAGTGATAATGAGGAAGGTGATGGTGATGAGGAAGAGAATGGCTAACATTTCAGGTAGTTCTGCAAGGGATGGTGTAAGTATGGATGTTCAGATGTATATTCTGTATTATCTCTATCTACCTTGCTGGGTTAAAGTGTAACTGTGCTAAATGTATTAATAAATTATTTGTAAATATAGACAAGTTCTTATAGTATGAATGTTGCAATACTATATTATGTCCCAGCTATATAATAATTTAAATACTGGGCCTAATCCTGGGACAAGAACCTGCCAACCCTCAAAGTGATAACTGGGAATTCTTAAGTAATCAATCAAATTAATACATAAGCTATAGATCAGGCTACACTGGGGAATGAAATGCAATTAGCTAATCTGAATAGCAGGCTGGGTGAGCTAAAGGATTAATTAGCCCTTCAGCTGAAGACTGATAAAAAGGGCACAGGAAGCAAGTGCAAAAGAGAGAGGAGCAGGTCTATGGGAGAAGGGCTGAGGATACAATTGAATAATATTGCTACATAAAACTGTAAAGATGCTGGTAGAGGAAACATAGATAAACAATAAGGTGTGGATATCTCAGCAGTGGAGTCTGAGCAGGTTTCTGTGGTGCAAGAAAGCAGGAGCGGACTGCACCTTGTTACAGATGTGTAAGAAAGTTCTTCCCCAATTCCATTCCAGTTGCCTACTTCACTGCTAAACATTTGTCCCATGGCACGGAGCAGAACCACATCATCATCCCATTGCTCCATGTCTTCCACCCAATTTGGCAGGAGGATGAGGTGAGCAGAAACTGCCATCGGCAAGTGTATGAAGACGGGGGCACTACCATCAACACACAGCAAAGTGGTTCTTAGCTTGTCTCCTAGATTGTGATGCAAAGAACCCTGGGATACTGCCCCTGAAAAGGTAGCACTAATGTTGCATAACAAAAGTGTGAATGCAAGCATATGCATGTACGCAGCATTATACTATGTCCAGCACGGCATATGTGCACACTTGGCATGGGTATAGGGAACGTGTGTGAGCATATACACGGTCAAGTAACCGAGTATGCGTGCCAGTGTAGACATAATCTTAGACGTACCTAATATTTACAATTCTTAGAAAAAACAGGAAGCAGTTCATTGAGAGACTGTCTGTTGCAGTGGTTAGAGAACTGGGCCAACAATCAGAAAACCTGGATTCTTGTCCTGGTTCTGTCACTGATCTGCTTTGCGATCTTTCGTGAGTGGCTGCACTTCTCTCTGCTTCTGTTTTCCCTCACACCCAAGACAAGTCTGTCTTGTCTATTTAGATTGTAAATTCTTCAGGCCAGTAAATCTCTCTTACCTCGTGCTTATACATTGTCTGGCACAACAGGGCCCTTATCAGAGATACTACTCTAACACAATTAATCTGCAATAATATTTTTTGGCTTTCACTATGAAATGTTGAGCACCTTTTGGTGCTCTCAGGTAATACATAACAAATATAATCAATTAAGGTTAGTAATAGGCCAAAGCCAGCTCTCACTGTAGCCAAACAGAACAGGATTTGGGTCTAAGTGCCTACTTAAGAAAATGGAATCTCCATCTAGTATCCATATTATTTTTATAGTGGTGCTTGCTAGCCATCTGCACCCAGGGAAAGATAGCCAGAACCCAGTTTCAGGGAAGATTTCTTCTTTTAATTTAAACATTATAGTATAGTTTTGCAAATAATCTGAATGATGTTACCATATAGCTACAAGTTTTGACATATTAAAAGCAACTCATTTCAAAAAATAACTCTTACATTATAGAACTGGCAATCTTTATGAAAAGACAAACGGTACTACACTTAAACTAGAGTAATGGGGTAGGTCATTACCTCACAGGTAGTAGTGCTGCAGTGCAGTGCACCATAATTCCAAAATAGGTGGTATTTTTGTAAGGGAAGATGCATGTGAACCAAAGTATTTTATTGCGCTGCCTGCTACTGTTTCTCTTCCTCCGTTCTTTGTCTGTCTGTTGTCTATATGTTGTGAGGTCTTTTGGAGCAGGCAGCTTAACTTCGTACTTGCCCCTGAGGACCTGACTCTGTAAACTGGATGCTTAATGTCAGAGGGGTTGCTTGTGTGAATAAATGCTACTTGGTATGAGAAAAAGTTGCAGAATCAGGCCCCTAGTGTCTGGCATACAGTAGGAATAATAATGTTAAAGATTAACTAAAAGTGCAAGTGAACGCTTGATATACATATTTAAGCAAGGGTTAGTGTTTTGACAATTTTTACTATGTGCCTCCCAAATTAATCCACTTAATGTGTATGGATCATTTTTAGTGGCTTAAACTATCTTGTTTTAGTTAACAATGACATCCTCTGCAGCAACTGTTTTTGTGTACCTCTGTTTCTGTAAGAAATAACGAACTCTCCCTATATCACCGCATATTGCTAAGTGAGTGAGTGTGTGTGTGTGTGTGAAATAGGGCCTTCCTCGTGAAGGAGAAGGTTGCACTAAGATTATGGCTATACTTAAACCATTACAATGGCACAGCTGCAGCTTCGCCACTGTTGTGCTTCAGTGTAGACACTCACTACAATGATGGGAGGAGGGGTCTCCCATAGGTTTAGGTAATCCACCTCTCTGAGGCAATATCTAGGTTGACAGAAGAACTCAGGTCAGTTAATGATGTTGCTCCGAGGTGTGAATGTTTCACATTCCCTGATAGACATAGTTGAGTAGACTTAACTTTTTAGTGTAGACCTGGCCTAAATAGCCCAAAAGCTCATTTTTACTTTCTAGTCCTATCGTCCATGTTTTTATCGTTTGCCCTCAGATAGGACCTATCCCAATGGTCCCCAGACTTTAGTCCATGGCCCAATGAGAGAACTGGCTGCTCACCTGGTCCTAGCTTTCTTCCTTCTTTCCTCGTAAAATCCCATTTCAGGCAGCTAAAATACATTAAACTCTTTCCCAGTAGAACTTTCCCACGTAATTAATTGCTGTAGTTGCCACAGGGATGTGCTGTGGACACAAACTGGATGCAAAGGACTTCACTAAACAATCTCTCTTATGATGTGGTCTACACTGTGAAAAAGTTGGAAATCCCCTGGCGTGGTCGATGTTGCATAAAGGCATTATTAATTATTTATGATCAGTTATTATTATTTTCTCTAAGAAGGAATGACATATAAAGGAGGCACTTTCAGGTACTACTTTACTAGCCATACATCAAATGTTTCCATTAAAGATGTATAGAGCTGCTCCAATTCCCGGTACAGAACCAGTAATTTAATGCATTTCATCTAGGTCTCTTAAACCAAAGTTTTTCAATTCAAGTCCCCTTTGGGGTAAGCATAGCTGTCTTTCTGGAAGCAGCATACTCTAGAGAACAGGGCATTGGATTGGGATTCAGGTGACATGGATTCAGTTCCCAGCTCTGCCACTGATCTGCTGTGTGACCTTTGTCCAGTCATTTCACTTCTGTGCACCACTGTTCCTTTGTTTTGTCTATTTAAACCATAAGCATTCTAGGGCAGGGATTGTCTTGCAATGTGTGTGCATACAGTGTCAAGTACCATGGGGCTCCAATCTCAGCTGGGGGGGTCTCTAGAACAATCTAGTACAAATAGTAATAATGATGATGATAATTATAAACAGAAGAAGCCTTTTCATTGACCTAAGTGAGGGATGAATCAGGCCCTTGAGCAGGGATGGGCAAACTGATTTAGAAGCAGTAAGAACCCCCTTCTTCCAAACTTTTGCCCATCCCCCAGACTGACCATGTCTGAAGGTAAGAGAACATCCCCACTGTAACCTCCATCTCTCTCTTAATGATCAGTTCTCAGGATCATGGGGAGAGAGACTCCACAAATGTGCAGCTTTCACAACACCTCAGTGCCCTCTGGGACGTAAGGTGTAGTATGCTTTTTACATTTTAGAGAGTCTTAAGATTTGTGGAAAACAAAATTCAGCTCTCACAGGTGCCAGCACACTCACTGGATCAGCTGTGAGGAGGAAGCTTAATGAAAAGTAGGGGCGTTAATATTGAAACAGCATCCAGTTGGATGCTGCAATTTGCAGGTGCAGTTTCTAGAAATCATTTACAGTGTGTATTCTACTCTGCCAGCCAAGGGAGGTGGTAGATGATCCTTCAGCCTTAGACTTCGCATTACCTGAGGCTGAGTGCTTTATTTCTCCACCTTAATGTTGCAAGAAAGCTACTTTGTTATATGGAATACCGCTTAGTTAAGGATTGTTTTTAATATGTGTAAAATATGGATATATTCTGTGAATTTTATCTAATTCCCAGTTACTTTATGAAGGGCTCATCATATGGCTGTTGTATAGAACTGTATATGTTTTTAATTGCTAGTATGGTTAGCTTATCATAGAGTTGTAAAATTCAAGGATGTAGCTTGTAGCAAGAAGCTGGTTCAATAAAATCAACTGCATGGATTTTCTACATTGACTCATTCGCAAAATGAAAAAAAAAAAATTACTTGAATCAGGGATTCTATAAACCCAGCAGTTTCTCTGACCAAACTGGTGAAACTAATTTATTCCCCAGCAAAAGTCAGCTCATCCAATCTCCTATAGTTTTAGAAGGCATATTTTATTAGTATTGTTTATGGACAGAACTTGACAAACAACATGCATCAGATTAGGTCATAGTAATGCAGAAGTACTATTCTTTGTAGTGATTTGAATGGCAAAGAGTGAATAAAGGAAAATGCATTTAGTAATCCAGGGACAGAATCCAATATTAAGAAGTAATTGAAAAAGATGCATTGCTTGGAAACTGCTGAGAATACTGCTTTGTTTCAGCTGAGAGAAATATAAAGTAGGCATTAAAAGAGTAAAACCTCTTTCCTCCTAAATGCAACTGGTGATAGTTTTAAGAAGCAGTGACAGAGAACTTTGAATACTGTACTTCAGCCCCACAAACGGTTCAATAAGACACCTCAAAAATATTAAAAGACATATCCTTAGGTTAGCTAGATAGCATTAGACAATTCAGATGGAGTTATGTTTTGGGTGCATGAACTTGGACTCAGATTAATCGTAATGAAATAGTCCTACTAAGAATAATGGCCCTTTCAGAAAAGAGTGCATCTTATCAGCGGTGTCATGCACCATTGAGTTTTTGTGCAAGGGCTTGCTGTTTAATAGCTGTTTGGTGGCATTTAGGATTGGATGCAGTTATTAAACAACGTGAAAAGCTAATTTGTTTCTTGGCAGGGGGAGTTAGCCCTTTTACTCTCGCCCATACTCACACAGGATGACCCTGCAGTTAGATAAACAAAGAGATGCTACATATGTATAATTTACTCTGTGCAAAAGGCAGATGGGCTTAGTATTTGTTCTGTGTAGACAAATTCAACACCACACTGAACATATGGTTATCTAGACAAGTATCCAAAGATTAATAATTTTATCGAAGGCATGAAATAATAATAAAAGCTGTGCCAAAAGCAGTTTCAAAGCTTTTTATTGAAAAAATGAGAGGTATATCAAAGCATCTAGAAAAAGTAATCCACATAGCGTAACTATGAAGAACCAAGCCAGAATCAGAGCAGAATATTGTCCGTAAAGAAGTTTTTTTCATGTGTATATAAAGAGTAAGCACCATAGTATATCTAATAATAATAATTTATATAGCACCCCTGAACCTGCATGAAATCCTATTGAAATCAACCACATGTAAAAATTGCTTTGTTAATGGGTGCATTACGTGACTTAATTCAGTTTTCATTTTGTTTTGCAAACCTGCAAAACAGTCTGACATTAAAACCGTGTCAACATAAAAATCATCCACAGTTTTTCTCCACAGTGGAAAATACATTTTTCTCATATATTCTTTAGAAAATAGAAAGACTTCAGCACATGAAAACACTGTATTAACTTCCATGAGGCTCCCACAGAATTTGTGAAGTAATATAATTTTTATTTTTCTGGGAGAGCTGTTTTTAGTGTTTCATTATTTATTCTGGTAGTTTCAAATGTATGCACATCCTTCATTTCCTGTCTTAACATACTGTGTAATATTGCTGTATACTGTTAATCAGCTGGTATGTTTCATCTCCAAGATGCCTGTACTATTATGTACATTACACTTGTATAAATATAGCCAGAATTTTCAGATCTGGATTGCCTAAAGCTAAGTTCTAGAATATACCTTCACTTATTTTCCACAAATCCTGTTAAAGTCAAGGAAAGCAGCGGGTGCTCAGAACCTTTGAAAATCAGACCATTTTTATTGGGGTACCTAAACACTTACTTAGAGATGACTTAGGCACCTACAATTTAAAATTTTGGCCATATATAAACAAATTTGTTAGTTGAAGTGGCCAAGTGCATGTAAAGTGACAACAGGCCATTAAATACAGAAACCAGTTAGACTAATGCCCACTGGCCAGCACCCAAATAACCTTAACTCTGTCCCTGACTTTGTGCTCTGGAGTTAATCAACTTATCCAACTTCTAATAAAGTCAATGGTAGACTTGTACTTTAAGGGGTATTGGGTAAGGCCCTTTTATGGCTTTTTAACATTATAAATCGGGATACTTAAGTATTAGTGTATATTTGTTTTTTTTTTCTGTATTCTCATGTTTGATGATTAATTGTGACACAAGTTCCTGAACACATGTTTATGATCTGGCATAAAAGTTATGTTTATACTATGTTTGTCAATAGCTTGTTTCCAATGCTGTTTGTCTATATGGAATTATTTTACTTCAGAGGAATGCTATCTGGAGGTGCTTAACCAGAGCTGATAAAAATGAGACTTTCCATCCTGTGGTAAATTCTGATATTTTGAATGTTGTTTTATCCTGAATTGGGACGAGAAGCAGACATGCCAAACCTGTGAAAAAAACTCAGAAATTGGGCTTGTTTTTGGCATAATTGGTTTGTGAGTGGCTTGTTGGCTAGTTTTTGGCTTGTTTTTTTTTTTTTTTTTTGATTGGCTCCCAGCAAGCAGGGTCAAGGGAGGGCAAGCAGGGGCAAGGGGGAAAGCAGGGGCAAGGGGGGGAGAGAGTCAGGGGTGCACAACGGACCCACCACAGTCCCAGACTGCACACTGGGGGGGGGATCTAGTCACAGTGTTGGGGTTCTTAGGGACTGGTTTATTCTGGCCTTGTTTTGAAATGGGATTAGCTTGATTTTTGGTTTATTGTGAAAGTTGGGGTGCTTATTTACATGAAAGTTGGCAACTGTGTTGATAAGTCACAACATCGAGCTTTTAGCAGAATAGAAAACTATTCTATTCAGAAATGTCAAACATTTCATTTCAACTTTTTTGATTGAAATGAAACATTTTCATGTTCCCAAACTGAAATTTTGTTTCAGTTTGTTGAACCAAATAAAAATGGGGTTTTTTGAGCCAGTAAGCAACTAAACTGCATCTGTCTACGCTGCCACAGTGCTTCAAGGGAGCTCCAGTGTGAGTGCCTCATGTTCCCATTCTCTTCTATGTGCCAGGGTCCCCAGCCAGACCACATCTTCTAGCACTGTAGTATCTGAGCATTTACGAATCCCGTATCAATCAAAACACCAATGTCTTTATTAACAATCTTAGTGGTATATCTGCATAGCAGATATATAATCTGCATACCTCCTGTCATCTATTTGTTATATCAGAACATGGGATTGTGTTTTCTACACAAATATTTTGATTTAAGTGTTTTACACTAGGAAGCTGTCAGGGATATGTCAGTCAAGATGGTAACTATCTGCCTTTGCTTAAGGAATAATGCAAGAATGATTAGCTCTGACATGCTGGCTTAATTCCCATTTGAGCCTCTGGAGCTGGTCTGATGAAGAGGGGACAAAACAACCGCTTGATATTGAAGAAGCTTACTGGAGAAAAAAATGCTGGCAGGGTTTAAAAGTATTCAGCTGTGGGTACAAAGGGGGGCGAGGGAACGAGACTGAAAGGACACTCAGACACAGGAACCCGTGGGATTGTCTGAAGAAGCCAAGCCTACTTAGGCCAGCATAGCTCTGGGGTAGTAGAATGTGTGCAGGCTGCTTGTTGTTTTTTGTAAAATACTGCTTTTTTAACCCTTTAATGAAGGGATTGTCAGGCTTTGGCACGCAGCCCACCAGGGTAAGCCCCCTGGCAGGCCGAGTTGGTTTGTATACCTGCCGCGTCCACAGGTTCGGCCGACTGCAGCTCCCACTCGCTGCTCCAGGCCAATGGGTGCTGCGGGAAGTGGCATGGGCCGAGGGCCGCGTGTCAAAGGTTGCCGATCCCTGCTTTAATACTTTGCTCCAATTACTACATAAAAATTCTTAGTTTTAAGAATGCTGCTGGTCAATCTGTCAGTCTCATTGGTCCCAGTTTTTGAAAGAAAGGAAGGAATCACACGTGCCTGAAATCCAGTCAGACCTGAAGCATGTTAAGCAGTTGGCATACATGAGATTCTGCAGACAAGATCCAGTCTAGTTGTGTGATTCCACCCCAAGACAGCTAGAGGAAAGAGGCCTATTACCTGAGGATATCCACTCAGAGATCAGAATTGTAACTGCTCTATAATTGGCACAGTTTTGGAACAGATTTTCAACAGTAGAGTGAAACCCTAAGTTTTTTTTCTATTGCTCCCACCAATGGTATCTACATTGTATTTAAATTAAAGTGTTAAAAGAATTTGCCACTATACCATTAAAAGCCTAATTCAAAACCCATTGAAGTCAATGGAAGTCAAAAGGTGAAATAATTTGTAATAATTTAGCTTTAAATTCTAGTTTTTGTATTCCATTCAGGGACCTCCCAAAGGAGGGCTACTTTTCAAGAAGCATGAGAATATATCATCAGATAAAATATAACATTCTTTCAATGTTACTTTAAAAAGTAAATTGGAATCAAATATTGAACGGTGGCTGAGCTCTCCAAAGTCATACTCCAATGCTTTCATCCAATATAAGTGTCCATTCCAATAAAAAAGAAACAACTTAACTGAGCTTAATAAGAATGAAACTGGAGTGCACTTGGAAAGAGACTCCCAAGTTATTTTTCCTACAGATGACAACACCCCAAAGTCTCCAGCAAGGTATGACATGACAAAAGTCAGCCAGTGAAGAACAAAGTGAAAAATGTTGGGCTTGAGTATCCCCTGTGCCTGAATTCCAGAAAAGTGAGGAGGGCCAACAGGGAAATAATTGCAACTCTTAATCTGCCCTGGCCTGCCCTCAGAATTAGTTAGAGCAGTTTAAGGGTTGCTCTAATTTATGCTACATTTATACGGTCCCCAAGGGAATTTATGCCTCGGGAGGATCAGCATAGTGGTGCAGTGCTCCAACACACTGCCAACACACCTTCTCAATTCCTCATGAACTGGTAGATCCCCAAGGTGTGGAAAGAGGCTGATCCAGGAACTGGTTGTGATGGTGTTATACCAGTAGGAAGTTCCCTCTACTAGGTAATTATCTGATGGTGCATCATAGGCATAATCCAACCTGAACTATGAAAAGGGGCACAGAATCTTGCTTGTAACTTCAAAGCAAATTCTCATGGATGGATTTATCTTGATGCCCATGACCTCTTTCTGGTGCTTGTTAAAGCTGCTTCCTTTTACAAGTTAACCCTTTACCCAGAGTTGCATATATTCACCTTTGTTTTTCAGTTATCCTGTTAGGGGCTATATTCTGCCACCCTCACCCATTGACCAGTATGTTACCCATTAAGTAGGCACACTGAAATAAATTATTTTAATTGTACTATTTGCAGAGTAAGGTACTGCTCAGCATGGGTAAGGATGGCTGAATCTGGCCCTTCATGATCTGCTAAACTAGTTGATTTAGAATGAAGGTGAAAAAGTAATGATGGAATATGGGCATATGTGACTGCTGGAATGCTTTTTCATGAGTCAGAATAGGTAAAGCACCTACAAAGTCATTTTAATATGATGGCTTTATTTTCAATTATTTTTTAATCAAAAGACATTCTTTATACCTATCTTTCACTCTAGTTATGGTATATCATATTTTGTTAATGTTCTTTTCCAAATGAATCCTACCACATGGCTATTGCCCTTTTACTCAGTGAAATAGTATGGAATATAGATTAATGCAAGTCACCATGGAATTTAAAGTCTAAACAAAAGAGAATTTAAAAAAAAAGAAAATGTTAACCCATTTTGAATTTTTCATACCCAAGGGATGAGAACAAGCTTAGTGCTCCATTTTAAGTGAATCCAGTCATATGACAAATGCCCTTCTACGGCTATGAAACGTTTTTGAATTGTAGATTGAAACAATATACTTGGGAATTTCACAACAGACTAGTAAGTATAAAAGAATGAGGATATAGGCTTTGTTCAGCCAGGAATCCACGCTGACAGACATTTTGCATAATGGAAATTTTTAAACAATTAAATAGGTCAAACATACAAAATTAATTATTATCACTTTTTATTGTGTGAGTATACTTTCTGTTCTCTATCTCCTACACTCAAAAAGACACCTATGAACCTGGCGGCTGCTGCAAGAGCATTTTAACAGGCACCATTCTGCTGACTAGAACAATCAGCATTTAGTTTTGTCCTTCACTGTCTATCAGGCTCCTCTACTAGTGAGGATTTCAAGGTAAAGGCCAAATGCTGTATTTCTTGCACAATACACTCTGAGTACCCTCATTTGTGAAAACTGACAAACCAGGTATTATGCAAGTGCATGCATCCTAAAGAGTTTGCTCAGTGGGCTGTGAGTCTAAGGTTGCTCTACTTGTTCTGCTACTGAATAGGGAAACTTTTACCCATAGAAGAAAAAGAATGTTAAATAAATCTATAAGCAAAGAATTCAGAAAAAGACACTTGTCACATCTCCTGTGGATTCTATGCACTAGCATAATTTTATTATTGATGGTCTGTGAAATACAGACATGTCCTCCTTTGTTTGTTTTTCCTTCATTGTTCAACAACAACAACCGCATACTGCAGAACTCTGCATTTTGGATGTAATAAAACTTTGCCTTTAGTAAAAGTTTGCACTTGTCCCAGTAGTATTGTATTTTATTGCTCTCATTTTAGCTGCATCGATATATTTCAATGACAGTTTTGAAGATATTTTTAATCATATCTGTCCATTTTAGTCACTATGTTGTGGGGGAGATGACAACATTCTTTTTTTTTTCTATGTAAAAGCACAATATCATGCAGAGGAAACTATTCTAGTAAAATTCAAGGAATTGCTAACTTACTGTTGTCATACATATAAAGGGAAGGGTAAACACCTTTAATTCCCTCCTGGACAGAGGAAAAACCCTTTCACCTGTAAAAGGTTAAGAAGCTAAGATAACCTCGCTGGCACCTGACCAAAATGACCAATGAGGAGACAAGATACTTTCAAAGCTGGAGGGGGGGAGCGGGGGAAACAAAGGGTTCTCTCTGTCTGTGTGTTGCTTTTACCAGGACCAGAGCAGGAATGCAGGTCAGAACTCCTGTAAAGGCTTAATAAGCAATCTAATTAGATATGCGTTAGATTCTGTTTTGTTTAAATGGCTGATAAAATAAGTTGTGCTGAATGGAATGTATATTCCTGTTTTTGTGTCTTTTTGTAACTTAAGGTTTTGCCTAGAGGGATTCTCTGTTTTGAATCTGATTACCCTGTAAGGTATTTACCATCCTGATTTTACAGAGATGATTCTTTTACTTTTTCTTTCATTAAAATTCTCTTTTAAGAACCTGATTGCTTTTTCATTGTTCTTAAGATCCAAGGGTTTGGGTCTGTGTTCACCTATGAAAATTGGTGAGGATTTTTATCAAGCCTTCCCCAGGAATAGGGTGTAGTGCTTGGGGGGATATTTGGGGGTGTGGGGGGGGAAGACGTTTCCAAGTGGGCACTTCCCCTGTTCTTTGTGTAACAATTTGGTGGTGGCAGTGTTTAAGCTAAGCTGGTAAGAATAAGCTTAGGGGGTCTTTCATGCAGGTCCCCACATCTGTATCCTAGAGTTCAGAGTGGGGAAGGAACCTTGACAACTGTCCTACACCCATACAAACATAGATGGGTAAAGGAGAGTTGTCCTGTGAAATTGTGTCCCTTCCCCGCAAGCCTTTCTACAGGATCAGGAGACGCGCATAGTTTTGGGGTAGGCTCAGGTAAGGCATGCATCCCCTGTTGCCCATCTACCCAACAGAGAATCTGCACAAAAATAATACTGACATCAATATTAACTGTTGTATGGAAACAAATCCTGACCCACAAGTGAGGGTTCCAGTGCAATGGCCAAAGTGGAGTCTATTGGAGCTGTACTTACAAGGAGTCAAAATGGGAACAGGATGTCCCATATCTAGTACAGAGGCTCAAGGCCTCCATATGGAAGGCTCTGGCCTCTGGAAGCTCCCAGAGAGGGATGTTTTTTTTGTGCCAAACCCCTGTTCACTAACTGCAGGGAGCAATTCCGCCCCCCCACCCTACAACTCTTATCTGGGAAATTATGGAGTTCCTAGTTTGCTTTCTTTCATAAGGAACTTTCAGTTAGAAAGATATAAATTCTGACCCCAACCATGAAGAAACAAATGAGTTCCTTTTGGGGCTGTCCACAAACTACAAACACTTTGTTCAGTCATTCTGTATCATGGCAGCACCCCTCATGAAGAAGGGAGCTCTACTACAAAACTAGTGTAATTTGCTCCTTGCAAGAGTTACCAGGTTGATACTCTTCATGCTGAAGTGCTCTGTTCTTCCACAGAAGATGTATGATGGAAGCAGAGGCTGCTGCAGTGCAAGCTTCCCTATGGTGCCCTTACAATTCACCCCACATTGCTAAATGTAAGAGGGAATTTCATTTGCCATGCCCATACATTCTTTATATTCTCTGCTGACACCTGAGATTGCTGTATGCAGTGGTGTTGAAGTCATATCGGTCCCAGGATATGAGAGACAAGGTGGATGAGGTAATATTACAGAAGAACATAAAAATGGCCATACTGGGTGTGACGGGGTTAGGACTCACCACCGCAGGGCCTCCTGCTGACTCCTGCTGGTTTTGTTCAATATCTTCATAAATGATCTGGAGGATGGTGTGGATTGCACTCTCAGCAAATTTGCGGATGATACTAAACTGGGAGGAGTGGTAGATACGCTGGAGGGGAGGGATAGGATACAGAAGGACCTAGACAAATTGGAGGATTGGGCCAAAAGAAATCTGATGAGGTTCAATAAGGATAAGTGCAGGGTCCTGCACTTAGGATGGAAGAATCCAATGCACCGCTACAGACTAGGGACCGAATGTCTAGGCAGCAGTTCTGCGGAAAAGGACCTAGGGGTGACAGTGGACGAGAAGCTGGATATGAGCCAGCAGTGTGCCCTTGTTGCCAAGAAGGCCAATGGCATTTTGGGATGTATAAGTAGGGGCATAGCGAGCAGATCGAGGGACGTGATCGTTCCCCTCTGTGCGACATTGGTGAGGCCTCATCTGGAGTACTGTGTCCAGTTTTGGGCCCCACACTATAAGAAGGATGTGGATAAATTGGAGAGAGTCCAGCGAAGGGCAACAAAAATGATTAGGGGTCTAGAACACATGACTTATGAGGAGAGGCTGAGGGAGCTGGGATTGTTTAGCCTGCAGAAGAGAAGAATGAGGGGGGATTTGATAGCTGCTTTCAACTACCTGAAAGGGGGTTCCAAAGAGGATGGCTCTAGACTGTTCTCAATGGTAGCAGATGACAGAACGAGGAGTAATGGTCTCAAGTTGCAGTGGGAGAGGTTTAGATTGGATATTAGGAAAAACTTTTTCACTAAGAGGGTGGTGAAACACTGGAATGCGTTACCTAGGGAGGTGGTAGAATCTCCTTCCTTAGAGGTTTTTAAGGTCAGGCTTGACAAAGCCCTGGCTGGGATGATTTAACTGGGAATTGGTCCTGCTTCAAGCAGGGGGTTGGACTAGATGACCTTCTGGGGTCCCTTCCAACCCTGATATTCTATGATTCTATGATTCATCAGGGAATTAGTTCAGTCCAGTGTGCAATGCCCTCCCCTGGTGGTGTCCCATCCATCTCTCACCCTCTCTTGGCACCTGGACCCGTGTTGTTCCCTCCTTGCAGCATCCTCTTCAAGACACTGCCCTCCAGCAGTGCCTCCTAGTCCTCATTCACCCCCTTACGGCCGGGGGGGGGGGGTTACCAGTAGTCTTTCACTTTGCCTAGCTACAGCAGCCAACCACACCCCAAAAGTCTAACCCCTTTTGCCAGGGGTCCAGTGCAGTCTACTATCACCCCATCCAACAGCTGGATGTATGCATCAGGGGGAAGGGGGGGAGAACCTAGGTGCGCCCTCTACTCTGGGTCCCAACCCAGGGACCCTTTGGCGGCAGCCTTCCTGCCCTCCTTCTCTCCCCTTGTCTGCCTCTCTCCCTAGGTCACTTCTCCTTTGCACCAGCCCAGCCCTTCCCTCGGGGCCTGCAGCCTGGCAGATACTGGGCTAGAGTTCCTTCTGCTCCCCTCACCATCCCTGGTGCTAGTCCCCTTGCACAGAGGACAGATCTTCACTCTCTGAAGGCCTGGGAGAGACTGACTGCTCCCTTCCTGGGCAGCCTTTATATATGGCTGAGCCTGGCCCTGATTGGCTGTCTCTTACTTAGCCTCTGATTGGCTCCCTAGCAGGCCTTCTCCGATTGGCCGCCCACCGGCACCGCTTCTCTGGCCTGCTGAAGCCCCATCTAGTATAGGAGTGGGGCAGCCACCCCACTACACTGCGTCAGACCAAAGGTCCATCTAGCCCAGTATCGTCTCTTTCGACAGTGATCAGTGCCAGCTGCCCCAGAGGGAATGAACAGCACAGGTAATGATCAAGTGATCTATCCCCTTGGTTATGGTGTAGATCAGGGGTCAGCAACCTTCGGCATGCGGTCCATTAGGGTAATCCGCTGGCAGGCCATGAGACATTTTGTTTACATTGACCACCTGCAGGAATGGCCCCCCACAGCTCTTAGTGGCTGCAGTTCACCGTTCCCGGCCAATGGGAGCTGTGAGAAGCAGCGGCCAGCACATCCCTGCGGCATATCTCCTGGGATGCTATGTCAGGGTGACAGATGGTTGGCTCCGTCCCCTTCAGAAGAGAGTCTTCAACCACCACTACCCTACATTTCCTCCTGAGAGTGGTGGCTGTGATCCTCCCAGCCTTGGGGGTACATAGCTTCTCTTCTTCAGCCTTTGGGGGTGATTCCTCATAACTCATTGCCAGGGCACCATGGGGATGGGGGACTTTGTCCTGGGAAGTAGTGACTCCCCCCTTACTTGGGGATCATGGTGGATAATCACTAAACATGAGTTCCCAGTGTGTCACCTTAGTCAAATTCTTGGATGTATTTGATGTCTTCCACAGTATTGTGGCCAGCAAGTTAAAAAAGTATGGATTGGATTAATGGACTATAAGGTGGATAGAAATCTGGCTAGATTGTCGGGCTCAACGGGTAATGATCAGTGGCTCGATGTCTAGTTGGCAGCCAGTATCAAGTGGAGTGCCCTGGGGTAGGTTCTAAAGCCAGTTTTGTTCAACATCTTTATTAATTATCTGGTAATGGGATGAATTGCACCCTCAGCAAGTTTGCAGATGACACTAAACTGGGGGCGGGGAGAGGTAGATATGATGGAGGGTAGGGATAGGGTCCAGGTGACCTAGACAAATTGGAGGATTGGGCCATAAGAAATCTGATGAGGTTCAACAAGGACAAGTGCAGAGTTCTGCACTGAGGAAGGAAGAACCCCATGTATCACTACAGGCTAGGGACCAACTGTCTAAGCAGCATTTCTGCAGAAAAGGACATGGGGATTACAGTGGATGAGAAGCTGGATATGAGTCAGCAGTGTGCCCTTGTTGCCAAGAAGGCCAATGGCATATTGGGCTGTATTAGTAGGAGCATTGCCAGCAGATTGAGGGAAATGATTATTCCCCTCTATTTGGCACTGGTGAGGCCACACCTGGAGTACTGGGCCCCCCACTACAGAAGGAATGTGCACAAATTGGAGAGAGTCCAGCAGAGGGCAACGGAAATGATTAGGGGGCTGCGGCACATGACTTACGAGGAGAGGCTGAAAGAACTGGGGTTACTTAGTCGGCAGAAGAGAAGAGTGAGGGGGGATTTGATAGTAGCCTTCAATTACCTGAATGTGGGTTCCAAAGAGGATGGAGCTAGGCTGTTCTCAGTGGTGGCAGATGACAGAACAAGAAGCAATGGTCTCATATTGCAGTGGGGGAGGTCTAGGTTGGATATTAGGAAACACTATTTCACTAGGAGGGTGGTGAAGCACTGGACTGGGTTACCTAGGGATGTGGTGGAATCTCCATCCTTAAAGGTTTTTAAGGCCTTTCTTGACAAAGCCTTGGCTGGTGTGATTTAGTTGGTGTTGCTCCTGCTTTGAGCAGGGGAATGGACTAGATGACCTCCTGACGTCTCTTCCAACCCTAATAGTCTATGATTCTAGATTCTATGATAAACAGGAAAATCTTAAGTAGGAGCAGAGTGGGTTATATTACCTCTGTATTTAGCACTGCTGTGACCACTTCTGGAATATTGTGTCCAGTTCTTGTGTCCACAATTCATGAAGGATGTTCAAAAATTGGAAAGGGTTCAGAGAAGAGTTACCAAAATGATAAAAAAAGACCAGAAAACATGTCTTATAGCGATAGACTCAAAGAACTTAACCAATTTAGCTTATCAAAAAGAAGTTTGAGGGCTAACTTGGTCACAGTCTAAGTACCTACATGGTGAACTAAAAAGGTGACAATGGAGGGCTCCTCAATCTAGTTGACAAAGGTATAACATAAGAGCAACTGTCTGAAAACTGATGCTAGACAAATTTAGACTAGAACTAAGGCACTACTTTTTAGCAGTGAGGGTAATTATCCATTGGAACAATTTACCTTGTGTTGTGATTGTTTTTTCCATTACTGGTAATTTTTAAATCAAAATTGGGTGTTTTTCTAATAGATATGCTCTAGTTCAAACAGGAATTAGTTCAGGAAGTTCCTGTGGTCTGTATTATGCAAGAGGTCAGATAAGATGATCAGTGATTCCTTCTGGCCCTATAATCTAGGAGTCTGTGAACTCTTGGGCTGCTCTAACTCAGTACAGAGAGATCAGCCATACATGCGGTTGGAACAGGATCAGGGAAGTGCAAAGGTAAATATTATGTCATGTTTGCAATAATGAATGCACACATTCACACTCCCTAATCTTTCTGCAAATCACCCTAAGATCTGCTCTGCTCACTGTACATGAAAGGCCTTAACAATGTCCTTTTGTATTTGTTTTATTTATTTCATGTGCAGTGAATTAGAAACACACTACAGGGGTTTCCTTTCAGATCTGAAAGACTGTAGTAGCAGTCCTTACATCTGTCACTGCATATTGAAATGTGCAGACTCAGCTGAGAGAGGGCTGGAATTTGGCTTGAGGTCAGAACAGACAAGGTGGCCTATCAAGAAATAAAATGATGATTCTCCACCCCATTACACCAGCTTTACACTGGTGTAACTCCATGTGAATTCAGATGGTAAAACTGATATAACAGAGTGGAGAGTCACACCTGTGAATTTTGTGAATTTTATTATGGGAACAGGGTACTGAAACTACTAAAATAAATCCCTGATCAAATACAAGTGGTTCCTTTTCTGAAATATCAACTTGTTGGTAAACACCATCCTCTCCACGGCAATGTCACACAACCTGTCAAAACATTCTGCATAACGATGGCTGAAGAGGCCTGTACACACAAGCTGCCATACAGCCTTTAGGATCCTATAAGACAAGAGCCAGACTTCTAGAAAATGAATAACTCTATTTCAGCTACAGGAAGAAGCAGTCACAACACATACCAAATGCTTTGAGTGAAACAAGGCAGACATAGGAAGCAAGAGAGGAGTAGGTACACGTAAATTACCTCACATTTTAAGTATGCAATGTTGTGGCGGTGTCAGTCCCAGGATATTAGAGAGACAGGGTGGGTAAGATAATATCTTTTATTGGACCAATTTTTGTTGGTGAGAGAGACAAGCTTTCGAGCTTCAGGTGACCTGAAGAAGAGCTCTGTGTAAGCTTGAAAGCTTGTCTCTCTCACCAACAAAAAGTGGTCCAATTAAAGATATCACCTCACCTACCTTGTCTCTCACATTTTAAGGACAGCCACTTTCTCCTTTCACTCATTGGTTTTACACCAGTGATTTCAATGGAGTTTCTCCTGATTTACAGAGTGTGATATATATATAGATTTATTATGGGGAACTAGAAAACCTCTAAGTTGACCAGCTCATATCTACCACATCAGCCTCTCAAAGATTCTGAGACCCACATAGCTTATTGAACATAATGATCAATACATAAGTACACTTTCCCTCAAAAAACAACAGCGTTCTGGCTAAGGCACTAGTTATAGGAGGACTATAGGAAACTTCTTTGGGACACAACTATGTGGGTCACTGTATTGCCTCTTATTTACTCTAGGGATACCTCAACTGTAGAACCTTGACATCTGAGGAAGAAACACCTAAACTATACAGGTTTACAATTTTGTCCATTTTAAGGAAAAGCATAAAATACATATAAACAAATAAAATTAAAAAGGTAGTGGTTTGATAGCAAATAATCAAATTAATTTAATGATCAGGTTGGTTAAATAAACCAACAATTCCTTAGGAGTTGTGTGGAATGATTTGGGAAAGCAGCAATCTTGTTTATCAATCAGTTGCAAAAGTAATAAGGCATTATCAATGTCAATACTAATTGAAATATTATGTTGCAGTCAAATAGTTAACAAACGGAGGGGCAAATCACTCCCTGGTTGAAGCTAATGTGGATACTACAGTTCTAAATTCATTAAGTTAGCCTGTCAAAATTAGTGGTAGAATGGAGCATAGGTGATGGCCAATGTCTTCTTCCCCACCTCCCACACAGGGTCATGATGAAATAATCAAATACAATTCAAAAGATTATTCAGCTTGTTATAATTAATATCCAAATGCCAAATGCTGGTGAAAATGACACTATTTTTCATGATTAAACATACAACTTCTAACGCACGAAACATACGCATGTGTGATCTTTCAGATGTCAAGGTTGTTAACCTAATGATACTGTAGGTATTTCAAGAACTATTTTATAGGCACCATCCTCAAGTAAATTATCTGTGTTCTAGCTACATACACCCACATGCACACCACATACACACACCAGCCATTGGCTGGATCTTAAAACAAGTGCAAGAATGCTGAGGTAGAGGTATCCCTCTACTAATAAAGATTAGAAAACAAACCAGCAAGATTGATACTTATGCAGGATGGTTGTAACAAATCCTTTGGTTTAATTCAGCTTCAGTTGAAAAGATTAGCTTATAGTTTTGTTGACTAAAGGTTACCTGCTTGTAGTTGTTGAACCTTACATGTTCCATGCTGCTGGACTCCTATCCTCAGAGGCCAGTTCTGAGGGTGGAGGAAGCAGAGGCCTCTCTGTCAGTCATGGGGACATTGCATAGCCAGAAGGTAGCAACCAGTGACTGCAGCAGCAGCCATTGCAGGCAAACAAGCACAAAGTGAGCCAACTGCCAACAAGAAGCTTTCTTTAAGTTTCTGAAGATGATGGCCTGGCTGGTTCTTCCTCTTGGAATTCCTCCTCAGAAGCTTCTTGGTGAATCAGAACGGTATGCTCCTCTTCTGAGGTCACTGGCATCACCCAGTGTTAGATCTCCTTTATGCAAACAAAGAACCTCCATGTTCCAGTAAGGTTCAGAAAGTCCCTGGTTCCAAAAATATTCCATCAGTCAGTCAGTCAGTTGGCATGTCCTTAGGCATTTTGAGACATTTGAGGTCATGGGCCAATCCACAGACATTATCTCAACCATCCTAAAAAGTCCTAACTCAAAAATAATTTCAAAATAATGTGCATTTATTTTCCTAATTAAACACCATGTTCTTAAAATCATAGGTAATCTGTTTTTATTACATGGGGAATAAAGCCACATTGTTAGACAATTTAAAACAATGTATCAAGTCAGAAAGTCTGACCCATGGTATTTTTAGAAAGGTGTAGTATATTCTCCTACCTGCCAGGCTGAATTTCAGACTACATCTTTCCCCCATAAACATATCTTATTCATCAACACACCAGACCAGACCAGGTTTTTTTTTTTTTTATTTTAAAGTTGCAAAGCATGCTTCTCGAATTTCTGCTCTGGGACCCCTTGGACCAGCAGGCATCTGTCTGAAATGAAAACCACATCGAAACTTTGAAATTTTTTAAGCTCTGCTTCATTCTGGATATTAAGGTAATTCTAACTCTGACAAGCATTTTCTTCAGTTAGAAAATGTTTGGTGAAGTAAACTTTTAAGTAGGAATTATCTTTAGCTATGGTGCTTGCACTTAAAATATTTTTACCTGTTTGAAACTTCTTGTTTGTTGGAATATTTCCGAAAGCTTGATCAATGCTGTCTCGGATACTGTTGTATAATCATCTTCTCTTGGTACACCTCCTATGGTAACTACAATATTCTGCATAAATCCCTCCATGATTAAATAGAATAAAAAGCACATGTGGTTTCAAAGTCAAGTACAAACAAAAGCAATGAAGTTACTCCACGAGTACACAAATGCTTGCTGACAAAGTTATATAAGTTATTAGAAGCTCTATCCACTAAAAATGTGTCACTATAAAATGTTTGCAAGCAAACTGGTTTGGAAGAGAGCACTTGTTTGCTGATAACATTCCAGCGCTGAACTATATCTCATCATTAAAATAAATGTTTGGATGCAAATTTGGCATGATGCAAATGTAGTTCATTGTAGTCTATGAAATCCTTGTTGTTCTACAGCCCCTACAAAAATGAGATTCCATTTCATGATGTTATCCAAAAATGAATAATTTAAAATGGGTTTGTTTCCTTCATAGAAAGACAAATATCTAACTGTTGAGAAAAATGTGATCTCTTCCTTTTCCCATATTTAGTAGATTATAGTGTTACTAATATTTTGAATATATGTGTTAGGTAAATAAAATTTTAGCACAAAATTAAAAAAAAAATGTGTGCCTGAATATATATATATATATAAATCCGGATAGAGGCACCTCCATAACAGGAGGTAATAAGCACTGAAAATTACCACTGAAATAATATGGGAGTTATTTTGCATAGCACCTCCACTTTTTGAGGTAGCTGCATATGGATTTATATTCTTGAATTCAGGGAACCACGGTAGTTAGTCGTAGCTAGAGATTGTCTTTGGGTTCATGGGTCAGTTTTGTAGGATTACCATTCAAATAAGCTTGAAGCTGTTTGATAAGAAGATTTCTCCGATACATTATAAGGAAGACCTTTACACAAATCTGGGTATTTAATAGGAAATAAATGTATATGAAAACTGCTTGATAAAAAGCTGGTTTGGAGGACTTTGCATTGTTCTGTGTGATATGGTACTTGGAGGGCCAGATGGTCTAACGATTAGTGCATCTAACCTCCAACCCCTTGTCTTTCTGTAGGGTGAGGGGTTATGGTGCCTTGTTCCTGACCTAAGGCTGGGAGTGTTTTCCCCCACCCACCGCATCTGTGTCCTTGCCCTTAAGTGGGGTATGGTACGGAGTCTAGGGTGTCATCCCTCCAGGATTGTTCTAGAGTCTCTAGGAATTAAAGATTAATGTCATGTGATGAAACCTCCAGGAATATGTCCAACCAAAATTGACAAGCCTATAGGGGTCCTAGCCCAGGGCACTGTGGAAAGTAACATCAGCAAATTTCTCCCCATGGAGAGTCTAAGTCTGCCATGCTGGGCTACTTCCTATCTGTGCGCTCCTTCAGTTTGGAGCATGGTCCTTATAGGCCAAACTGTCATTAGCTTCACACAAAAAAGTCCAGATAAGCACAGCCCGGCAAGGCCTCCTGGTTTCTGAAGTGGGTGGTGGCCGGAGAAACCACTGCCTAGGACCTTACCCGCTTGGTGGTCCCCTTTCAGGCCCCACCATCTGTCTGGCTTCCTGGAGGATTTTTTTCTCCTGCAGCCTGACCTCCACCCTTTGTCTGGGCTTCTGAGCTTTGCCTGGGCTCCTCTGGCCATAGCATACTCACCAAGACTGGAGGGTTGGGGTTACCTGGGACCAGTATTGCCTTTTAACTCATTTGTGCCAAGTGTGGGGTTTGGATACCTCGTCACATACTGACTCTGAGTACAGATCAGCCTGTTGTTGATTTTCCATTTTTAGAATTCTCATACTGCACAAATTTTCTAGCCTAAAACTTACTCATAAAAGATGGTACAATTCTGCAAACCATTTACTCAAATGAGCAGCCTGTACCTATGTGACTAGCCTTACTGAAAGACAGGGATTGCTCATGTGAGTAAGGATAATTATTTTAAAAGTTTTCAGGATTGAGGATTCATATTATATCCTTAATATTAGGACTGAGGAGGGGGAAATTACTGTATATAATCATTGACTTTTATGTCATTGCAGTAGATACTATAGTTTTGTGCTAAGAACTATTTATCTCCTGATATATTTTATACTTATCTCTGTAATTGATATTCAAAATTGTCCTCATGACACTAAATTGTTTATATTTTCTAGAAGATGACCAGTTATGAGAAACTAAACACAATGGGTCAAATTCACATCTTGGTTTCAGCAAGATTCCCAGCCACTTGTGTCTGGACTGAATACATTCCTGTATCTCTGGAGTTAAATCTACAGTTACACTTATCAAATCCTGTGGGCCAATATAGTTACAATAACTTATTCAAAGGTTAGATTAATGGGGCTTATTATAGTATTTAGTCTTGCTTAACAGAACAAGACTGATTATATTGGACTTTATTAATAATAATTGCCCTTTTAAGGAGACTTTTAGTAAAAAAGGTCCTTTTTTTCTCTAGTAAATCCTTGGCCTCAGCATCGTTTTAAACTAAAGGGGTGGGCCTTCTCCAATCAATCAAACAGAAAGAGCCATGGTATAATTTACATTAAAAAATGACTGGGATTTCTTCAGGTGTATTTTATAAAGATTTTTCATATAAATTAAGTGCAGCTAGTTCTATTCGTTTATAAAGTCTCCACAGAAAAGTGACCCATTTTCTTTAACATTCTCTCCAGGCAGTTTCTAAAGAATTTCCGCAGAATTTTTCTTATAATGTTCTAAAAAATAGGACTCTGCCACTGAGGAAAGGCACTAAACAAACACTCATTTATTACAACAGGTATTGCTTTCCGACCAGCCATGGTGATTGTGTTTGCTTGAGGGTAGAGTGACAGAAAGGAATTGCTGATGCAGAGACTATTATCAATAGTTATGGAGGAGCATCACATGGTCAGGGACAAAATAACCTATTATTGCCCTTGACACAATACTGATTTCAATACTAAACGTTCAATAAGATAATCTGACTACGTAGTGTTTTCATTAGTCATGTTTGATTTAGTATTCAATGTCTTTGAGTAACTAAGAGGAAGCCTGTCGTTCCAATAACCCACAATCAAATTGCACTTTCATCTTTCCTAACACACGAAAAAGATATTGGGTTTTTGGGAGGAAAGAATGATTTCATACTGGATGAGAAGCGGATATGGGAAGTGCTACTGATGCATTATGATTATTTGATAGTGTTAATTAGGGAATACTGGAAGTCACTTACATTAAGAGTCACAGGTCAAACGGAATATTATTTAAATTGCACAAAGTAGCTACAGGACATAGTGGGAACTACAACGCCTACGCAATACATCTTAACAGCAGACTGAACTTCTCAGTGTCCTACCTGGTATTCAGTTTTTTTTTAAAAATAGACATAAAATGGAACATGTTATTTTGGGAATATATCTGAAGGGGAAAAAAAAGAATACACCTCTGACACTGGGAGGCCAGGTGCCAGCTCACGTCAAGACACTAGATGTCAACTGAACACTGACAAATACATAGCTGGAACCACTGTGGCTCACCTGTGGGTTAGTATTTTTAAAATAGGTATTAATTATAAAAATGTGTTTAGAGTTTAGACCAGTGGTGGGCAACCTGCGGCCCATGGGCTACATGCCGCCCATCAGGGTAATCTGATTGTGGGCCATGAGAATTTTTGCTGACGTTGACCATCCACAGTCATGGCCCTCCACAGCTCCCAGTTGCCGTGGTTAACCATTACCGGCCACTGGTTTAGACTTTATGAAATGCTTGTAAGCTATTGCATGCATTAATCTCCTTTATAATATCTGTATCCCATTTTATAAGGTAATAATTGTCTTCTTTGTAATTGTAAATCACCATACAAGAGAGAAGCATTGTACTAGTTTCTGACAGAAGGTGTTATCTCCTGCTCAACAAAAGAAGGACCATCAACACCAGATGAGCCACTGTGGAACATCAGAGGACAAAAGACTTTGTTGATTGGTCCCTGCCCCACTCCATCCCCTCCCCCCCCCACCATGCACTGAAAATGTACGACTGAATTCCTCCCAACAGCTGAATTTGCAACTGAAAGCAGAAGCAGGGAAGGAATAAAAGCCCCTAACATGGAGGAACTGTATCTTTTATGCTGTTTGGACTTTAAGGGGCAAGGATTATTAAGCATAAGCAAAAGATCCCCAGAGGCTGCCATGAGTTAGCCCTGAAGGACATATAGAGCTTGCTGGTTATAGAAGCTTCTATAACTTTTTGAAATTTAAGACTGGGAATCATTTGTGTGTATATATGTTTACCTGCTTTAAACTTGTCAATAACTCTCTTATTTCCTTTTCCTACTTAATAGATCGTTTCCGAGTTAAATAGTTTATTATAGGATTATAGGACTATAAGCATTGTCATTGGTGTGAAATATAAGGTGCAATTGACCTGGGGTGACTGGTCCTTTGGGACTGGGAGTAACCTGAATATTGTTGTAATTTTTTTGGTGTAAGAGACCATCTGTCACAAAGGCAAGCTTCCTAGGGACATAGATTGGACTACCCAAGTAGATGTCTGTGACTCCGTGTTAAGTGCTGTTATAGTGCTTGAAGAGTTCACACTTGATAATTGGTTGGTGAAATCTAAGTATAGCACTCACAACGAATTTGAGGTTTGTTCCCTGCTTCCTAACAGTCTGCCTTGAGGTTGGTACCCAGGCTTTTGAACCACTGCAGGGAAGCTTGACAACACCTTATTCACTGTACTGATCCAGTGAATGGTAAGTGAATGTGCATGGGTAGAGTCATCTTTATGCTTTTGAATCAAAGGTCAAATGAATTAATGTTCTCTGTGAACTCCTGTCAACCCTAAATTGGACAGCTAGGTTAGTGAATGGGAATTTTAATTTAAAATGATTTGCATAGATAATTGTAATATTGACATGCCTACCCTTCACATGGCTGAATGAAATGTGTTCTCTGGGGTGACAGGGTATGCACTTAATTCCACACAAAAATGTTGGACTCAAAAACAGCTGCCAAGCCTCCTGAGATCCCAGCAAAATTTTTCAGAATGTCAGAAAAGGTTGAAGTCTAGTTCAAGCCCGAACATCCCTTCTATCAGGCAGACGGCTCCCCACCCCCCCCCCCCCCATATTAGACTTTTAAACAGTACCTTTCACTAAGGTATCTAAGTAAACACTTGTACCCCATGTTGCTGACTGAGCTGTGGGTGGTCAGTGATGGAAACGAGAGCTCAGCCTACCAGTTGGAGCTGGGTTCAGGGTGGAAAGAATCTAGGCAATGAGCCCAGGGTCAGTGCTGCAAGGATGAATGCCAATTGCCAGAGCCAGGGAGTAAAGCAGAGCTGTAAGCCAGGGAAGCAGCTGGGGATAGAAGCCAGCAACACTGATGCTGTAGGGGTGCAGGAGCAGGATACGAAGTAGGCTGCAGCAGGAACAGGAACAAGTGGTGGAACAGAGCAGGATCTGGAACAAGAGCAAGCATAACTCTGGGTATTTGCTGAGCAACTGCTGATCTGCTATGAGGTGTATAATCAGGGCTTTAAAACAGCAGCCAATCAAGGGCTGTGGACACTTTGGTAATTTCAAGGCAGTGCAGCTGGGCTCATTCATTGCCTAATGGTGGAGTCAGCCCGGGAACAGGCCAGCAACTCGTCTTAGCTGGCCTGGTCCCAGACAGCACCCATCTTCTTTTGGGGTTGCATCCCAGGAGACCTTGGGGCAGTTTCTTGGTGGAAGGAGAACAGGGGCATGGATGTGTCCCATGGGTTCCTATAAATGCTCATCTGAGCTGTATCCCTTCCAGTCAATCAGATATTAGAGTCTTCCCCAGACTCAGCAACAGTCAGGAATCTTCTGGACCACATATTCCTCATGGCTCTGCATGGTTATCTGCAGAGGGGGAGGAGTAGTATGATGTGAGAAGGGATTCTTAATCAAATGTTTCAGGAGCGAGATGTAGAACATGGGATGGATCTTGAAGCATTCTGGCAGATGCTATTACAAGGCTACCAGGTGAAGTTGTTCCATGATTGCAAATGGTCCCAAGTACTTGTTGTCCAGCTTTGTGGATGAATGGGTGGATCACAGATTTTGGTCAGACAGCCAATTCTTATTCCCAATCTTGAGGGTGGGGTTGGCTGACAGTATTGGTCAGCATTGAGCTTATACGCTGTCTTAGCCTCTTCTGATCATTGCCTGAGTTCTTCATGTGGATGTGTGTGATGAGGTCAGCAATGGTGGGCATTGGCGAGTCAAGGGTGATTTCCAAAGTGGAACCCATAATTCATGAAGAAAGTTGTCTGTTGGGTAACAGTATGTGTGGAGTTGTTGTAGGTGAATTCCGTGTGAGGAAATAAGTGCCAGCCAGTCGTCCTGGTCATAATTTAGGAAGCACATACTACTCCAGGATGTGATTTACTTTCTCTGCCTGACCACTGTTGCTGGGGTGGTACCATGTCATGGGCAACCTTATGATAATGGTGCTAACATAGCAGGAAAACACTCTGGTGCTCAGGCACTGCTTCTTCATCAGAATCCTCAGGCACTTTTTCCCATGTGCATTGCTTACACTGAACTTCATTGCTGCTATTTCTGGTGAGTCATCAGTTGATAGCATTATGTTCTTCAGATGTCTTCAGCTATTCTGCAATATTTTCAGTGCTAGTCCACAGCAATGAGAAATTTTGAAGAAAAATGTTCCTGATTCACTCCATTCAGTGTCTGGTACACAGTAGGCTGCACATATTGATTGCCCGTGTTCTTTTGCTGATAGCCTGAAAGACTTACAAGTAGCATTGAATGAACGGTCCGAATTTAGCCTGACTTCCAAAACCAGAAGTCATATTGCAAGCTGAGTAAAATACATGCCAAAATTTAAATGCGTTCTGCTCACCTCCACCATTTGGCTGAGAATTCTATTCCCCAGCAATTTTATTCTGGTCCTTCAGCACTGAGATGCTGCACTTGATGCTGAAAGAGACAATACTAAGAACCTTCTCACAGAACTGGTACAATTGTGAGAGGAACGGAACAACATATATGATGAATGTGTGCACATTGCAGCAAATCTTGGCATTGAGGCTCCATGGAAAACATGCCCATCCCAGAACAGAAGTGATGATGCAAGTGATCAAGATTTCTAACCATCAGAGGAGTGAAATTCTAGAACAGCCTTTCAAGGGGAGAAGTGGGAACAAAAACTTAACTGGCTTCAAGACTGAGCTTGATAAGTGCATTGAGGGGATGATAGGATGGGACTGCCTACAATAGCATGTGGCCCATTGGCGATTGCCAGTAGCAAAAATCCCCAACTGCTGGAGACAGGATACTGGATTGGGTGGGCTCTGAGAATTCTTTTACAGATATCGGTCTTGCCCACATGCTCAGGGTCTAACTGATTGTCATATTTGGGGTCGGGAAGGAATTTTCCCCTAGGTCACATTGGCAGAGACCCTGTGGGGGTTTTACCTTCCTCTGCATCATGGGGCCCAGGTCACTTGTTTAAACTAGTGTAAATGGTGAATTCTCTGGAACTTGAAGCCTTTAAACCATGATTTGAGGACTTCAGTTACTCAGCCAGAGGTTGGGGTCTATTTCAGGAGTGGGTGAGGTTCTGTGCCCTGCAACGTGCAGGATGTCAGACTAGATAATCACAATAGTCCCTTCTGACCTTAAAGTCTGTGAGTCTAAGATAAGCCTCTAAAGGACCATCTCTGGGACAACATTTTCTTTCACATCATGCACTTTTTCGTGAGTGGCCTCAAAAAGTAATTTGCTACACTTGCATATGTTTATTAAAAATTGCATTTCTCTGGATTTTTCTTGAAAAGAAAGAAGTTGCTCTCAATAAGTTTGTGTCTTTATTCCACTGATGTCTCTAGGGATATAAAAAAGGGAATCAGTGTTTCTCAAGCACATTTACAACAACAACAACAGGCGGCCTCAAAATACTGTCACCTTTTCATTTACTAAATAAGCTGCATGAAGTCTCTCTGCAGAATCTCTTCCCCAGCCTGATTGTTGCACTTCACATCTTTTCCTGCTGCTGACCCGTGTCCGTGGCCAGCATGGAAAGATCATCTCTAATGTGTGAAGGACTACCACAGCACAATTATGGGTCAGTTGAGAGCTAATGGCCTAACAACTCTTGCAGTTGAAAGTGATCTGGCAAGATTGGTGAGTTTCAATGACACTATTTTTCATTTGCTGCAAAGAAGGCAGGAAAGCACTATTATAAATTGAAAATCTTAAAATAAATTATATGGAAACTTCTTTTATTCTTCTTGCTTCTTTACTCCATTCTTTATTACCACAGACTTACAGGGGTCTGTTCTCATATTTTCAGCTTGTACTTGAGTCTTGTATTCCTCAGTTACATTTATTTATTTCTGGAAATACTGGTACTTTGCTTACATAGATACTACAGATGTTTTGGGGGCCCCAGTAAAATTGTCCCCCTTTTACCGTGCTGTTGGTGGGGCTGTTGGTCAATAAAAAAATGACATGAAGAGGTTTGTTTATGCTTATATCATTTTTTAAAATAGGCTTTTATAATTCATTATTCTTTGGCCTACCAGCCTGACCTATTAAGTGACTGTCATCAATAGAGAAAATTGAAGATGAGCTTATTACCAGTTATCAGTTATTTTGTCATTTTCCTCCAGTTTTGAAATCTTGATATTGAATATAAGATTATTGACAAAACACCATCCTATACAATTTTTTAATGTGCCTAGTTACTTTTGGAGATCAAAACCCTCTAGTGTTGTTCTTCTCTAAATATCACTTAGATATTTGGGCCTATAGCTTTTATGGCCAAATTCTAGCTTTGGACATGAAAGTACTGCTCTCATTGAGTGTGAGCTCTCCCTCTCTTCTCACATCATCAATATCTGCTGATCTGTCCATCATCTGAGCAATATTATCCATTTGTGCCATGTCCTTAACTCCAGTTCAGCTTATATTGTCACTCGTCTTTCATCTTTTCATATCTTGATTAGAACAGCTCACTTCTCCTAGGCATATCTAAATCCTATCACTCCAGCATCTGCAGAATCCCACAGCTTCATTCTCATGCATGGAAAACAGGGTGACAATATCAATCAACTTGGCTCCCCATTCATTTCCAGATAGGTTTCAAAGTTTCCCCTTTTGAGCAGTGGTTTATTAGCCACTGGGCCAATGGGGCCTGGGTCAACTGGGGGGCCCTGGAAAAATGGGCACCCTGTTCCCCAACCCGTTCCACCTGCCTGGTGCTCCTGCTGGGGAGCAGGGTTGGGGTGCTATGGTTTGCCCCGCTCCGGCCACTCCTGCCCAGGAAGCGGGGTAAGCCCCAATGCCCCGATCCCACTCCCCAGCAGGAGCACCGGTGCGGGGAGGAAAGCGGGGTACTGCAAGTGGAAGGGGAGGGGCCCCACACTTGCTCTGGCCCAGGGCTCCAGGAAACCTTAATCTGCCTCTGCATATGCAGCAAAATTACTAAATTTTAAAAGAGCTTATCTTAATTCTAGTACACAAAAATGTGGTTTGTGATTGTGACTCTACAAGTGGCATTTACAAATCTGTTGAATTTTCATGTGTAGAGGATAACAATGGTTAATATACCCTGCATCTTTAAAAAAGAGCTAGGTCTTCTGTCTTTACCATCTTACAAAGGGTCTCCAAACAGAAGAGAGAGATTGAGGTTACATATTTAGATGCCACAAAAATAGGGGCCTCATTCAAAGCCCATTGAATTCATAGTTTCAATGGGCTTTGGATCAGGCCATATATTCCTAAAGAAGACACAGCAGGCAGATAGATAATTAGATAGCTAGAAAAGATGTCAGAGAACAGACTTTCTTGTAAGTCAGTGGAGTTTCTCCAGATATAAATTGGTGTAAAAGAGTGCAGAATTTGACTATTCAGTTTTATCACATTAGTCCTGACCATGCATTTACAAGGAGGTGACATTTAGGAAATACAGTTTGGGCCCAATCCCACTCCCCCTGAAAGCAACAGGAATTTTGCCATTGATTTAAAATGGAAGTAAGATCAGACCTTTTATAATTCTGCAGACCACATTTAGCATCTTGAGCTTTGTACTAGGCATATCTAAAGCATCTCTTTTTCATCCATTTTTACTTTAACCATATCAACAACAATCTTTTAAATGCCATCATCTTATTCAAATGTCACCACTTCAGCGAGGATGAACCTGATTCATGGGCTCACACCGGAGGCACCTTTTGCCTCAGATACTGTGCCAAGAACAAAAGGGCAATGCTGAAGTGGCTAAAGTACTGTGTTGTGCTGAAAAAAAAAAAAAAAAAGAAAGTGCCCTTTTGGTTTAGCTTCTATTTTGGAGAAGAATTTAGAAATAGTAAAGTTCACATTTGGTCAGGTTGCACTTGCTGCTCCAGGGACATTATCAAATTCAGTGGCAAAGAAACTAAAATCACCCATGGTAACATGTGCCTCACACTTAGTACTCAAAAGCGATACTGACACTTCTGGACTACAGGGCAAAAGTGCCTTAAACCAATGATCATGCTTTCTGCTTCGTTTTTGTTCTCTATATCTATTTGCTATTAAATTTAAAGAGGAGTTGAGCAATTCAGAAACTTTCACATTGCATTATGTATTGCCTAGTAGCACATAAGCTATCTGCCAGTAGCCCCTTGGATTGGAGTATTCATCTTTTCTTTAAAAAAATGCAAGTTATTGATTTAAATAATAAAAAGATGGATGTTACCTAATATAGATAAATAAAGAAATTAACCCTAAATGAGACTTGGATTAGTTTACTTAAATTTTACAGTATAATCCAAACAGCAAATCCTTCTGGGTTGGGGGAGAATGTAGGGATGAAATAAAAGTAGGCACAGGACATCATCAACAGCCATTACGCAGGGTACCCATTTCATCAGTCTTTTCATGCTTGCCCATATGGCTTGCTAACCCACATTCAGACATGTGGCATGCTCTGCAAAGTACAAAAGTATTGTAGCCTAATCAGTGGTCACAAAATTTAGAATTTTACTTTCCCAATAACCATCCACTCACTCTTCCTTAAAAAGAAAAGGAGGACTTGTGGCACCTTAGAGACTAACCAATTTATTTGAGCATAAGCTTTCGTGAGCTACAGCTCGCTTCATCGGATGCATTCAGTGGAAAATAAATGCTCAAATAAATTGGTTAGTGTCTAAGGTGCCACAAGTACTCCTTTTCTTTTTTGCGAATACAGACTAATACTGCTCCTACTCTGAAACCTGTCACTCTTCCTTGTTTCTTATTAATATACATGAACAGAAAATATAATCATTTAAATTATCCAGATGTTTATCCTTCTTAACATTAACCTAATACATTTACTTTCTCACAAATGTATAATAAATCTTATCCCTAACAATAAAACATTTTCCATATATCTTACCTATCTACATATATCTCACCTACCTATCTACATATATCTCACACACCACCTTATTTAGCCTGCAAAAGAATCAAGAAGGACTTAGGTCTGTAGACAGCAACAACACAAATACCAATGTAGATGGTCTAGTCAATATTGCATAGGACACATTGTCTAAGTGGAATAGCCCAACTTCTCTTCATGGTGGTATCTCAAGGTGATCCACGAGAAGTTCCCTCCTTTTTCTTATTTTTCTCTATGTAAAGCATGTAAGTCACAACCACCTGCATCCACACTTCTAAAGTCACTGAGACACTTTCTCCAAAATTGCATAATCAAGTTCTTTCCAACTTGCCAAATCAAGATTAATGGCTTGTCTACATAGGGACACTCAGGAAAGTTAAGACAAATTAAATAAAGGTGTGAAGTTATATTGCATTCATCAAAATACATTCAACCTCTGTGTGGATATTCTCATTCAGAAGTAAAGTAGCCTTAGCTCATTGTAGCTCAATCCTCCATGGATTCATTCCATCCAAATGTGCTTTAAGTTCACACCTTTCTAAATTCATCTTAATTTTCCTGTGTGTCCCCATGTAGACAAATCCTAGCTTGTCCCTTAATAGTTGTCACTACATTAACGATTGCACAGTGTTAATCTTATTTCATCTACATGTTCAAAACATAGACTGCCTTTCGATTCCCATATAGCTCCTTCTGCACATTACATAGGCAACAAAATTAGAGAGTGGGATATTTGAGACTGTTTGAAAGGGGAAGAGGTGGATAAATGTGATGTCAACAGAATCTAGTTTGCTAAATGTTTCTTTGATTACAAAAAGGATTTTGGGTTCTGGCAATTTTTTTTTAAGCAGAATGAATATTTTGTCTATCCAGAAATTATAGGATTAACATCCTTTACCTCTTTTTAAATGGCGTGGTTGCTGTAGCCCCATCTATTATTTAACTTCTAGTAAGTATAGAGAAACTGCAGCTTCTCTTACTTGTTTAGTTAATTTTGAAGGAAATATTGATCCTTATGTAACTAAATTCCATCAGGGCTACCTTCCTGTTTTACTGGCACCTACTAATCATTTCAAATGATTGCCCAAGGTATGCACAGGAAGCATGGTAGTCAATAGCTATTGGTGACCTGACTAATGGATGCTGGTAGGTTAGTCCACAGAGACATTGTGACAAGGAGTGGAAGTTCCCATTCTAACTTCAGTGAAAGATTTCAACAAAGATTATTCCCTAACTAGTCCGTCATCTTAAAACAATTAGTCTGGAGGTGGCTGTGTTATTAAATGGGCAATTTTCCTTAACAGTTCATGAAATTACTTGGAAATGATCATGCTGGAAAATTCTGGCAGAACAGAATTATACTGGTATTGACCAGTTTGTTCACAGCTCTACAGTATCTTGATCCTGGCTACCTTAGGGAGTTTCTCCATAGGCTCTGTTTCAAGATTTGAGATGAGCTGAGATGCTACTAAAATTCACCTGATTTGAACTATGGAGGGTGGTAGGAGCAGGAGGCTCTCAGGAGAGGCTCTGGAATTTGCTTTTCATATTTGCCTGTCTGGCAAAGTCCAAGACTGTTGACCTAAAGGTTATAATGCAAAACTCATCTGTTTGCACAATGCACCAGTTGAATGTTGATGTAGGATGAATGTTGCTCTGATTAGGATGGAATTCTCTTGGGAGTGATTACTGTAATATAATTGAAGTTTGTATGGTACAGACATGGAATCAGAGATCTTGATGCATATTTAAATAATAAAAAAATACATAAATTGTTTATTGGACAGCTTTTATCAGTGGTTTATATTAAGGTGTTATATGTTCCATAAAACTATCATTGTGCCAGGTGACATAGACAGTTCTAGGGGTGTGGAGTATTCTCTCCATGTGGAGCTCTTCCATACTTTTCAGAGCTACCTTCCTGACAGTGATACCCTGAAAAAGGCAGGTGTGGGATTTATGGGAGAGAGGGTAGGAAGAAGCAAACCCCCAAAAGCCTGAGACATTTAAAAAAAAAAACCCTACCAATGCCTCTCCAAGGTGGCTTTGATCTTTTCCCATTTCCAGGCTTGATTTGTGGTTAATTAAGTGAAACTGACACACAGCTGATGATAGTGACATTGTTCATACAAAATTAATAACTTTTGAAATTAGACTTCAATCAATACATCTTTATTGGTGTTCATTAGATCTTAGTTACAGGAGTTCAGTAAATTAGGTGTCTCTTGGTTTCTGTTGTTTTCTATTTTGGTAATTTTTGTTTGGTTGGTATTTTTAGAAAATATTAAACTTTGGTCAATGTCTCTATTTTTAGGGAGTCATAATTCTGGAATCCCTTGTCCAATTTACTTCACATTTGATATAAAAATTCTACCTTACCTCCAGACTTAGCCTCACAATTTTAAAGTTGGAAACTCAGTTGCACAGTCAACTATAACACCATAAAATGATCAATACTTTTGCTAGAAACAGGGACTGCAGTTAGAACTGTAAGGGAATAATAAGATCTCTGAAATTTAGAACATCTATTTTCAAAATTAGCAAGAAATAGAATGAATTAAAAATAAGGGTAGCAAAAAGGCACAGAAGAGTTTGGAAAAAGTGTTAAAAATAAATTAGATTGTGCCCAATGTATATACACGCTATCTAGCAATAAATACACTGAGAATGAAAGAGGAGTAATATGGATGAAAAGTAATCAAAGTTAAAACAGAGTTATGGAAGGATACATTCATCAAGTACTGAGAAGAAGTGGAAAGATTACAAAATGAAGCTAAGTGTAAAAAATGAGAAGTAAAGCCAAGGTGGGGAATGAAAGGAAGATTACACAAAAGGTTATGATTAATAAGAAAATTTCCAAGTACATGAAGAACAAAAGGTCAGCAGGAGAAACACTACACTCTCTAAAAGATGGCAAGAGTAGTTTATTGCCAGAAGACGTAGAAATTGATAAAAAAAGGTGTTTAGAAAAGGTGATGAAGGACAGCTGCAAGAAACAGACAAATTTCCCAGGAGAAGAAGAAGAAATGCTAAGGGTAATCACACCAGAAGAGTTGATCAAGAAATTAGAACATCTAGCGGTTGATAAAACTTTATGGCATGATGGAATACATTGCAGAATTCTAAAGGAAGAAGCAAAATAAATAGGGGAACTCATAGGAAAAATCTTAAACATGGGAGTCAGTGATAGCCTGGAGAGACACTAATTCAACATGCATACGTCATCCTTTTTCTTAGAGAGTTGGATATTTTGGGAGTAAACTTAATTGCTATCAAAACATGAATAAAATATCCCAGTACAAAAGGGATGGAAGTAAAATCCATAAAACTATAGGCCTATAAATTACAGGTAAACACCAACTGCCAGGTTTTTTAAAGCAACAGAGAGAGATGAAAAGGAGTACTAGTGGCACCTTAGAGACTAACCAATTTATTTGAGCATAAGCTTTCGTGAGCTAAAGCTCACTTAGAATCATAGAATCATAGAATATCAGGGTTGGAAGGGACCTCAGGAGGTCATCTAGTCCAACCCCCTGCTCAAAAGCAGGACCCATACCCAATTAAATCATCCCAGCCAGGGCTTTGTCAAGCCTGACCTTAAAAACTTCTAAGGAAGGAGATTCCACCACCTCCGTAGGCAACGCATTCCAGTGTTTCACCACCCTCTTAGTGAAAAAGTTTTTCCTAATATCCAACCTAAACCTCCCCCACTGCAACTTGAGACCATTACTCCTTGTCCTGTCCTCTTCCACCACTGAGAATAGTCTAGAACCATCCTCTCTGGAACTACCTCTCAGGTAGTTAAAAGCAGCTATCAAAGCCCCCCTCATTCTTCTCTTCTGCAGACTAAACAATCCCAGTTCCCTCAGCCTCTCCTCATAACTCATGTGTTCCAGACCCCTAATCATTTTTGTTGCCCTTCGCTGGACTCTCTCCAATTTATCCACATCCTTCTTGTAGTGTGGGGCCCAAAACTGGACACAGTACTCCAGATGAGGCCTCACCAATGTCGAATAGAGGGGGACGATCACGTCCCTCGATCTGCTCGCTATGCCCCTACTTATACATCCCAAAATGCCATTGGCCTTCTTGGCAACAAGGGCACACTGCTGGCTCATATCCAGCTTCTCGTCCACTGTCACCCCTAGGTCCTTTTCCGCAGAACTGCTGCCTAGCCATTCGGTCCCTAGTCTGTAGCTGTGCATTGGGTTCTTCCGTCCTAAGTGCAGGACCCTGCACTTATCCTTATTGAACCTCATCAGATTTCTTTTGGCCCAATCCTCCAATTTGTCTAGGTCCCTCTGTATCCTATCCCTGCCCTCCAGCATATCTACCACTCCTCCCAGTTTAGTATCATCCACAAATTTGCTGAGAGTGCAATCCACACTATCCTCCAGATCATTTATGAAGATATTGAACAAAACCGGCCCCAGGACCGACCCCTGGGGCACTCCACTTGATACCGGCTGCCAACTAGACATGGAGCCATTGATCGTTACATGAATACGAACAGAGGAGGGATGCATGCGATGAGAGCAGGCAGGATGCTATGGTCAAGCCCATGGGGGAGCAAACTGACATGCTCCGCTGTATGGTGGATTTAATGCGGGAAAGGCAGCAAGACCACAGACTGCCGCTGCAGTCCCTGTATAACCACCCTCCATCCTCCCCAAGTTCCATAGCCTCCTCACCCAGACGCCCAAGAACATGGGGGCGGGGGGAGGCTATGGGGACCCACACAGTCAACCCCAGAGGGATGCACAAGCAGCAGAAAGTTGGCATATCTTAAATTTTGATTTGGTTTCTGGAGTTGTCCTTCCCTCCTCCTCCACCCCCCTAACCCAATACTTCCCCTCCCCTGTCTAGCTTCTGATTTCTCTCAATGTTTTGTGTAACAAATAATAAAGAATGGTTTTAAAGCAATTGTGACTTTATATCCTTTTATATATATATATGGGGGGGCCAGGTAACTTTAAGAGAAACAAACACAACTGTCACACCGTGCCCCAGCCAGTCATGAAACTAGCTTTCAAAGCTTCTCTGAAGTGCAGCGCGCCCTGCTGCACTCTTCTAATCGCCCTATTGTCTGGCTGTGCGAAACTGGCCACCAGGCGAGTTGCTTCAACCTCCCACCCCGCCATAAATGTCTCCCCCTTACTCTCACAAATATCGTGGAGCACACAACAAGCAGCAATTACAATTGGAATATTTATTTTGCTGAGATGTAACCGAGTCAGTAAACTGTGCCAGCGTGCTTTCAAACATCCAAAATCACATCCAACCACCATTCTGCACTTGCTCAGCCTATAGTTGAACTGCTCCTTACTACTGTCCAGGGTGCCTGTGTATGGCTTCATGAGCCATGGCATTAAGCGGTAGGCTGGGTCCCCGAGGATAACTATATAACTATATATTTTCCTGTCTGGGAAATAAGTCCTTCCTGCAGCTATTCAAACAGACCAGAGTTCCTGAAGATGCGAGTGTCATGCACCTTTCCCGGCCATCCCACGTTGATGTCGGTGAAATGTCCCTTGTGATCCACCAGTGCTTGCAGCACCATGGAAAAGCACCCATTTTGGTTTATGTACTGGCCGCCCAAGTGTTCCGAGGCCAAGATAGGGTTATGCGTTCCGTCTATCGCCCCATTGGAGTTAGAGAACCCCAGTACATTAAAGCTATCCACAATGGTCTGCACTTTTCCCAATGTCACTACCCTTGATAGCAGCTGGTCAATGATTGCATTGGCTACTTGAAGCACAGCAGCCTCCACAGTAGATTTGCCCACTCCAAACTGATTCTGGACTGATCGGTAGCTGTCGGGCATTGCAAGCTTCCACAGGGCTACGACTACTCGCTTCTCAACTGAGAAGGCTGCTCTCATTTTGGTGTCTTTGCGCTTCAGGGCAGGGGGCAGCAAGTCACAAAGTTCCATGAAAGTGGCCCTATGCATACGAAAGTTTCTCAGCCACTGGGAATCATCTCATACCTGCAACACTATGCAGTCCCACCAGTCTGTGCTTGTTTCCCGGGCCCAGAATCGGCATTCCACAGCATGAACCTGGCCCAACACCACCATGATCTCCCAATCACCACATGCCGTGCTTCTAGGAACGTCTGTGTCCATGTCCTCATCAGTATAGTAATCGTGCTGTTGTTGCTTCCTCGCCTAGTTTTGCAGGTACTGCACATACTGCTGGATAATGTGTGAGGTATTTATAATGGTCAAAACTTCAGCGGAGATCTGAGCGGGCTCCATGGCTATGGCACCTGCATGGGTAATCCTGGAAAAAGGGCGTGAAACGTAGGAGAGTAGAGTGGCAGCAGAAGAGGTGCTGTTTGGTTCATGATAGCTGAAAAATGCAAGAAATGGTTGTCTTCTGTAGCTTTCATGGAGGTGGGAGCCCAGGACAGACAACATGGAGAAGCTCGGTAGCATGGCAAGAGCGGGAGAGTAGAGTTGGTGGCGAAAGCTGTGCTGCTTGGTTCACGATGGCCGAGCAGAGTTGGCAGCGGAAGTGTTTGATGAGGAAGAATCATAGAATCATAGAATATAAGGGTTGGAAGGGACCCCAGAAGGTCATCTAGTCCAACCCCCTGCTCGAAGCAGGACCAAATCCCAGTTAAATCATCCCAGCCAGGGCTTTGTCAAGCCTGACCTTAAAAACCTCTAAGGAAGGAGATTCTACCACCTCCCTAGGTAACGCATTCCAGTGTTTCACCACCCTCTTAGTGAAAAAGTTTTTCCTAATATCCAATCTAAACCTCCCCCACTGCAACTTGAGACCATTACTCCTCGTTCTGTCATCTGCTACCATTGAGAACAGTCTAGAGCCATCCTCTTTGGAACCCCCTTTCAGGTAGTTGAAAGCAGCTATCAAATCCCCCCTCATTCTTCTCTTCTGCAGGCTAAACAATCCCAGCTCCCTCAGCCTCTCCTCATAAGTCATGTGTTCCAGACCCCTAATCATTTTTGTTGCCCTTCACTGGACTCTCTCCAATTTATCCACATCCTTCTTGAAGTGTGGGGCCCAAAACTGGACAAAGAGAAAAAAAGAAAGAGTAGATACTAGAGATTACATAGGAAGATGAGAGGAAATGTGAGGTGGATTCATAGTAGCAGGAGAGCAGTGGTGCACCGTCTGCTGAAATCAGTATGGCGTCTGCATGCCAAAAAGGGGTGAAACAATTGTCTGCCGTAGGTTTCACAAAGGGAGGAGCAACTGATGACATGCCCCCAGAAACACCCGCAAGAATGTTTTTGCCCCATCATGCACTGGGAGCTTAACCCAGAATTCCAGTGGGCAGCGGTGACTGTGGGGACTGTGGGATAGCTACCCACAGTGCACCGCTCTGACATTGGATGCTAGCCTCGGTACTATGGAAGCACTCGGCTGAATTCGCGTGCTTAATGGGGACACAGAAGACCAAATGTATAAAATCACTTCCGAAAATTCGAATAGAATAATTTTGAAATCATTTCGTACTGTAGATGTACCCTTCATAAGCCCAGTTCCTCAGCCTCTCCTCATAAATCATATGCCCCACCCCCCTAATCATTTCCATTGCCCTCTGCTGGACTCTCTCCAATTTGTCCATATCCTTTCTGTCATGGAGGGCCCAAAACTGGATGCAATACTCCAGATGTGGACTCACCAGTGCCGAATACAGGGGAATAATCACTTCCCTCAAAAAGAAGATAATAGTATGATAGCTGTGGATATGTCTTGATTTTTGGGTGGTGATAACTGTACTGTAAATGTGTTGGTAGTCAACAAAAAAATTGCAAAACTGTTTTGTCCTCAGCAATGTAAAAACAAAACAAAACTATGATTCATTCAAGTGGGCTGCTCAGTAGCTCAAAGAGAATGGGTCCGTCATTTCTGGAACATCTGAACTAGAATGGCTAGAACTAGAATGGCTATTCTGTTGGATTGAGAAAGCAGAGTATCTGGAAATAATTTGATTATTTTGATTACTGTGAAATATATTAAAATCTTTTTAGAAAAGCCATCTTTTCCTCCCTAAATGGGAAGTTCATCTTACACATTTTATTGTGGCGCGTGTTAAGCTAAAAAAAAAATTGGTTTGAAGATGGATAGTACTATCATGTGCTGCACGGGGTGATTTTGCAATGAAATCTGAATCGTGGTTGACCTAACTATTGGAGTTGGGAGATAATCCTGGAAAACCCCCATATCAGCTTGATCAGTTCCAGGCAGGCTTAATTACTAGAGAGTCCTCCATGACTACACTAGCTGTGTCTCTCAAAATTATTAAGTGTTGTACACGTAAAGACATATTAATCTGGTGTAATTGTGAGATGCCTCACCTGAAGAAGTGGGGTTTGTATTTTGTTCTAAAGGGAATAGGTTCATATTCATGTTGATCTCTACTGAAAGTGAGTTTCTGATTTTTTGGCTAGCTTCTGAGAAAGCTCTGTCGCCTTCACACATGTACAGATATCTAACTTCTGAAATTGACAGCTACATTGTTCCAGTGTAGTATAGCTGTGGTGTGTGACATGATCATGCTGGAAACACTGCATTTCTCATTGTTATGAGCCAAGTCTGAAGTTATACATTATTTTAGTACCTTGAAGTTTCTGTCATTCAAAAATAGTGTGTTGCAAAGGCTTGTGGGAAGTCCGTTTACATCTGTAAAGTTATGAGGACTGTGCACATCCTCGCTTAGACACTGTATTATCAAATAAACAGATTTTATACTCAAATGTCTGCCTGGTATTTAGGTGGAGTTTTATCTCAGGCAGACATTTGTTCAGTGAATCTATTTATCAAACAGTACTTTATCTAAGCAAGGACGTGGGCAGCATTTTTAATAAGGCATATACAACCATGCAGTACAACTAGAAATAATTAAAAAAAAACCACCCTACTATATAGAAATGTTGCATGATATGTTTAACAGCTGGTCACGGAATACAGTATCTGTGTTTTTCATCAAAGTACTAAAAAGGTTTAAATGTTTATGATATGAAATGTTTGTTGTGACATTAGTATTTTCATTTCTGAATTGCATTCTGTCATCGTTATCTTTCGTACTAGAAATTTGAAATTGTCTTTTCAATATTTATTTTTTAAAAAGCTGGACAAGTAGCTTTTTAAATTTATTAGAAAACTCCAGCCCCACTATAATCACATAGCTTAGTTTCTCTCTTTGCTTTTAGAGTGACAATTCATAATCCTATATTTAGAGTGCAATGCATTTCCACAGAACTTTTGTTTTCAGATCAACCTTAGGATTTCATATTGGGATTAAGCAGAAGAAGAGATGTGAAGGATCTGTAGTCTCATCTGAATATTCTCATGTTCATTTCTCATTAATATTCCTGGGAGTTTCATGCATGCATGGAAATTTCAATGTCAGCAATCAAGGCAAGAAAAAATATGAAAACAATATTTTCTCATATAATTGAAAATTTGCCTCAGCACAAAATATCCTTGAAAGGGATAGTTAAGATAAAACCATTTTAGATCAGATTCTGCAACTCAGTCCTAATGAGTAGTGTTGTACTCCACGAAGCATCCCATCAAATTCAGTTAGCCTGTTCTTGGACTAAAATACTAATCATCAGGACTAAGTGTGGCAGAATCAGGCCTCTTAATGGCTGTGTATTCGGGATCATATAAAATCTTATGTTTGAATATATTCTTACTCAGAAATGTATGTCTGAAGTGAAAGAAATTACAATAGCTGTTTTTATGTAAGCACACTGTGTTTCTCTCTTAAGAAAAATGAATATAAAATATGAGGGGCCCACTATGATTTTTGTCTTTCGTTAAATCAGCTCATAAAGAATGTATGTTGAAATGAATGGTTACTTCACTACCATAAACAGGACAACTTTCACATAATTTAATATGAAATATGATGCTTATCAACAAGAAAGCTGTGATTCCCATATTCCAAGAAGGAACGAGGAAGTGAGTGTTACATTACTGGTGATCTAAAGAATGTTGTAATTAATTCATTAATTAATTGAATTTATTACAACATATACAAACAATGAATTAGTTGTATATTTATTTATTTATTGAATTAATTAATTACAATATATATGTATATAAATGTGTCTTTTGTTGCACTAAGCATAGAAACAAATGGGTCATCAGATTTTTCTATAGCAATAACATTTACTGTTACATTTTCAGCAGTTCTTCTTAGATGGTAGTTTTTTATATTCAAAATGAGAGTTCAGACTGATATTCCAGGACAGAGTAAAGATTAATAAAAATATTATTTTTTTCAGTAAAGCTGTGGTTGACTACTCAGGAGCTGATTCTTCAGATATTACTCCAATGAGAGTTTTATTTCAGTGAGAGCCTCAGGACGAGACCTAAAATTTGATACAGAAAAATGTGCTTTTGTATTTTAAAAGAATGGCTGTCAGATCCTCAGATGATGTGAAATGATACAGCTCTGTTTATACCAGTTGAAGATGTGGTCTATGCTTATTTCTATAATTAAAAAAAAATGCTCCAAATTCTGTCCTCGGTTACACTTGTGCAATTCCACTGAACTAAAGAGGCTGTAATAGGTGTATCTGAGCTAATCTTGGACCAGTATTTAAAAATATAGATTCTAAATGAATATAATCATTTAAATTATGTTCTATAAAATATAGATTAAATCAGTTTTTAATTTGTGAGCCAGACTGCACTGAGCATTACACAGCTGCAGACATATTCATATATTGGGAATGGTAAGTCTGCTTTCTGAAATGCTAAGATTAATGATTTTCTAATTCCAGATAAACTTTGCTTAGCTCTTTATTAACTCCTGGACAGCAAAGTGGAGAGTTCCCAGAGCTACCTGCTAATGTGGTATGAGCTTTCTACTGTAAATGGTAAGGAATTTAAGATGATATTGAGTTCTCAAAACCTTTCCCTTTACTCCCCATCACTCCAGAATAAATTGGGCTACTTCTTCCCTTTCTCCAGCAACAAGAGTTAAAGTGGTGAAAGTGGAGGCTGGTGGGGTGGGAGAGAGCCAGAGACTGTTTCATTGAATAGCAGATGGGTAGCTCCCCATCCTGTTCCTGGCTTGGAGGACAGCAGCACCTTTTCCACATGGGCTAGTGCAATGTGAGCGCCCCTTTTGTTTCAATTTTAGTGCCAAATTTACACACTGGGAGTAGGTAAAGATTTTCCATTGTGCACTATCAGGTGGTGACTAGGAGTAAAGATATGAGAATATTTAAGAAAGCAAAGGGAGAGAGAGGAAGAAAAGCATTCTGATGTAAGAAATACAGAAGGGAGAGGGATGAAAGAGGCAATGAGGGAAGCCAAGGAAAGAAAGTAGCAATGAGTATAGGATCACCGCCCTGCCACATTAAAGAGGGGCTTTGGCAGGATTGATAGAGGAAGAGCCACCCTGGAGTCGTAAGGTCTGCTTTTGGAGTCCTCTTACACTGACTCCTGAGGTCAGCCTGGTTAGAGCACCTGGTGCTTTTGACTGGACAATTCAAAGGCCATCAGGCACCTAGCCTCTTCTGATCCCCTCTCCCTTCTCATTAAAGTAATTGCACTCAAAAATCAGGAAGTACCAGATTTAAAATTGTTTGTGCAGTCTTAAATTGTGCTCCCCTTATGCTCATGCACCATAATACAGTATCTAATTATATACTCCCATACTATTTTTCCCCTCAGTCCCTAACTCATTCAGTTTCCATGATGTATCCCAGCCTTATGATCACCAATCCATTGCAGTTTCCTCAGGAAGTTGGTGGTTTTTTGAAGATAGCTAGGAGTGCTGGTAGCACAGGATCTGAGGAGAGAGTCCAAATAGCCAGCTAATCCTGCTGTAAGAGTGTCAATGCCTGAAATGATGGGGTATCCAGGATGTCCAGGTTTATTGATCTTGGGTAGCAGATAGAATACCCCTGGTCAGGGCTCTGGGGGTGTGTCCATGTAGATTTGTTCCTGTGCTATAGCAGGGAGTTTCTTGAGAGGATGGTGTAGTTTCTTTTGGTAACCGTCAGTGGGATTAGAGGATAGTGGCCTGTAGAATGTGGCGTTGGAGAGTTGCGTGGCAATCTCCTGTTCATAATCTGACCTGTTCATGATGACTACAGCACCTCCCTTTATCATCCCCTTTGATTATAATGTCAGGAGTTGTTTCTGAGGCTGTGGATGGCATTGCATTCTGTACGGCTATGATTATGGGGCAAGTGATGCTGTTTGTTCAATATTTCAGCCTGTGCAACTCAGGCTATGAAATTGTGAACAAACAGCATCACAAACAGCATCACTTGCCCCATAACCTCAGCCATACAGTTCTGGGTCCAGTTCTGTTCGATATCTTCATCAATGATTTAGATAATAGCATAGAGAGTACACGTATAAAGTTTTCAGCTGGGAGGGGTTACAAGCTGTGATGAGCTGCCAAAATCTAAACAACCAGTTCCCTCCTCACCCCACGAGGGGGTCGTGGCCCGCCCCCGCCCGCCGGGACTCCTGCCCCATCCAACCCACCACGTTCCTTGATGCCCACCCCCCGGGATCCCTGCCCCATCCACCCCCCTGCAACCAGAACTAGGCAGGAGGGTCTCGTGGGCCACCGTAGTGGCCTCTAAGAGCCAGAGGGACCTGCCGGGGGGCGAGGTGGGGAGTCCCGGAGGTGCTTACCTGGGGTGGCTCCCAGGAAGCATCCGGCAGGTCCCTCTGGCTCCTAGGGGTGGGGTAGCCTGGCTAGGAGGGGAGCAGGGGGAGCAGCTGCTCCCCCCACTGATCACATCAAAAGTGGCACCTTAGGCACCGACTCCATGGGCACTCCGGGGCTGGAGCACCCACTGGCAGCTCCCCACCGTGTGCCCGGCCTCAGCTCACCTCTGCTGTGCCTCCGCCCCTGAACGCACTGCCACGCTCTGCTTCTCCGCCCCCTCTGGCTTCCCGCGAATCAGCTGTTTGTGCGGGAAGCCTCGGAGGGCTGAGAAGCAAGCAGCGGCTTCGCGCTCAGGCCCAGAGGTGGAGGCGGAGGCAAGCTGTGGCAGGGAGTGGTTCCCCTGCGCACCCCCTGGGTTACCTGCTGCAGCCCTCCTCGTGCCCCCCTGCCCCAGCTCACCTGCGCTCTGCCTCCTTGGGCCTGAGTGTGAAGCTGCCACTTGCTTCTCAGCCCTCCCAGGCTTCCTGAGCGAACAGCTGATTCGCGGGAAACTGGCCGGGGGACGGAGAAGAAGAGCGGGGAGGTGCGTTCAGGGGAGGAGGTGGAGTGGAGATGAGGTGAGCTGAGGCTGGGCGGGGAGCTGCTGGTGGGTGCTGTGCTCCCCCCAAATTTTCCCCCTGTGTGCTCCAGCCCCGGAGCACCCATACAGTTGGCGCCTAAGGTGCCACTTTTGGTCGGTTGTTAAATTTAGAAGTCCTTGTCGGGGTAAAAGGGCTTCTAAATTTAACAACCAGCTCCAGCGAACCGGTGCAAACTGGCTCCAGCTCACCACTGGTTACAAGTGCTTTGAAAGATAGGATTAAAATTCAAAATTATCTGGACAAATTGAAGAAATGGTCTGAAGTAAATAGGATGAAATTCAATAAGGACAAATGCAAAGTACTCCACTTAGGAAGGAACAATCAGTTGCACACATACAAAATGAGGAATTACTGCCTAGGATGGAGTACTGTGGAAAGAGATCTAGGCATCATAGTCACAAGCTAAATATGAGTCAACAAGTATAACACTGTTGCAGAAAAAAGCAAACATCATTCTGGGATGTATTAGCAGTAATGTTGTAAGCAAGACACAAGAAATATTTTTTTCCACTTTAGTCCATGCCGATTAGGCCTCAGCTAGAGTATTGTGTCCAGTGCTGGGTGCCACATTTCAGGAAAGATGTGGACAAATTGGAGAAAGTCCAGAGAAGAGCAACAAAAATGATTAAAGTTCTAGAAAACATGGCCTGTGAGGGAAGACTGAAAAAAAAATTTTTTTTTTAGTCTGGAGAAGAGAAGACTGAGAGGGTATATAACAGTTTTCAAGTACATAAAAAGGCTGTTACAAAAGAGGAGGGAGAAAATTGTTCTCATGAACCTCTGAGGATAGGACAAGAAACAAGGGGCTTATATTGCAGCAATTGGACATTAGGAAAAACTTCCCAACTGTCCGGGTGGTTAAGCACTTGGAATACATTGACTACGGAGTTTGTGGAGATTTTTTAAGAGTAGGTTAGACAAACACCTGTGAGGGATGGTCTAGGTAATACTTAGTCCTACCATGCATGCAGGGGACTGGACTAGATGATCTCTTGAGGTCCCTCCCAGTCCTCTGATTCTATGATTTATATAAAATGTGCAGATGCTGTACTACATGATCCATATGTAGTAGGATCTTGATACATTACATATGTAGAGCATTGCTGAGGACTGCTGATAGCTAAGCTATGCAAATTAATGATTTTACCCTTATGCTATTCCTCTCACACTCCTCCTTTCTATTTGTATCACTCATTTCTTGTCTTAAATTACACTATGAGTTCTTTGAGGCCAGAGGTAATGCATAGCACAATTGGGCCTAGATCCTCATCAGGGCCCCTGGGCATTATTGTAATCCAAGTAAATAATAATGAGTATAAAATAATAAGAGGAAAAACAACAAATACCAAAATGTGTTAATCTCTCTTGAGTTTGAGCCAGCAGGAGTCTCTCTTGCACTGCCCTTCACAGAAGCACATACAATGTTTCACAGTCCCCCCCTCCCCCGCCCACACACACATTTCCAGATGATGAATTCTGAGTTTTAATACTTTGTTATTGCAAAACTAATTACAACCATTGTAATATTGCTGTCATGTATCTGTTTTCTTATTCAGCAGAAATCCTCGGAACTGAAACATAATGGATGCTTTTTGTCTCAGCATTTTAGGAAAGTTAATTTGGTGCAGGCTGCATTAGTCATAATTATACCTAGTGTTACACAGAAAATTTACAGCATAATTGAAACATTGACAAATCTAATGTAGTCATGCCTTTGTCCAGTGGAAGATTCACAGTGCATAAAGAATAAGTGTTAAGGTAATAATAAACAGATTACAAAACTTTTCAAAGTGCCATGTCCGTACAAGTATCAAGACAAGACTATTCATAGTTTAATGAGGAGAAAAGTAAAATAAAACAGTGGACATTAGCAAGTTCTGTTTCTCTTAAAATTAAATATAAGTGCAAAAATTGTAGAGATAATATGCAATAGTGAAATGTTATAGAATAATTCTCTGCAGGGGTGAAACTGGAGAGAAAATTAACGTTACACAAATAAATAATCATCAACATTTTTTAGATATTATTTGTGTTCATCTTTCTGAAGAGTGTATCAAAAGGGCTACAAACTTATGCCAAAGTAGACCAGGTACAAGTTGCTGTTGGACCTACACTGGATTTTTAAAGACTGTTTTTCTGGTTCAGCCAAGTTCCCTGAGCATCCTGGGTCACTTGTGCTCCGAGGGGTCATTACTGAGGCATGGTTTTGGGGAGGAGAGCTCAATCAGTATTTTCAAAAGAATTTTTGGGTCACAAAAGAGGTGCTCCATGTGAATTAAATGTCCGATAAGCCAGAAGGTGCAAGTTAAGGTATTCAAGCAGCAGATCACTCCTCATGGGCTGTCCTGAGAGTGTATATCAATCAATCAATCAATCAATCTTCAAACAAAATAGAATCGCTCCCACTAACAAATGACTAATTGTGAGTGAATAGGAGAAAGCAATTTTAATAAAAAGTTTTGGAGAGGCTGGGAAAAGGGATAAGAACCTGGCAAGGACACAAACACACATATTGATGTCTGAGAGGAGGGGGATGTATTGGGGTTGAACACACAGGGTTAGAAAAACAGCTATGGGAAACTTCCATACAGCGTCCAGTTGTGCCTTTGTGTATATAATGAGACATGTCTGAGAAGGATGAGCCAGGCAAGAAGGCTCAGAATCAAACAGTGCTTGTCATGGTTTCAAGAGCAGCATCTCCAGATACACTACTCCCTGGATGCCTGAAATATACAAGGCAAAAGGGGTCTGACATTATGTTTACGTCTTTTGGAAGCTGCCGGTTTTCTGCTTCACATTTCTCTTTTGCAAAAAATGGGTACATTTATAAAAATCTATAAAAAGAGAAATAAGGACAATCTTGGGAATTACAGACCTGTCATCTTAACTTCAGTACCTGGGAACAATAATGGAGCAAATAATTAAGCAATCAGTTTGCAAACCCTTAGAAGATAATAAGGTGATAAATAACAGTCAGCAAGGGCGGTTTAGGTTGGACATTAGGAAAAACTTCCTAACTGCCAGGGTGGTTAAGCACTGCAATAAATTGCCTAGGGATGTTGTGGAATCACTGGAGTGATTTTTAAGAGCAGGTCAGGGATGGTCTAGATCAGTGGTTCTCAAAGCCGGTCCACCGCTTGTTCAGGGAAAGCCCCTGGCGCACCGGACCGGTTTATTTACCTGCCGCATCCGCAAGTTCAGCCGATCATGGCTCCCACTGGCCACGGTTTGCCATTCCAGGCCAATGGGGGCTGTGGGAAGCGGCTTTGAGAACCACTGGTCTAGATTATATTTAGTCCTACCATGAGTGCAAGGGACTTTCTCCAAGGTACTTTCCAGTCCTATGAATCTATGATTCTATAGATTTAAAAGCATCCATAATATGTGACTCAGGGATCCCCGTAACACCTAGTAAAGGGGGCTCTCTCACACATCTGGAGCTCCTTGGGAGCTTGTTCTTTGTAGGATTGCCACAGAGGCCATAGGAGAGGAAAATCATAGGTGGGTGAGAGAGAATACAAGTATAACATGTTGGAATGGGGGCAGCACAGTAGCAGAGAATCACACCATCCATGAACACTCAGGGTCTCAAGTTTGCATTGCATGAGTGCTCATTTTGCTGCCTGAGTATTTGTTATTCTTGAGATGGAGAGAATTTTCCTAAAAGGAGCAATGTGCATGATCACCTCTGAACCACATCCCCTAACAGCTGTAGACTTAAACTGAAAGCAGCTTAAGAAGTGTTCCTCTCTTTAACACTTGGATGCCCAACTCCAATGGGGTCGAAACGGCAAATAAATCCGTTTTACCCTGTATAAAGTTTATAAAGGGTAAACTCATAAAATTGTTCACCCTCTACAACACTGATAGAGAGATATGCACAGCTGTTTCTCTCTCTCCCTCCCACCCCTGCCGGTATTAATACATACTCTGGGTTAATTAATAAGTAAAAAGTGATTTTATTAAATATAGAAAGTAGGATTTAAGTGGCTCCAAGTAGTAACAGACAGAACAAAGTGAATTACCAAGCAAAATAAAATAAAACACACAAGTCTAAGCCTAGTACAGTAATAAAACTGAATACAGATAAAATCTCACCCTCAGAGATGTTTCAATAAGTTTATTTCACAGACTAGACGCCTTCCTAGTCTGGGCACAATCCTTTCCCCGGTACAGCCCTTGTTCCAGCTCAGGTCACAGCTAGAGGATTTCTCATGAAGGCTGCCCCATTTGTTCTGTTCTACCCACTTATATATGTTTTGCATAAGGCAGGAATCCTTTGTCCCTCTGGGTTCCCACCCCTCTTCTCAATGGAAAAGCACCAAGTTAAAGATGGATTCCAGTTCAGGTGACATGATCACATGTCACTGTAAGACTTAATTACCCACTTGCCAGCACACACCTATACAGGAAGACTTACAAATAAAACTTACAAGTAAAACATCTACAGTCAATTGTCCTGGTTAATGGGAGCCATTAAGATTCCAAACCACCATTAATAGCCCACACTTTGCATAAATACAGTAGAACCTCAGAGTTGTGTTTCATATTTCTAGTTTCAGATACAAGAGTGACACATTTATACAAATAGGATGACCACACTCAGTAGATTATAAGCTTTGTAATGATACGTTACAAGAGACCTTTTGCATGAAGCATATTCCAGTTACATTATAGTCACACTCATTAGCATATTTGTATAAAATCATATAGAGTGCAATGTCACAGGCCTCATCCAAACTGAACTTAACCTCTGAACTTTTAGGGATTCACCCATTATTACATAAAACAAGAACTTCTGCAATGAGCAATAACTCTGTGTCTGACATTCATTAGAGACAGAACTACACTAGCTGCTTACATTTTTAATCATCCCATTATTATGGAGAGGGCTGCTGTATCTTCTGATAAACTGTCTTAATAAAATCACCAACCATATTCCTTTAAGTAACATCAATTTAAAAATGAGTAAAAAACAGGAGAAACTCAGCTTTGCTCCCAACATCACTAAGCCATGTAGAACGAGCATCAAGTTCAGTTATGTCTGCTTTCATGCAGATTGCAGTACTGAACTATGTGTTGAATTTGCCTACCCCCTTTGGGTAATCACTGTCATTTCATTGAACTTCTGACTTTACTCCAGGCATAGAGGTAATGAAAACCAATAACAGATGCATACAATATTAGACAACCTTATTGCAGTGCTGCCATCACATATCATTACTATCAGTTTGACCTTGTAAGCACACTGTGCAATATGTTCTTTGCTCTAGGTTTTATTACTGCTGGTCTCACTGTCTGCAAGAGCTACATGATCTAATTGATCTCAGCAACCCTCTCACCTATTCCCCGAATGAGTGTTCTGTACTTAGACATATTGCAATGATTTCTCCCAGTTTTTCATAACTTAAATCTGATTCAGACCCGTTATGTGCATTATCTTGCACTACAATGTATTTCATTTTTCAGATAAGATCGTGCACTTCTTGCGATTCACCTTCTTGTAATGTGAGTAAGATGTTTATTAGGGATGCATGCTTCAGACTGAGGGATTTAGTGTTGTTGACACATTTACACCATCAGTTATTTAAGAAATATAGGTAAAACTGCCATTAGATGAACATAATGCTCTTGGCATAAGTCTTAAAAATATGAATAGGGTCTTCGAGCCATGGTGTCCATAAGAGTTACTGAGCGCACAGAAGGAGAATACTTTCAATTATAATAAGAACTAAATAAAACACACAGAATAAATATTATAAATTGGGAATTAGAGGGCTATAATACATGTATTGTAGTGATAGGCGCATGAGAAACCATCTAGAAATAATCTTGTATTTCACATATCTGATATCACATCTAAGAATACAAGTCACAATTTTCAAATGTGGGTATCTAAAATTATACACTTAGATCCATATTTAGATACCTCAACGTAAGCATCCTAATTTTCAGAGGAGCATAGTGCCTGAAACTCCTACTGAAAGTATTGGGAAACTGTAGAGATCTGATTTCAGAGTAACAGCCGTGTTAGTCTGTATTCGCAAAAAGAAAAGGAGTACTTGTGGCACCTTAGAGACTAACCAATTTATTTGTTAGTAAATAAATAAATAAATTGGTTAGTCTCTAAGGTGCCACAAGTACTCCTTTTCTTTTTGTAGAGATCTGCGCTTCTGAAAATCAGTCTATGAGTTTAGGTGATTTAATATGGATGTAGGCGTTTAACTCAAGGCACCTAATATTTTGGCCAATGAGATTTGGGCATTAGTTCAATAGCTGGTTGCCTGCTCCACATACTCCTACTCTCAAGTGCTTCTACTGTGGAAAAAAAGAACCTGTGATCACTGGAGCATGAGGCATGGCTCACGCCTGAAATAAACATAGAAAAGCAGGAGACATTATATGGAGCAATATCGGATGACAGCAGCAAAAGCTGGCAGAAGGGCAACAACAGTGTGGGAAACGGAGAGAGCATTAACACGGAGAGAGTAGAAATTGCGAGGGAAATTATTTCACTTGAGAGGAAAAGGGAGAGACCTGGAAACTGAAGAATATAGATTCAAACTTGGATTTATGTATTGTATAAAATAAAAATCAGTCAGATTTTAAATTCTCCACTATAATTCTGTCTCTGGATTTTGGTCACCACACAAATGACCCAGTTTTTGTTATTGTGGGTCACCATTGGAAGTGTTTTTGCTGCATAATTTACTATTGGCTGTTTATTAATACTATATACAATTCAGTCAGGGACTGTGTTAAAATCATAAACCATGGGACTGCAGCTCAAGTGCTTTTTCTAGTCACTAATAGCCTGTAACGAAGCAGGTCTGAAGAGCTTTAGGTTAGAAATAACAAAATGATGATTAAAAGTATCAGCAATTTCTACTTTCTGAATGTTTTTAGAGAAGGAAATGTTATAGCACAGGAATGGAGGAGAGATAGGACCATGACTCATCCCAGAAGAAGGAAAGGTTATTCACCTTGTGCAGTAACTAGACTTCTACCAGATTTGTGTCCCTGTAGGTACTCCATTGCAGGTGACTCCTGAGCAGTGTCCCCCTAAGGAAGTGTGAGATTCAGAACAGAGTCTAATACAGAATAGAGAACTGTGTTGCCCACAGCCACATCTGATTTTTGCTGCAGGCATCAGGGTTTAATGATTAGAAAAGGTATGAACTGGGAACCAAGTTGCCACTCTACAGATGTCTGCAATTGGTACGTACTTAAGTAAAGCTATTGATGTAGATAGTGCTCTTGTAGAATATGCTATCACTCTCAAAGGGGAGTTCAACATGAGCTCTGTTGTAACAAATCTTAATACAACTGGAGGTCCACCAAATTCTTGTTTGTCTCTGTAATGGATACAAATAGTCTAGGAGATTTTCTAAATGGTTTTGTCCTGTCTAGATAGAAGACTATGCAGTCCTGACGTCTAGAGTATGGACTATGACTTCTTGAAGAGTCTGATGCAGTTCTGAGATGAAAACCAGGAGATGAATGGTTTGATAAATGTGAAATTCTGAGGACACTTTATGTAAGAATCTTGGATTTTTAGTGATATTTTCTCTCTAGAGAACACTGTAAATAGGGGAGTCTCTCATTAAAGCCCCCAACTCTCCTATACTTTGGGCAGAAGTGAACTCTACCAGAAAGGCTGTCTTCATAGATATATCTAATAATGAACACTTAGCTAGTGGTTTAAACTAGGGTTGTCAAGCAATTAAAAATATTTTTTATTAATAGCAAGAATAAAAAAAAATCATCATGATTAATTGCACAATTAATTGCACCGTTAAACAATAATAGAATAACATTTAAATATTGACTGTTTTCTACATTTTCAAATACATCAATTTCCATTACAACACAGAATACAAAGTTTACAGTGCTCAATTTATATTTATTTTTATTACAAATATTTGCACTGTAAAAAACAAAAGAAGTAATATTTTTCAATTCACCTAATACAAGTGCTGTAGTGCAATCTCTTTATCATGAAAGTTGAACTTACAAATGTAGAATTATGTACAAAAAATAAGTTCATTCAAAAATAAAACAATGTAAAATTGTAGAGCCCACAAGCCCACTCGGTCCCACTTCTTGTTCAGCCAATCACACAGACAAACAAGTTTGTTTACATTTGCAGGAGATAATGCTGCACACTTCTTGTTTACAATGTCACCTGAAAGTGAGAAAAGGCATTCTAATGGCACAGTTGTAACTGGTGTCGCAAGATTATTTACTTGCCAGATGTGCTAAAGATTCATATGTCCCCTCATGCTTCAACCACCATTCTAGGGGACATGCATCCATGCCGATGATGGGTTCTGCTCTGTAACAATCCAAAGCACTGTGGACTAATGCATGTTCATTTTAATTATGTGAGTCAGATGCCACAAGCAGAAGGTTGATTTTCTTTTTTGGTGGTTAGGGTTCTGTAGTTTCTGCATTGGAATGTTGCTCTTTTAAGACTCCTGCAAGCATGCTCCACACCTCATCCCTCTCAGATTTTGGAAGGCACTTCAGATTTTTAAAGCTTGGGTCAAGTGCTGTAGCTATCTTTATAAATAGGACATTGGTACCTTCTTTGCGTTTTGTGAAATTTGCAGTGAAAGAGTTCTTAAAATGAACAACATGTGCTGACTTATCATCTGAGACTGCTATAACATGAAATATATGGCAGAATGCACACAAAATAGAGCAGGAACATGCAATTCTCCCCCCAGGAGTTCAGTCACATATTTAATTAACACATTTTTTTAAATGAGCATCATCAGCATGGAAGCATGTTCTCTGGAATAGTGGCCAAAGCATGAAGGGGCATACAAAGGTTTAGCATATCTGGCATGTAAATACCTTGCAATGCCAGCTACAAAAGTGCCTTGTAAATGCCTATTCTCACTTTCTGGTGACATTGTAAATAAGAAGAGGGAAGTATTATGACCTGTAAATGTAAACAAACTTGTTTGTCTAAGCAATTGGCTGAACAAGAAGTAGGACTGAGTGGACTTGAAAGCTCTGAAGTTTTACAGTGTTTTGTTTTTGAGTGCAGTTATGTAACAAAAAAAATCTACATTTGTAAGCTTCACTTTCATGACAAAGAGATTGCACTGTAGTATTTGTATGAGGTGAACTGAAAAACACTTTTTCTTTTATTTTATAGTGCAAATATTTGTAATAAAAATATATACTTTGATTTCAATTACAACAAGAATATATATGAAAATGTAGAAAAACATAAAAAATATTTAATTCATTTCAATTGGTATTCTATTGTTTAACAGTGAGATTAAAACTGCAATTAATCATGACTACTTTTTTAATCGTGATTAATTTTTTTGAGTTAGTTGCGTGAGTTAACTGTGATTATTAATTGACAACCCTAGTTCAAACGGATGCTTCATAAGACCATTAAGGACTAGGTTCAAGACCATGGGAGAGGTAGGGTCTCTGATTTATGGGGAGATATTTGACAAACCTTTCAGAAATCTTGCCATAGTAGGGTGAGCGAAGAGAGAAAACCTCCCTGTGGGGGTGTGAAAGGCTGTTATTGCCACTAAGTGAACACTAATAGAATTGATAAATAAACACATCTTCAATTTCAACAGATAATCCAGTACCTTTAGAAGAGGAGAGTGAGTTGGCAAAATCTGTTGTCTTACACCAAAGATGGTATCATTTCCACTTCTGAAGGTAAGTATTTCTTGTAGATGGTTTTCTAATATTTTAATAAAAGTTGTTGTACTTTTGAGGAACATGATCTCTCTATCCCTGAGAACCATTGAGGAACCATGCTTGGACCCTGAGAATCTGTAAGTTGGGATGAAGTTTTTGACCTGTATGTTGAGTCAGTAGTAAGAATCAGAGCTTAAATTCTCAAGGATGATTTCCTAGAGCCCCCTGCCCTCCTGCATTTGAGACTCCAGGCATTACCCTGGGGACCTTTTGTAAATATTCAGACTAATTTTATTCCAATGTCTAAATGTTGTAATTATGAGTATGTGTTAGTTTTCGTTGATGTATTTTCAAACTGGGTTGAGGCCTTCCCTTGCAGAAGGGCAGATGCCAAGATTGTTGTGAAACTTTTGCTTAAGGATTTTGACCACGATTTGGCATACCTGTGAGTATCAACAGTGATTGTGCAACTCATTTTACTGGACAGATTGTAAAAGAGTTATGTGCAGCTTTGCAGATCCAACCTCCACTGCCCCCACCACCTGCAGTTTGCCGGGACAGTGAAACGTCAAAATGGGATTTTGAAAAATAAACTAGCCAAGAGCTGTGCTGAGACTAACTTAAATTGGCCAGATGCCCTTCCATTAGCATTGATGAGCATAAGGGCCACTCCCAATCGAAAGACTGGACTCAGTCCTCATAAGATCCTGACAGGGCACCTGATGCGACTTCCAGCAGCGCCTCCACTGACCTTCGCCCAGATGGACATTCGTTTTATGGATGACACAATGCTTAATTATTGTCAGGCACTAATGAAATGTGTTAGGTCTCTTTATACACAGATGAAAGAAGCACTACCCAAGGATCCTGAGCAACCCTGCCACTCGCTGGAACCAGGAGATTGGGTCTACATAAAGGTCCATCAACAAAAGACCACCCTGACCCCGTGCTGGAAGGGCCCTTACCAAGTCCTGTTAACACCACTGTGAGGTGCCAAGGACTGACTGCCTGGACCCATGCTTCTCACTGAAAAAAGGCTCCTCCACCTCGGGATGACCCTCCGACTGATGATCGGTCTCTCTCTCCTTCTGGACAGCAGGAGAAAAAAGGACAAGGTGATTTGCTAGTAACCTCTCCCTTGTCCACTGACAGAACTACCATGCATTTGGATTTTGCTAGAAGAACCAAATCATTACAGGCTGATGTGCTAGTAACCTCTCCACTGCATAATGCTAAACCACGACTGTTTCAAGAGAGAAGAAGGAACACTGGCTCTGCTGAAGCCACCGAGGTCCAGGAATTCCTGACGATAAAGGACATTAAAAATTGGCCCTGGTGGAGGAAACGGAGTATCGTATATTGGCAGGGTGGGGACCGTTCTTGGGAATGTGGAGTTGAGTGGTGGCTTGGATTTTTTTTCCAGGGTCTGGGCTTTGTGCTTACGGACAAGTACCATCAGAATGTACTGCCTTCCCTAACTGGCTTCCCAATGACGAATACCAAAGATGCCTTGCTGCCACAAACATTACCCCCACCATCCCCTCCACCTTTGCCACAACCCCTGTAATTTACCCAAATACAGACAATACTGAATATTCTAATGAAACCCAATGGCCAATTATATCTTAGTGATTTACTGAAATTTTGTTCACAAAATTTATTTTTTAAAGTTCAGAAATGTCATATGAGCGAACAATTGAGTGGAAAACAAATGGGTCTGTGGAAATAGAAATATATGATATCACTACAAATGAGCCCCAAGAATCGGAAATTGAGATTAATGGGTTCTATAGCGAGGTAGATATGATGGCCGTTCCTGGAGTCTGCAGTATGTTAGATGAAAGAGGCCCTTATTGTTATTTAGTCACCCAATTACTGAATAATCAAACGTAGACCCAAAGAGTCTGTTCTGCCACTGGAAATTTTAGCTGCATTGAAATAATCCCAGTAACTAATCATTTAAGCTGCACCATATTGCAATATACCCCTTCTTATGCTATTAATGCCAATGCCTCTTGGAAATATATGAAAGTGTTTAGCTGACAGATTTGGTACGGTACTTCACCAAAGAGAGATGTGTTAGGCTATCGATGGACTGTGATTAATACTACACTAGGGACTATAAAATTCACGCTGCCTTTATCCAGTTTTCAGGTCACCTCTACATATCCTAATTGCTCAAAAGGGGCTGCCATTCAGTTTGCACAGCAAAGGGCCTGGGTTTCCTCCAGAAAGAAGAGGGACTTGGCTGGACACCTATGGGATGGTGCCAATAGCTCAGCTGAAATTTGGAATATTTATAAAGGCCAACAACATGAAGAAAAAGTAGGACAGTTGGAAAAAGCCACAGGTCTTATTACTGGAGCACAATTAACCCAGGTACAGGCTGCAGTTGGTGAATTATGTGTTATCTCCACCCTTAGTTCAATGACCCAGAAACTTCTGACAATGATGGTGCAAAATATCATGGCGGCTGGGAAGGCATTGCAGTGGGATATGGCATGTTCAGAAATTCAGGATTTCCTGAACGATCAGCTCATGGCCATTCAGATTGGCCTTGAGCATCAGGCTTGGCCCACTGCCCTTACAGATACTTCAGGAGCATCATCTGATCTGTGGGAATGGAGACATACTTGGAGATTTTCTGGGTGGAAGAGCAGACGTTCACAGTGCTCATTCCAAGCATACGGACTGATTGGAGAGATGTGGGCTCCCACATACCAAATCCTGCCGGGTCCATGGGGAGGTCGCATGTGGGACTGGATAATTCACCAAGACATTTGGGAAATTAAACTACCTGGTATGCATAACCGATTTATAGTCAGTGCTCCTGGAATAACACCCAACATTTGGCTAGAGATAGGGAGTCAATGGACACTCTGGCCTTTAGAACCCCCATAGCTTCAGTGTGTATGAAAACTGAAGCCAGGGGAAGTTGTCACTGTTCATGACAATGTTTGTTGGGAAGGTATGGGACAAGAAACTACCCTGACAGGACACCTGCTTCCAAGCTGATGACAGTTGTGTGTACGTTAAGGCCACCACTTTGCAAGACATACATTTTAATCTCACCACTGCTGCAGGCAATCATATTATTTATTGGCCTGCAGATAGAATCCTACAATCAGCCCTTAGGTTTTAGACACCCTTTAATTGGACTGCCTTAGTATCTGACTGGTTCCAAAATTTGCCTTCACTCCTACCAGAGGTCCGTAAAATCTCTGAATTACAAGATGAAATTCATATGCTTCAAAATATATATCAAATTGAAAAGTATGCCTTTCATACAGCCTATAGAGTGTCTACTTTATGTACTAATTATGATGTATTGTGTTTTGTGATTAAGGCTATAGAACAACCCCATCACATTATTACAGTGGGAATGTTAATGCTTTTATTGTTGTTGTTCAGTTTAGGATTATGTTATTGTTGTTAAGGATGCAATAATAATAATAACACCTTCTATGTGCATACTAACCATGCATTGTCGTTGCATCCAATCAAAACCCATGAGGCTGAACCATTAGATCTAGAATCAGAAATGCAAATTTTGATGAAAATGGAGGTTTAAGACGGATAGTTGTGCTGGAAACACAAGAGGGGGGAGCATGGAAGTGGAAAATGGGATAAAGGGAATTTGAATGCAGACATCTTAGTTTTCTTAGGAATACAGCAAGAGTCAGGCTAACTCTAACTCTAATAATGCGAGACTAATCCCTGGTCTACACTAGGAGTTGAGGTCGAATTTAACAGTGTTAAATCGATTTAACCCTGCACCCGTCCACATGACGAAGCCTTTTTTTTTTAAATTTAAAGGGCTCTTAAAATCGATTTCCTTACTTCACCCCGACAAGGGAATTAGCGCTGAAATTGGCCTTACTGTATTGAATTTGGGGTACTGTGGACACAATTAGATGGTATTGGCCTCCAGGAACTATCCCAGACTGCTCCATTGTGACTGCTCTGGACAGCATTCTCAACTCAGATGAATTGGCCAGGTAGACAGGAAAAGGCCCGCAAACTTTTGAATTTCAATTTCCTGTTTGGCCAGTGTGGCAAGCTGCAGGTGAGTGCAGAGGTGACCGTGATGGACTCCCAGAATCACAAAAGAGTTCCAGCATGGACCGAACGGGAGGTACAGGATCTGATCGCTATATGGGGAGAGGAATCCGTGCTATCAGAACTCCCTTCCAGTTTTCGAAATGCCAAAACATTTGTCAAAATCTCCCAGGGCATGAAGGACAGAGGCCATAACAGGGACCCAAAGCAGTGCCACGTGAAACTTAAGGAGCTGAGGCAAACCTACCAGAAAACCAGAGAGGCAAATGGCTGCTCCGGGTCAGAGCCCAAAACATGCTGCTTCTATGATGAGCTGCATGCCATTTTAGGCGGTTCAGACACCACTACCCCAACTGTATTATTTGACTCCTTCAATGGAGATGGAGGCAACACAGAAGCAGGTTTGGGGGACGAGGAAGATGATGATGATGAGGTTGTAGATAGCTCACAGCAAGCAAGCAGAGATACCGGTTTTCCTGACAGCCAGGAACTGTTTCTCACACTGGACCTGGAGCCAGTACCCCATGAACCCACGCAAGGCTGCCTCCTGGACCCACCAGGCGGAGAAGGGACCTCTGGTGAGTGTACCATTTTAAATAGTATACATGGTTTAAAGGCAAGCATGTTTAATGATTAATTTTCCCTGGCATTCGCTACTGGAAAAGTCTGTTAACATGTCTGGGGATGGAGCGGAAATCCTCCAGGAACATCTCCATAAAGCTCTCCTGGATGTACTCCTAAAGCCTTTGCAAAAGGTTTCTGGGGACGGCAGCCTTATTCCGTCCACCATGGTAGGACACTTTACCACACCAGGCCAGTAGCACATATTCGGGAATCATTGCAGAACAAAGCATTGCAGTGTATGTGTCATAAATATAAAGGGAAGGGTAACAACCTTTCTGTATACAGAACTATAAAATCCCTCCTGGCCAGAGGCAAAACCTTTTCACCTGTAAAGGGTTAAGAAGCTAAGATAACCTCACTTGCACCTGACCAAAATGACCAATTAGGAGACAATTTACTTTGTCTAAAGCTGGGGCGGGGATGACAAAGGCTCTGTCTGTCTGTGTGATGCTTTTGCCGGGACCAGAGCAGGAATGCTCTTTAGAACTTCTGTTAAGTTAGTAAGTAATCTAGCTAGAAATGCGTTAGATTTCCCTTTGTTAAATGGCTGGTAAAATAGGTTGTGCTGAATGGAATGTATATTCCTGTTTTTGTGTCTTTTTGTAACTTAAGGTTTTGCCTAAAGGGATTCTCTGTTTTCAATCTGATTACTCTGTAAGGTATTTACCATCCTGATTTTACAGAGGTGATTCTTTAATTAAAATTCTCTTTTAAGAACCTGATTGCTTTTTCATTGTTCTTAATATCCAAGGGTTTGGGTCTATGTTCACCTATGCAAATTGGTGAGGATTTTTATCAAGCCTTCCCCAGGAAAGGGGGTGTAGGGTTTGGGAGGATATTTTTTGGGGGAAGACATCTCCAAGTGGGCTCTTTCCCTGTTCTTTGTTTAATACGCTTGGTGGTGGCAGCATAGGGTTCAAGGACAAGGCAAAGTTTGTACCTTGAGGAAGTTTTTAACCAGAGCTGGTAAGAATTAGCTTAGGGGGTCTTTCATGCAGGTCCCCACATCTGTACCCTAGAGTTCAGAGTGGGGAAGGAACCTTGACAGTCTGTTTGCTGGCGTTCAAACAACATCCGTTCTTTATCTCTCTGTATTATCCTCAGGAGTGGGATATCATTCATGGTCACCTGGTTGAAATAGGGTACTTTTCTTAAGGGCACATTCAGAGGTGGCTGGTCCTGCTGGGCTGTTTGTCTGTGGCTGAACAGAAATGTTCCCCGCCGTTAGCCATGGGGAGCAGGGAGGGGTTAGGTGGTGGGGGGAAGCAAAATGTGACCTTGTAACGAAAACACATGCCCTATATATGTAATGTTAACAGCAAGGTTTACCATGAAAGAGTGTACCCATTGCTCTATAAAATGTGTCTTTTTAAATACCACTGTCCCTTTTTTTCTCCATCAGCTCCATGTGTTTCAAGGATCACAGGATCTTCTCCTGCCCAGAGGCTAGCGAAGATTAGAAGGCAAAAAAAAAAAAAAATGAACTCACGATGAAATGTTCTTTGAGCTCATGCTGTCCTCCCACAATGACAAAGCACAGACGAATGTGTGGAGGCAGACAATGTCAGAGTGCAGGAAAGCACAAAATGACCGGGAGGAGAAGTGGTGGGTTGAAGAGAGGGCTGAAGCTGAAAGGTGGCAGCAGCGTGATGAGAGAAGGCAGGATTCAATGCTGAGGCTGATGGAGGACCAAATTAATATGCTCCAGTGTATGGCTGAGCTGCAGGAAAGGCAGCAGGAGCCCAGACCACCGCTACAGCCCCTGTAACCAACCGCCCTCCTCCCCATGTTCCATAGCCTCCTCACCCAGACACCCAAGAATGCGGTGTGGGGGGCCTTCGGGCACCCAGCCACTCTACCCCAAAGGGCTGCCCAAGCAACAGAAGGCTGGCATTCAATAAGTTTTAAACTTTTAAAGTGCTGTGTGGCCTTGTCCTTCCCTCCTCCACCACCCCTCCCAGGCTACCTTGGCAGTTATCCCCCTATTTGTGTGATGAATGAATAAAGAATGCATGAATGTGAAGCAACAATGACTGTGCAAGAAGTGATTGAAGGGAGAAGCGGAGGGTGGTTAGCTTACAGGGAAGTAGAGTGAACCAAGGTGGTGGTGGTGGTGGGGGGGTTCATCAAGGAGAACGAAACAGAACTTTCACACCGTAGCCTGGCCAGTCACGAAACTGGTTTTCAAAGCTTCTCTGATGCACACCACGCCCTCCTGTGCTCTTCTAATCACTCTGGTGTCTGGCTGCGTGTAACCAGTGGCCAGGCGATTTGCCTCAACCTCCCACCCCGCCATAAACGTCTCCCCCTTGCCCTCACAGATATCGTGGAGCGCACAGCAAGCAGTAATAACAGTGGGAATATTGGTTTCGCTGAGGTTTAACCGAGTCAGTAAACTGCGCCAGCATGCTTTTAAACATCCAAAAAGCATTCTATCACCATTCTGCACTTGCTCAGCCTATAGTTGAACAGCTCCTGACTACTGTCCAGGGTGCCTTTGTATGACTTCATGAACCATGGCATTAAGAGGTAGGCTGGGTCCCCAAGGATAACTATAGGCATTTCACCTTCCCAAACAATTATTTTCTGGTCTGGGAATAAAGTCCCTTCCTGCAACTTTTGAAACAGACCAGAGTTCCTGAAGATGCGAGCGTCATGTACCTTTCCCGCCCATCCCACGTTGATGTTGGTGAAACATCCCTTGTGATCCACCAGGGCTTGCAGCACTATTGAAAAGTACCCCTTGCAGTTTATGTACTCGCCAGTTTGGTGCTCCTGTGCCAAGATAGGGATATGGGTTCTGTCTATGGCCCCACCACAGTTAGAGAATCCCATTGCAGCAAAGTAATCCACTATGACCCGCACATTTCCCAGGGTCACTATCCTTGATATCAGCAGATCTTTGATTGCATTGGCTACTTGCATCACAGCAGCCCCCACAGTAGATTTGCCCACTCCAAATTGATTCCCGACTGATTGGTAGCTGTCTGGTGTTGAAAGCTTCCACAGGGCTATTTCCACTCGCTTCTCAACTGTGAGGGCTGCTCTCATCTTGGTATTCTTGCGCCTCAGGGCAGGGGAAAGCAGGTCAAAGTTCCATGAAAGTGCCCTTACGCATGCAAAAGTTTCTCAGTCACTGGGAATCGTCCCAGACCTGAAACACTATGCGGTCCCACCAGTCTGTGCTTGTTTCCCAGGCCCAGAATTGGCATTCCACTGCATGAACCTGCCCCGTTAGCACCATGATGCCCGCATTGCCAGGGCCTGTGCTTTGAGAGAAGTCTGTGTCCATGTCCCCATCACTTTCGTCACCGTGCTGACATCGCCTACTCGCCCGGTTTCACTTTGCCAATTTCTGGTGCTGCATATACTGTGCGTGGTTAATGCGCATGGTGTTTAATGTGCTCCTAATTGCCAAAGTGATCTGAGCAGGCTCTATGCTTGCCATGGTATGGCGTCTGCACAGAAAAAAGGCGCGGAACGATTGTCTGCTGTTGCTCTGATGGAAGGAGAGGCGACTGACTACATGGCTTCTAGGGTTGGCTTACAGGGAATCAAAATCAACAAAGGGGTGGCTATACATCAAAGAGAAACAAAAACAACTGTCACACAGAATGGCCCCCTCAAGGATTGAACTCAAAATCCTGGGTTTAGCAGGGCAATGCTCAACCCACTGAGCTATCCCTCCCCCTAGTAATTCAGGCAGGACTGAATCTCCATTAAACTTTTCAAGGTGCCCCTGACAGACCTCACCAAAATGATTGTCGGCCATTGATTTCATAGAGGCTGGGAGGGAGGGGGGAGCAAATGAATACAAAACAAATCTGGTGTATTTCTTGTTTTGACCCACTGCATCTATCTTTTACATCTTTGGCTGGCAGCAGATGGTGCAGTAGGACTGCTAGCCACCTCATCTCCTGCCTGCTCGGCAGAAGATGGTGAATTAGGACTGCCGGAAGGACTAAAGAGAATGACCTGGTCGAGTCACTCCTATTTTAGTCCCTATGCCCATGTCTGCCGAGGCGCTCCTGACCGACCTCACCGAGGCATCCAGGAGCACCTTGGACATGATGACGATGGTTATCAGGCCTATGTGCACTGTCTGCTGCCATAAGGCAATGGGTTGCTGCTGTGTAGCAATGCACTACCGCGTCTGTCAGCACCCAGGAGACATATGGTGACAGTGAGCTGAGCGGGCTCCAGGCTTGCCGTGGTATGGCGTCTGCACAGGTAACTCAGGAAAAAAGGCACAAAACAATTGCTTTCACGGAGGGATGGCCTGACAACATGTACCCAGAACCACCCACAACAATGTTTTTGCCCCATTAGGCATTGGGATCTCAACCCAGAATTCCAATGGGCGGCAGAGACTGTGGGATAGCTACCCATAGTGCAATGCTCCGGAAGTCGATGCTAGCCTTGGTACTGTGGAAGCACTCCGCCAAGTTAATGCATTTAATGCACTTCGAGCATTTTGTGTGGGGACACACAAAATCGAGGATATAAAAATGATTTCTAAAAAACTGACTTCTATAAATTCAACCTAATTTCATAGTGTAGACACACCCTAAGTCAGGGCCTGGGCGAGTGGGAAGCGAGTGAGGAAACTGTAAGAGATGCTGTTTTGACCTTGTGTTAGGTAAGAATGGAACGCAGACTGTAGCAGAAACTGCTTTCAAAGTAAGATATCAGGAAGGAATATGTATAAACAAGACACAGCAGTTGATTATTGTATGTAATATAAGGTATAAATGCTTGCCCTAATCGCCTAATCTGGCGGAAACCTGCCTAGGAAGAGGAAATCCCTGTCCGTGAGCACTCTCCCCCTTGCAATTACTTGAGAATAAACTGTCTCTGACTTGTTGCAAACAACCTAAGAGTGAAGACTGCGTTTTTCTTCCACACAGGCCACCATTGTTATTTTGACCAGTATGACACAGGCTTTGGTTACAGAGCTAACATGACATTCTTTACCTAAGGGTTCCCTGTATACCTCAATGTCCTCTTCCAGTTGGGGTTCTTGGGTCGTACTTGATAGAATTTATATCTAACCTCAGGGTTTCAGTCCTGCTCAGAGAAATATTGGATGAATTTCCTTTACCAGCCCAGCAGTGTTCTTTTAAGATCGTAAAATTGGGAGCCTCTTCTGCAATGCAGATGCTATATATTCCACAGTAGAAAAGTAAACTGTGTACTATAGCTAATACATAAAATGTTCCCCTTTTCTCTGTTGAATTTATTGCTGTGTGTACAAATACAGAGACAGGCACTCTTCATAGTGGAAGAAGGAATACTGAATCCCTATTTTATTTACTTGATTTACAGATGGGTGATCACCACTGCAAGATCAGAATGTCAAAAACTTTAATGCATGCTCGTTCTTTAACTTCCACTCTAACAATCTTTTCTTCTGATACCATAAAGATGGGATGGCTCTGGTAAGCCAGGTGGTTTATTTCCTCTAGTCAGTTTTATTGCAGCAGAATTACAGACATGATGAAGACACCAAGATTTCTTCAGCAAGCAGGACATCAGTAAGGCAGTGTGACCCAAGGATGATCATTTATAATCTGACAAAATAGGCTACTTCTTTGATAAATAGAGTGGCCATTCCTTTCTAGATTAAAATAAGTACTATATTCTTCTCTTCCAGCTTGCCATCCACATGTTCAAAATATCAGACAGCCTCATTCTAACTAGATGGTATTTTAATATTTCCCTAATAGCTGACTATTTGTTTCCCTCCTTTAAAAAAAAATTGACAGCTCTTCTTAGAAAAATACCTTATGAAAGCCAGCCCCTTCTGAAGCCATCCTCTGGGAAACAATGAAGGCCTATATGTGTGGCTGAATTATCTTTCTTTCTGCAAAGAAAAGGAATCTTGCACTGGTTCAGCTGAATTAACCATTTCATAGATTCATATGAAAGGGAGTGTTGTGATCTTCTTCTCACATGCAGAGGTTTCCAAGCCAATATGCAGGAGTCTTATTAGTGAAGTGCAGAACTCTCAGACCACCATTGAATCTGGTCAGAGGGCAGTCACCAGTGATGTGACACTATCTGTCTTTGGCCACAGCCACATATGGGATAATCTTGTTGACCGCAGGAGTGAAGGTTAGTTGTATATTGACCCTGGCCTGTTCAAAATCAGTTCAGAAGGGTGATGTGGTAATTCAAAGTTGGGTACATTTGTGGTTGGGTCAGCTATAAGAAACTGGTTTCTGACATCAGCTGCAGACCATTCTTCATGCCACATTGACATTGCAGAGAAATTTAGTTTGGCACTCTGTACCTCAAAACAGCACCCTGAAATCCCCATATTCACCCATCATAAATTATGATATATTTCATACAAAGCATGCCATATAAGATATCACATGAAAGGTCATGATCTGCTGAAAGCCATTGTTTTGTCAAAGTATGTATATCATTAGTGTGTATAAAGTTTTCAGATTTTACTGTATGATTGTTACTTAAATATGTTGTTAGTTTGAGAGTCTCCACTGCTAGTTCTCCAGTGACAACAAAGGAGGTGACCCACTCCCAGCGGCGTTTTAAATGGCCAGCTGAGGAGATTGGTCCCAGGTTAAAGAGGAAGCCTGTGTATTAAGAACGATAACCTACTACCAACACCCAGTGGATTGAGAAAAACTGCTTGATCCCAATACTGCCTAGTCTAATAGGATTTAAGACTTACACCGTGTGCTTACCTTTTATTTTCTTTGGTAACTATCTCTGACCTTTTGTGCCTACCGCTTATAATCTATCTTTCAGCAGTTAATAAATCTGCTTTGTATTTTACCTAAAACAGTGTGTTTTGGCTCAACTGCTTGGGAAATCTCTGCTCAGTTTACAAAGACTAGTATGTGTCCTCTCTACATCAAAGGAGGGGCAGACTGGGTAATAAACCTAAACTGGTTAGACTTCTGGCTAGGGAAAGATGGTATAGTCTAGGGATGCAAGGCTGGGGGCATGGGAGATTTGCTGGTTTCTTTCTCTGTGTGATTCATGAATGGCTCAGGGAGCATTCATGCAATTTAGCTGGGTGTGGGGCTCCATGTGCTGTTGTGATAAGTGGTAACTGCTTGGTGGGGTCTGCTGCTTGTCAGTACCAAAGTAATGTGAGAGACAACCCAGGCTGTAGAGTTAAGAAGCCACAGAGGTACCACAGTTCCAGGTTGTACCCCCAGGGATCCCATCACATCTGGGAAAGGCAAGTGGCCCCACAATGGATGCACTGATGGCAACTACACCGTTGCGTGGTTAAAGAGGTCTGTGTATAGGGATAGGCTTGGGTTTGCCCCGATGTTCTCAACCATTCTTGTTGTAGCATCCTCATGCTAATATGTGGAGGAATGACATCACTTAACACGGCAAGCCACAGTACTGGTGTGGGTCAAATTATTTCAATTATGATGTGCATGATTGAGTGCAGTTGTGTGTCAACCAACCTGACATGATATTAGTGGAGTCACACCAGAGCTGCAGAGTAACACAGGGCTAAACCTGATTATCAGAAAGTATGAGTGTTTGCTCTCCATGAAATGCCAGCCAATTTGCTCAGAATGTTGTTATGCATCCTCACCCTTACCCACTATTTTCCTCAAGTATTTAATATATGTGAGAAATCTGTCTAGAGTTACTCTGACGTAGCCTGGGTGGGATTCATGTTTCAAGTGATGTGAATTGAAAAGATATTCAGTTATTAATCTGGCATTGTGAAGATGGAACACACTCAAAATAATCTTGGCTACAGTTGGTTATAAATGCCACCAACTACAGGATTCATAGACTATCAGGGTTGGAAGAGACCTCAGGAGTTCATCTAGTCCAACCCCCTGCTCAAAGCAGGACCAATCCCCAATTTTTGGCCCAGATCCCTAAATGGCCCCCTCAAGGATTGAACTCATAACCCTGGGTTTAGCAGACCAATGTTCAAACCACTGAGCTATTTGAGGCACTCAGGCAGGGAAGAGCCCCAAACCATCTAAGGGTCTTTGGCCATCAAGCAGGGCAGAGCAGTAAATAATCTAGGAGCCAAGCCCTCAGGGAGGGCAGGGCACCAAGCAGTCTAAGAGGCTCTGGCCCTCAAGCAAGGCAGAGCAGTGATCACTCTAGGAGCCCAGGCCCTCAAGCAGGGCTGGGCACCAAACAGTCTAAAGACTCCTGCCCTCAGGCAGGGCAAAGCAGTAAAGGGTCTAGCATCCTAGTTCTGGAAGATGGTAGACTAACACAGCCCTCCTGGCCTACAGTGGGGAGGCTGCCACCCCAGGGGTGGGGTTGACAGCAGGGGGTAATGGGACTCAGGCCCATCCTACTCCACCAGGTCCCAGCCCAGGGCCCTAACAGTGCTGGAATATTCCACCACTAGGTCTGCAGGGAATCCAGTCACAACAAACTGACCTGGATTCAGGCAGCAATGCAGCTAGACCAGAGTCAGCTGTCCCTGGGCAACTTCCTCCCCTCCCCTTGAGTTGTACCTGAGTCCCAGGGTCATCCTGTCTCCCTGCGATACATTGCCAGTGACAGTTGCAGCTGCTCCTCTGCATCAGATGTGCCTGGCAGCTCCGGTGAGATCTCAGGACAGTAGAAGCCTGCTATGGAATCTTGCTCTACCAGCAGGTAGGAAACATTTGTTTCCCTCTGTGGCTCCAGCCCAATTGAGCTGCAGCGCCTGCCTTTTATACTTCCTGTTCCTGTCTCGCCCCTCTGCTGCTGGGGCTGTGGGCATGGACTTCCTGGCTCCGCCCACCAGGGGGAGCTCGGCCATTCTTTCCTGTCAGACTCTGAGGGAGGCCATGCCTCCTTGCTACAATGAGTTAAAAGTATTTCCAGGTACTACACCTGCCCTTTATTCTTCCTGCTAATAAAATGGTTTCTGTCCCCATTGCTGAATGAAAAACCCACACAAACATGGAAGTATGGACAGTGATTATTGTATAGTGCTATGAAATGGCCCAAAGGCTTAATCCTGAAGTTAAGGTGCTGAACACTCATGATCTGATCCACTACAGCACATATGAATAATATACTAGTTTGCTGCCTTTCATGCATAATGAGCTCAAAATGCTGCTTTTTTTTTTCAAAAAAATATGTGTACAAATGGTGCACAAAGATCATTTTACCCACCATAGAAATGCGTCCTTCTCTAGAGTTGAATGCGGCAAAGTAACAGCGTCATTACACACCAGTTAAGAACAGGAAATGAATATTTTAAAAGAATTACAGTTCTTGATTCTAATGTGCTCCACTCAGGGGCACTGAACTGTTTTGCTCTGCCTCAGTGAAAATGTATGTGTTACATTTTATATGGTTATGTTAACATAAAACTGCTAAAGGTCTTTAGCTATCTTTTTAAAAGTTGTCTGGGATTTCAGCATAAGTGAACATACCAATGTTTCCTGAGTAATTTGAGGACAACATATGTAATAAGGACCCAGAAGTCGGACTAGTAAGAAAATGCAAAGAGGTTGTATATAATAAATCCAAATTGGCAATGGAGAACAGTGTATTTGCATTTAGAGGTTATAAGGCATCATTAGGCTGTGGATGAGTCAAGATGATTCTTTAATTGAAGTTTTTGTAACTGAAAACAGACAGACAGTGAAAGTTACAAAGAGATCTTAGGAAAAAAGGTTGGAAGCTGGAACAACAAGGATTGTGATTTATCCTGGTCTAATTTACAGCAAGGACTCCCAAAATTTTTCCTAACCTGATCTCCTTTTAGACTGTGCAAAATCTTGCATTTCCCCAATGGATTCTAAAAAGACAGTATGTTTGGAAATTTAACATTATTTTAAATCAGCATAGCTTACAAAACAATAGTATGAATGTGTGAGTTTGGATGAATAGAGCTATTCCTTTCATAGCATGATATTTTTGAAACACAAAATGGAATTTTATACTAAGCAATACAATAGATCTCTAGATAGAAATAACAGGTTTTGTATTTATTTTTAATAGCAACCATTCTTGTGAATCCTGATTTCCACAGAAACAATGAATGTCACAAGCACTTTCAGGGCCCCTGGTAAGAAAATTTTACATTTGCTTTTAACTAAAATCCAGAACTCTCACACATCTTGAGACCAAAAACTCAGTTTAAAGCTTTGTGAAAAGACAACTCAACAAAGGAGCGTTGAATTTCTGTCACAGGTCAGCTCTTCCATTTGTGAAAATTGGGATAGTTCCATTAAGTTCAGTGGAGCTTCACAGCTGAGCATCTGAACTTTGGTGACTACCTGGTTTTGTTAACTGCTTCCTTGATAAATGAGTCACACAGACACTTTAGGAAGATCAATTGAGAAACAATCTTTAAACTTTGCTGAAGTTTCTCAGTATGGCTATTTATAATAACCTTCACATCAACGTTCTTGTCAATTTATAATCTAGCAGAAAGTGAGAGATGCCTCGTTCAATATGAAGAGCCGACCTTCTACCTCTTTTGAACCCACTGACTTTCTCTTTCACTGACATGAGATTCCAATTACACCCCTTTAAGGATAAGTTTAAATTGTTCTAGCATTCAAAAATATTGGTAAGGTAAGCAAGTATGAAGATAAAAGGAATAATGTAAACAGCTCCAGTTCTCAAGCACTGTGATGTGAACAAACACATAATGATCAGTGCGGATCCAAGCAGATATGATTTAGGTGGTGTATTGTTGCAACTACATGGATCTGAGTGGAAGACAGCAGCATTTTGCTCTTGCACACCCACTGAAGCAGAAAAACGATATGCACCGATTGAAAAGGAGTACCTGGCAAATGTATGGGCATGTGAGAACTTTTACAGATATCCATGTGGACTGGGTTTGTTTACACTGATAGACCATAAACTGCTTGTAACTAGGGTTGCCAGGTGTCCGATTTTCAACTGGAATGCCCAGTCAAAAAGAGACCCTGGCGGCTCCGGTTAGTACCGCTGATTGGACTGTTAAAAGTTGAGATGGCGACACAGTGGGGTAAGACAGACAGGCTCCTTGCCCTGGCTTTGCCCAGCTCCCAGAAGCGGCCGGCATGTCCCTGCAGCCCCTAGGACCAGGGACAACTAGGGAGGCTCCATGCACTGCCCCCACCCTGAACATCGGCTCCACAGCTCCCATTGGTCGGGAACTGTGGCCAATGGGAGCTCCGTAGGCGGAGCACATGGGTGCGGGCATCACACAGAGTCACCAGGCTGGGCTTCCACTTAGGGGCCGCAGGTACATGCCGGCCGTTTTTGGGAGCCGCCTAAGGTAAGTACTGTCCGAGAAGCCCACACCCCAAACACCCCTCTCACACCCCAACCTCCTGCCCCAGCCCTGAGCCCCCTTCCGCACCCAAACTCCTTCCGAGATCCCACAACCCCTCCTGCACTCCGAACCCCTCATCCCCACTCCCCAGCTGGAGCCCTCTCCTACACCCCAAAGCCCTCATCCCCAGCCCCACCCCACAGTCCACACCCCCAGCCGGAGCCCTCACCCCCTTCCACACCCCAATCCCTTGCCCCAGCCAGGTGAAAATGAGTGAGTGAACAGGAGTTGGGGAGAGCGAGTGAGGGAGGGAAGGGGGATGGAGTGAGCGGGGGTGGGGCCTTGGAGAAGGGGTGGGGTGGAGCCTCAGGGAAAGGGTGGAGCATGGGTGGGGCAAGGGTATTCAGTTTTCTGCAATCAGAAAGTTGGCAACCCTACTTGTAACCCTCAAAAATGGAAAAGACCTGGAGCAACTGAGATGCCAGCATCACGGCTAAGGTTAATGCAATTTAACCCAATTGCTAAAAATGTTCCCAGGAAAAGAACTGGTAGTAGCAGAACCTCTGCCATGGAGCCCAGCATCACACTCAATTACACATATCCAATCATTACAAATATTCTCACAATAACCACAAACCTTGATACAAATATTTTCTATAGCATGGCCTGGCAGCATTTTGTAAACCAACAAATCTTCCTGAAATACTATAAAGTCTAACTATTCAGCTGAACTTAGGGTGACCAGACAGCAAGTGTGAAAAATCGGGACAGTGAGTAGGGAATAATAGGCACCTATATAAGACAAAGCCCTGAATATCAGGACTGTCCCTATAAAATCGGGTCAGCTGGTCACCCTAGCTGAACTTGAAGCATCATTGGATTCATCCAGCTATATTACATTAAGCTTACATTTCAATGTAAAGTTGCTCATAAACTCATTAAGCCATTGTTATTAACTTGAAAGGGAAAAAAGAGATATATTTAACAAGAACATTAGATCTGATTCTGATCTCACCTATCCTGGTTTTCATGAGTTCAACTGAATTGACTTCAACTGAATTACTCCTTATTTACATCAGGGAAAAGGAGACGAGAATACAGTCTTTTGAGAGTAATATTTTAGTGTATACAGATTCCATAGTATCCTTTCAAATAGTTTGTGGGCCCTGCTGTAGTAATCATGGTTTTTTAAAATATTTTAGGAAGCAGTCACGGCAGCTGTGTTTATCTTTAACTAAGCCTTGCTTGTCGTGTTTATTTAGTAAGCATGGCTATTTTGAACTTACCATGACTGTATAACTTCTTCAAAATATATTGGTGTTGTGCAAAGGGCAAAAACACAATGAATATGTTGGCAACATCTGGCTTTGTAATTTTCATTACCATATTTAGGGCACAAGACAAAATCATAGTCTCAGCTATGAGGACATATTCTGATCTCCGGGGGTGCCAGTGGAAATCTGGGGTTACTCTATTAAATCAAATGGAGTGAAATTACCCTGGACTTACACTGTTTAATTGGCATGGTTAAAAGGTTAGCTGCATTCTTTCCCCTTTCTGATCTCTCTGTGAGCACCCCCCTAAGGTGTTTGGCCTTTTGCCTTTATCTGTCTTCAGGTGGAGTCTCATGTTTCTTCCACTCTTAGACTGGGACCCAGTTATGTTACCATGTGTACCACTCACTTGTCACCCTGAAGGCCAGTCTTGAATTGGGTACTTGCTTGATTCTCCCTTTCGGAACTCATGACCAGTGATATTGAGCAACAGTCTTCTTAAATGTGTTTACACAGAAGTTTAAAGAAAGCATTAGATAAAAAATATTTTAAAATAAAGAGCCTACATACATCCAGTCCAGTCTCATTTAATCTTATTCTTCACTAAAGCTAACTTAGGTGCTTTTGACTTAATTTACAGGAAAAGATAGGAGCCAACTCTCATTATTTTACAAAGCAAATATCACCCACCCCAACCCTGTCATTGTTGACAGCATGTCCTGCTGTTCTCCTAGCACACCTGTGTTGTGTCAGTCCGGTTCTCTCTGAAGCAGAAGAGAGGGGATCCTTCCATTCCAGAGGGAATCATTACTATATTCCTCTATAGCTTTGTTTCAGGGCCCAGGTGTGAACTCTCCCAGTGCCTCAGACTATTATTTTCTGGTGCACCGGAGCATCCAGCAGGGCCTATGAAGGAGACTGTCCAGTCTTTGCTACTCCATTGTTTGGGTGGTTAGATTGATTGTAATCACTAGTCTGATGGCTGTTTCTCATCTGTGGGTGAAAGGGCTGAAAATGTCTGGGGAGGTGGGCTCCCTCAATCCCCTTTCTAAGCTTAATACACAATCCGAGAAATCAAGCACATAAAACACCTTTGGTTTTCCAGACACAACAGCTTCTTCTTGGAAAAATGAACAGGCCTGTTTACAAGTGATGAACAAATGCTGATGGCTTCATATTCCCCACTGGCATTGCTTCTCCACAAAATAAACACTGAGGCCCAACTTGGTCAGTAAAACATGTATGTAAATTGAACATATTTTTCATCATATGTTCTCGTCCAGTGACTGGTTAACTAACTGCATTAGAAGGGGCAGTTCTTATAGGGAATTCATTCCTTGTGGGAAAGGGTCAGGCGAAGAGGGTAACCATTCTACAGAAAATCTGCAGGCTGAGGGAACAAAACATATATTTGGGAATAGGGATGTGGGAAAAGAAAACAAACAAAGAAACACAAAAACCCCAGAGAAAGTAAATGCCCAGCTCTGTGTTCTCAGAGAAAGAGCACTTTGAAAAATTCCTAGAGAAAAAATTACACTGAACTGGAGTTAAGGTTAAGTGTATGTAACAGCAGGGGTAAAAAAAAACATTACTGGGATGCTATAATTACCCCCAAACCAAACATTAGAAACTCAGAAAGTTCAAAGTTAAGGTTACATTTAATAAAAATTCAAATATTTTAAGGTAAGGAAATGCATCATTAAGGCATCCAAACAAGCTTAACTCCATTGTGAAGTGATGTCATGCAATAACCAAATGAATCAAGCATTTTAGTGTTTGTGGTCCCGGTTTAGATAAAACAGATTTTTAAAGACACATCGGATTTTTTCATTATTTTCCCCCTTGTGGAATCACTGCTTCTTACTTCCATTGTGCACAACCATTTGGGATAGGCAGAAGCCAGCCTTAAGTGACAAAGTGTAGGATGCAGCATAAAGCCGAGAAATTACTGTCATTTGAGGCTGATCAAACCTATTTTATACTACATGAAGAGATACAAAAAAATGATAAATCTTTCACACACTGACACACTGTCTCGGCTTTCAATTTCTTTGCAAATTAGTTCTCAACTCCCTCCGCCCCTCCATACATCTTAGCTTTTACTTTGTGGATTATAAAAGTAATTTTCAAGGATGGTGGTAACTGCAGTTGCATTTAATGATACCTTAGGAGAGTGTTAGACAGGTTTACATTGTTATCTACTATGCCGAAGTAAGACATGTTTAGTTTCAATGGCAGAGATATGAAATACCCAAGGACACCTGTGACTAATGGGAACTTGCAAATTTTTAAAATATGGTCTTGTTTAGCAATGAACAAGAGATGAACCAAAGAAGAAATAACAAGTATGGTATCTAAGGTTATTACATATAAATTAGTTTGCTTACTGTTGTGATTAGCATTCTATTGGCCATTCTATGGATAGTAGTCACCCTTGTCAGAAATAAATTGCTGACAATATAAACTGTATATAAGCCAATGTCAATCAAGTTAGCAAGAGCTGTCCACTGCCTATTTCAGAGCTCACTGTTTTATTAGCCTTGAGCCAAGGTTACTTTACTTTGCCTTTGCATGTGATGTTATGTGACACATATTTTATTCTCTTTATAAATGAGAGAGGTATAATGGCTGCTCTGAATGCTATAACTGCTTATATATGTAAGAGTTCAAAGCACTCAATAGCAATGTAGTCTATTTATTTCCAAAATATCAGGCTAGTTTGTATTCATTTATACTGAAAGTAGGACACACTTGACAGCTATTAATCTGTACTGTAATTAGCATTAGCCTTGCAAACTGAAGATAATGTAAAAGCTTATGCCATAATATAAAATGTTTCAGTGGATCATAATTAACAAACAACTTCAGTTTCTGATTAATATTTTTTCTTTTATTGTTTTAGAGGTTGCACCTAATAATTGTAAATGAATATAAATTAATACCATGTGTCAAAGACCAGACCACCTAGAGATATTTTTAAAATATTTTTCCTTGTACATTTATTTTCTTCTTTCATGAATCAGTAAATAATTTCTGAAATATCCTTCAATTATACTGTGGAATTTCAGATATTAGTCCAGTGGTATTATTCATTAAAAGGTATGCCTAGCTATTGTGACAGGGTTGGGCCAGATGGCGATAGGAGAGTAATAGAAGGCATATATATTAGCCCCAGGCTAAGTAGGTCCCTTTTCCCTGGGTAAGGTAACAGGGAAGGTTCCAGAACAATCAGGAACCTTCTGGAGACAATTAAGACAGGCTGATTAGAACACCTGCAGCCAATCAAGAAGCTGCTGGAATCAATTAAGGCAGGAAGAGGATCGTGATGTTAGACTACCCAAACCAAGAGACCGGGGAACTCCTAGGGCTCCATACAGATGTTATTCCTGCGGGGAGTGGGGACATATAGCTGCACAGTGTCCCAATGCCAAGGAGCCTATGCAGTGTAACCTAGGGAACTGGGCAGACCCATGCTCCCTAATCCACCTTGTGGGGGTCTCACTAACCCCACATATGTACACTAGACCAGTGAAGCTAAATGGGGTAGAGACCACAGCACTGGTTGATTCGGGGAGTGCTATCACGCTTGTCTCAGGGAAGCTCATGAAGCGTAGTCAGCTGCTGTGGGCTAAGCGTATGGGGATAGCATGCGTCCATGGGACAGTTGGTTATTACCCCACCATCCCAGTAAAAATCGAGATTCAGGGGAACGCTACTGAGGTAGCAGCAGGTGTAGTCCCTAAACTCCCATACCCAGTGCTCATAGGGAGGGACTTCCCACGGTTTGGAGACTTACTCCCGGTAGGGGAATTGGAGAAAAGGGGAAGCCCTGAACATAGTGAGGTATCCACAGTAGACTGTCAACCCCAACCTTCTCTGAAATATCCCCAGATTTGTTCTCCACTCCCAGACAACATAGAAAGACAAAAAGGGAAAGAAGGGCAGCTAAGGCCTTGGGAACCCGAATACTGGCACAAAGCCAGAGGGTCGCTCTCGTAGGTAGGCGGACCTGAGCAGCTGAAAAGGAGGTTCCCCAGGAGGGAGAAGCACCCGAGTTGGACTCAAACCCTAATGCCTCTGAACCAGTAGAGGCAAAAGAGACTGGCCCCCTAGATCTCGGGTAGATTAGCCCCGGGAGAGGACCAGGCTGAAGACCCAAGGTACAATAACATTAGGAAGGAGGTGACTGAAATAGATGGGGTCCCCGTGGAAGGGAAAACCCAGGGACCAGGACCCTACTTCATAATGAAGAAGAATCTCTTATACTGGGTTGCACCAGTACAGGGACAGAAGGTACAGCAGATCCTAGTACCTCAAAAACACCAGAATGCTGTATTAAGTCTGGCCCATAGTCATCTTTTTGAGGGGCATTTGGGGGTAGAGACCTGGCACGGGTCCTGCGACGATTCTTCTGGCCCGGAATACATGAAGAAGTGCGGAGGTACCGTGTCAGCTGCACAGTCCCCGTCCCCACTTGAGGGCACCTTTAATACCCCTTCCCATCTTAGAGGTCCCCTTCGAGTGAATAGCCATGGGTCTAGTGGGACCCCTGAAGAAGACAGCCTGGGGCCACCAATATATACTTGTTCTGGATTATGCTACTCGCTACCCAGAAGCCGTCCCCCTGCAGAACACGGCCTCTAAAATGACAGCTAAAGAGTTGGTGGGGATCTTTGCCTGAGTGGGGCTATCAAAGGAGATATTAACAGACCAAGGTACCCCATTTATGTCAAAGCTAATGAAGGACCTCTGTACGCTGCTCCATATACATACTCTGAGAACTTCAGTCTATCATCCGCAGACTGATGGGCTGGTAGAAACGTTTAACCGAACCCTCAAGGCAATGATAAGGAAAGTGGTAAGTCGAGACGGGAAGGATTGGGACACCCTACTACCCTACCTTATGTTTGTAATCTTGGAGGTACCTCAGGCCTCAACTGGGTTTTCCCCCTTCGAATTATTACACGGACACCACTCCCATGGCATACTAGATATTGCAAAAGAAATCTGGGAAGAGGAACCCAATGAGGGGAGAAATATAATTGACAATGTGCTGCAGATGCGAGAACGGATAGTCCGTGTCACCCCTATAGTACGGGAACATTTTGAAACGGCGCAGGAGGCCCAGCGTACCCATTACAATTGCCAGGCAAAAGTCCGACAGTTCCAACCAGGGGATCGGGTGATGGTGTTGGTACCCATGGCAGAAAGCAATCTTTTGGCCCAATGGTAGGGGTCCTATTGGGTGGTTGAACCCGTGGGGGATGTAACCTACAAGGTGCGGAAGCCAAGACACCGGAAACAAGAACAAATTAATCACATTAACCTCTTAAAGCCTTGGCACCAACGAGAGGCGTGTGTAGTGGCCCAAGAGACCCCGACCCAGGGAAATAACCTGCAGGAGCAGATCAGGATATCCACTGATCTGACACCAAACCCGAAGAAGGAGGTAACTGAGATGATCAACCGATACCAGGACGTGTTTTCAACCAAACCAGGCCAGACCAGTGAAGCATATCACCACATAATCACAGACCCTGGGGAAAAGGTAACTTTAGGGCCCTATCTGGTCCCAGCAGCAAAAAGGGAGGAGATCAAGGCAGAGGTAAAAAGGATGTTGGAGCTGGGAGTCATTGAAGCGTCCCACAGTCAGTGGTCAAGCCAGATTCTGTTGGTGCCCAAACCCGATGGCACCACTAGATTTTGTAATGACTTTTTCTGGCTGAATGAGATATCCAAATTCGATGCATACCCCATACCAATGAGTTAGTTGACCGCCTGGGCAATGACCGATTTTTGACCACCCTTGATTTAACAAAGGGATACTGGCAGATTCCCCTTGCCAAAGATGCGAAAGAAAAGACGGCATTCTCTACCCCCAATGTACCGTTCTTCCTTTTGGACTGCATGGGGCACCTGCCACCTTCCAGTGTCTTATGGACAAGCTTCGACGGCCCCATACCAGTTATGCAGCGGCATACCTGGATGATGTGATTATTCACACCCCCGACTGGGAAACCCACTTAGGAAAGGTGGAAGCGGTTCTGGACATGCTAAGACAGGCTGGCCTCACAGCCAACCCAGCCAAGTGTGCTATAGGGCTAGCTGAGGCTATACCTTGGCTACGTTGTAGGAAGGGGCATGGTCAAGCCACAACTAAACAAACTAGAGGCTATCCAAAATTGGCCCAGGCCGAATCGCAAAAAGCAAGTCTGGGCATTCCTGGGTGTGGTGTGGTACTACCGAAGATTTATTCCCCATTTTGCTACCAGAGCGAGTCCCCTGACAGACTTGATAAAAGCCCGGGGTTCAGACATGGTGAAGTGGACAGATGCCGCAGAGAAAGCATTCATGGATCTACAGACAGCCCTCTGCAGTAACCCTGTGCTTATAGCCCCAGACTTGAACAAAGAATTCATTTTACAAACAGATGCATCTGAAGTAGGATTGGGAGCTGTCCTATCGCAGATGGTCGGAGATGAAGAACACCCAATCCTCTACCTCAGCAGGAAACTCCTCCCAAGAGAGCAGAAGTATGCTGTGGTTGAAAGAGAGCGCCTAGCTGTGAAATGGGCCATGGAAACACTACGTTATTACCTTCTGGGACGACGGTTTACCCTTGTGACCGACCATGGACCCCTCCAGTGGATGCAGTGAAATAAAGAGAAGAACGCAAGGGTGACCAGATGGCTCTTGTCCCTGCAACCTTTCCAATTCACCATACAACACTGGGCTGGAAGCCACCATGGCAATGCAGATGGCTTGTCATGAGTACACTCCCTGACGTCCCAAGTTGCCCAACCCCGTAGTGTTGAGTGGGGTGTGTGTGTGGGGGATATGTGACAGGGTCGGGCCAGATGGCTATAGGAGAGTAATAGAAGGCAGATATATTAGCCCCAGGCTAAGTAGGTCCCATTTCCCTGGGTAAGGTAACAGGGAAGGTTTTTTGAAACAAAAAAGAAGTTTATTGGTAACACTTACAAAATTACCAAAGGAAACAAAACAACTATGCAACAAAACAACGCAAACAGAAGGTATAACACAGCAGCTTTCAGGAGGGAGAAGTGTTCAGGCTAGCCTGGGCCCAGAGCGGGGGGGCTTCCTCGACACTCGTGGTCTTCCACCCCCTTGAGTTACCTAGTGCCGCGCCCAGTGTTACCGATCCTCCCTCTCCTGAGAGTGCCCGGCAAGATGGGCACGGCTGTGGGGTGGGCGGTTTAGGGGTGGGGGGGTAGACACCCATGTATTATAGGACCCCTCCTAGATGACGGTAATGATGGTATCCACAGTGGCAATGGCTGGGGCTGGCGTCTCTCGCTCTTCCCCTCAATCAAAGGGTCAGACGGAGGGCACCAGATGGGGTCACTGAGCAGAGAACCCCGGACAGTGCCCACCGCTCCTCGAAAGCGTCAAGGGAGTCGGTGGACGCCGCCCAGAGGAACTCCACCCAGATACGTGAATGTACTGAGGATCGGAAAAAGGCCCTACAATCGCAGGACGTTTCATGGGCCAACTTCCTCTCTCTAGTTTTATAAATGGCTGTTTTAGCCAAGGCTAGGAGGAGGTTGACCAGGAGATCCCACTACTTTGTGGGGCCATGGATGGGAAGTGTATAGATAAAAAGGTGAGGGGAGAAATGAAGCCAGAAGCGCAATAAAATATTTGTGAGGAGCCGGAAAAGGGGCTGCAATCTGGCACACTCTAAATATACGTGTGCCAGGGTTTCTCTTACATTACAAAAAGGGCAAGCATCTGGGATGGGGTAAACCGTGTCAAAAACATGCCCGTGCTCACAGCTCCGTGAAGGAGCTGCCAACTGATGTCCCCGACGGGCCTCGGGACCAAGGTGGAATACAGGCTGGCCCATCGAGGCTGCTCACCCTCCAAAGGTGGCAGGAGGTCCCGCCACTTTGTATCGGGGCGGGACACCAGGGTGTAGGCGTGAAGGGTGTGAAGCGTGAGTGTGTATAAATATTTCCGTGGTGCAATTTGAAAACTGACCGGCTGCAGTTCATGCAGCCGGCTTGCAGTGAAAGGGTGAGGGGTTTGTTGGGATCTACGGGGTAAGGGGCCCAATGGAAAGGTCCGGCGGGCCTTGGGTAGAGGATGGGTGGGGTGCGCCCTCGCGCAAGGCTCGGTTGACATAAGCCCGAGCAGCGGGGGTCAAGGCGGCCTTCATCTCCTGAAGTACGCGCCGGGGGATACGGGGGCTGGAGAGCCCCATGCGCCGAGCCAGCGTCGGGGATCCAGCCAGTCTCTCCGGTCGTAGTCCAGGAGGTCTCCGACCCTCGTGACTTCCACCAGGACCAACCTCTGGCGCACCGAGCGGGACTCCGCCACCTGCACACGGAGCTGGGGGTTGTGTAGCAGGGGCTCCGTGAGGAGATCTGCTCCCACGGTGGCTGCCATGGACCTGGTCGTTAGAAACAGTTTCCAGGTCTGGAGGAGGTCCTGGTAGAAGACCGGCAGCCCGGAGAGGTCTCACGGAAAACCCCTCGGACAAAGATAAAAGAGCTGTCGGTCGTATCGGAGCCCTTGGAAGCGGCGCAGGAAGGCGTGCACCAGTATGCTCCACGCCGAACTACGTGCACTATAAGAGAGCCTCTGCAGGGCCTGGAGGCGGAAAACACGGACCTGAGTGTACAGACACTTCAGGCCCTGCCCTCCTTCCTTCAGGGGTAGATGAAGAACTCCAACAGGGGCCCAGTGCATTCCTGACCAGAAGAACTCTAGAATCAATCTCCGGAGGTGGGTCAGGAAACCTGGGGCCGGAGCCAGGGTGTTGAGCCGGTACCAGAGCGTGGACAGGACTAGTTGGTTAAGCACCAGTGCTCTCCCTCAGAGGGAGAGTCATCGGAGTAGCCTCGTCCATTTCCGGATCCGCTCTATCACCCCTCCCTCTAAATTTTGCCAGTTCTCCGGCGGGGAAGGGTGCGTGGCGGAAAGGTAAATGCCGAGATAGAGCAGTGGACCCGCACTCCACCGGATGATCTGAAGCACGGGTGGGAGGGAGCTCACCTGCCGCCATCCCCCACTGCCAAGCCAAAGCTCTTGACCCAGTTGACTCGGGTGGAGGAGGCTGTCGAATAGATGGCCTGGCATGCCTCCACTCGCGCCAAGTCGCCCGGGTCCTGGACCACGAGGAGTACATCATCGGCGTACGCCGACAGGACCAGCCGCAGCTCCGGCTCCCACAGCACCAACCCTGTCTTCCTCCTGCGTAGGAGACAGAGGAAAGGCTCGATCGCCAGAGCGTACAACTGGCCCGAGAGGGGGCACCCCTGCCGCACTCCTTGCCCGAAGCTGACCGGTTCAGTCAGGGTCCAGTTGAGCCTAACCAAACACTCTGCGGAGGCATACAGCACCTGGAGAAAACTCACAAACTGAGGTCCAAATCCAAACGCCTGCAGAGTGCTCAGGAGGTACCCATGGTCTACTCTATCAAATGCCTTCTCCTGATCAAGAGACAGGAGGGCGAACAACAGACCATCTCTCCTCCCGAGTTCCAAAAGGTCTCGGACTAGAAATAGGTTGTCAAAAATGCTGCGACCCGGGACAGTATAGGTCTGGTCTGGGTGGATCACTTCCACCATCACGGACCCTAGCCGCAGCGAGATTGCTTTCGCTACGATTTTGTAATCCGTGCTAAGGAGTGAGACGGGACGCCAGTTTCGTAAATCGCGGAGGTCCCCCTTCTTCGGCAGCAAGGCGAGCACTGCTCGCCTGCACGACAGAGGGAGGACCCCGCTCTGCAAGGACTCAGCCCAGATGGTGACTAGGTCTGGGCCGAGGATGTCCCAGAACGCGCGGTAAAACTCCACGGTCAGCCTGTCCATGCCCGGAGATTTATTGGTGGGCATGCGACGGAGGGCTTCCGAGAACTCGGCCAGGGTGAGAGGCAGCTCTAGTCGGTCTCAGTCGCCCACGCTCACCATGGGGAGTTCCTCCCAGAGCACCCCGCAAGCGCGAGGATCGGTCGGATCCAGAGAGAAAAGGCTTGTGTAGAAGTCACGGGCTCTCCCACACATCTCCTCCGGATCCGTGAGGGGGGTGCCATCTTCCGCAAGAAGGCAGGTGACATGTTTCTTGGCCCCCCTCGTTTTCTCCAGGGCATAGAAGAAGCGGGAGCAGCGGTCCATCTCCTGAAGGAGGCGGATGCGGGACTGAACGAAGGCACCTCGGGCCCGGTGGTCCTCGAGGGCCCGGAGCTCCTCCCGCTTCTCCCGGCACGCTCCGCAGAGGGACGGGTCCTTGGGGTTGGTGGCCAGGCACCTCTCCATCTCTAAGACCTCCCGTTCCAACTGCTCTATCACCGCATTTCGCCGTCAGCTGGTGCCCCGAGTGTAGTCACGCAGAAGAGCTTGGTGCGCACCTTCCTGAGATCCCACCATCGCTGCACCAAGGGAAAGGCATGCCACTGCTCTCGCCAGGCCAGCCAAAACTCCCGGAAGGACGTCACGAAGCTCTCGTCCTCCAACAGGCTGTTATTAAAGTGCCAATAGGCCAGCCCCGGTCTCTCTGCACGGAGGGAGACCGTTACGGTGATTGAATGATGATCGGAGAATGGGGCCGGCTGAATGGCGGAGGAGTGGGCCTGTGAAAGATGGAAACGGGATAAGTAAATACGGTCCAACCGAGAGTGGTGTGACCGATGGGCCTCCACCCGGACAAAGGTGAACGTGGAAGTGTCATCTGGGTGATGGTCATGCCAGACGTCCACTAGGGAGTGATGTTCAACTATCCCTTGGACAATATTCGCAGCGGCCAGGCTCGGCTCAGCCCCTGAGCTGTCCCGTTCCTCGAGGGTGGTGTTAAAGTCCCCTCCCAGGACCAGGCACTCGTGGGAATCCAGGGTGCTGAGAAAGTCGGACACCCGCTGATAGAATTGTGGCTGCCTGGAGCTCATTTGTGGGGCATAGATGTTAACAAGATTGACCACGAGCCCCTCCATACGGACTCGAAGGTGCAGCAGGTGGCCCGGCACGGCCTCAGTGACCTCTAGCACCTCAGGCCGTAGGTTGGGGGAGAACAGGGTCACCACTCCAGCTTGCCAAGTCGCGAAGTTGCTAAAGTATACCCCGTCCCCCCACTCCAGCCGCCACCTGTCTTCGGCGGCCAGGTCCGTATGGGTCTCCTGCAGGAAAACTACAGAGCACCCCCCTTCCTGAAGGTAAGAGAGCACCTGGGACCTGCGGAGAGCCATCCTACAGCCCCTGGTATTCAGGGTCGCAATAATAAGAGGCGTCATGCGGAGGGCTGGAGGGGTGGGGGTTTCTTGTTGGCGGGGGTGTTTAGGGCCCCTGGCGGGTTGAGCAGCAACCCATGACCCATCCCGTGGATGAGTAGATCATGTCGGAAGCCGCGGGCTTGCTCGTAGGCCGCAGCACCGCGCCTTCCTTGCCCCCTGCCCTCCTTTATAAAGGGTCCTTGTGGCCTGGAGGATTTGGACAAAGTCCCCCCATAGCTGAAGAGCCAGCTGTACCCTATTGCGGGCGCCACGGGTGTGTTCTAGGAACTTCCGTAGTGCATGCCGCAGCTCATGGGGGGGTGGGGTTACAATTTCCGGGGTGTTCCCTGGTGGGACTCTTAATACAGCCTCGTGGTCCGCTAAGGCGGGTAAACAGGGTGCGGACCACCAACGGGGCATCTGACAGGCTGGGGTTATTAAATTCATTTCACGCCTTGGGGTGGAGGGGGATGGCAGGGAAAAAATTGCAACTCCTAATGGGTCGCGACTAGAAAGTGCAAAGATTGCTCCCTGGGGGGAATCTGCAAAAGGCGGTCAGGAAATAACCCCAGGGGCGGCATTAGCATTGCAGGAGGAGGGGACTAGGGCAGGGACGGGGTAGGGGCAGGGGCAGGGGTAAGGCTCTGAGGTTCAGGAGGCAAGCAGCTAAAGGAAAGTGCCTCCTGAGCAGAGTCAAGGGTTAAGGGGTAAGGGAGGGGGCTCCCAATAATGCTAGGCACTGGCTCCATGATGGTCTTAGCGGCCATGGCATCAGGTGGTGGACCACCTTCTGCAGGGTGCTCGCCCGGGAAGGCAATTAGGGGGAGGGAGCATGGAGAAAGGGGGGCTGGGTTAAGGTTGCCCAGCTCGAGGCCAGCCGGCAGTAGATCATCCTCTCCCTGGTGACCGGGGTCAAATCTAGGGCCTCAATCTCCGCATACACGGGGGAGAGGCCGGCTCCTGCTACCCCGGGGGCCTCTCCTCTAGGGCCCGCCTCAACTGTCGCCTCGGGGTCCGCGGGGGGTTCGGGTGGTATCCAGGCAGAAGGGGCGTCCTCAGGAGTCTCGGAGGGGAGGGTCTCCCGTGGAGGGGGGATTCTGCCCTCCAATGCCAGTCCGTCTTCCCCTCCCGACACCAACGGATGGATCTCACTCGTGGCTGTGGCGGGAGGCTCAATATCAGTGCCTCCTTTCCTGGTCTTCCGCGGGGCTTCCGCGTCGGATGCATGCAGCGGAGCTCGAGCCTTCCGCTTGCCTCACTTCCCCTGGACTAGGGTCCAGCCCTCCATAGCGTCATCTGGGGGTTGGTTAGCAGGGGTCGTGTCGGGGGGCGGAGGCGATGGTTCAGGGGTTCGGGGGGGTAGCGGTGAAGCAGCATGAGGGGCGGGGGTTTCTACTTGGGGCGGGCCCTCTCCTGTACCCGGTAATATCCTTGCCACAACCTCCTCCATAGGCTCTGCTGGATTGGTACTAGCAAGGGTGGAATTCCCTTGCTCGCCCGGGCGTTGTAGGGAAGGTATCTCTTGGGCCCGGACGGGAGCAGCAATGGGTCGAGTAGGAGGAGGGTTGGTTTCAGGTGCTGGGCAGCCAGGGGCGTCGGCAGTGACGGGGCCGATGTCCTGCCGGGTCTCGGGGGTTTCGGGTGCCCCTCCCCCCCGGGCCAAAGGGCAGTCTCTGCGGGCATGCCCCGCTGAACGGCAGAGGTAGCACCGGGCCTCTCCGGTGGAGTAAAAGACCCGATAGTGGGCTCCCTGGTAGGGGACTAGGAAAGACCCCTCGAGCGCCTCTCTGTCACGCGCCCCTGCCAGCGGTAGCAGCTGCACTTGCCGGCGGAACGAAAGGACGTGACGGAGGGTGGTGTCCTTGCAGCCCAATGGGAGAGGGCTGATGACAGAGACAAGTTTCCCCAGAGTGGAGAGAGCGGGTAACAGAGCAACATTGGGTAAGAAGGGAGGAACGGAGGTGAGGACGAGGCGAACGCCCAGGTCTTCTAGCGGCTCTAGGGGGACAAACACCCCCCCCACTGCCAGGCCCCTCTCCACTGCCTCCTGGGCGGCAGCCTCCGAACAAAGAAAACATCTTCAATCAAACATGGTTCAATCAAAACATCTCTATCTATTACCCTTAGCTTTAGGAGGAGTCAGTGTGTCCCTGTATCTTCTTCGGGGAGTGTGTTTACACTATAACCTTATATCAAGATGTTCTGGTACTACCCTTCTGGAATGTGTTTATGTGAATACTTGGTGCCTAGGAATGCTTGTATTTTTTGCAAAGCTAGCCCTGTTCTTGCCAAGTTCATGTATCAGACAGTAAACCTGCAAGCAGGCATCTGCTTTGTAACAGGGCCTGATTTTTTTGCTCATAGCCTGACTCTTTGCTAATTTTGCTTTATTTCAGCAGGGCCTGACTTTAGTTCAGGCCTTAGGTCTCACTCCAGGCCTCTTGTCTCAGGCTCTCTCTATTACAGTCTGGAATATCTAGATACCGAGATAAAATGGCAGTTGCTGACATTCCAGGCCTGTAAGTAGGATAGCATGTGTGGAGTGCTGGGTTGCATCCGTAGGATGTGAGCTAATCCCCACAAAGCCCTCTTTAGTTCCTCACCCTGTCTTTGGCCATAAAGGGAAGAGACAATATCCATTCTAAAAAAATAAATATATTCATTGTAGTCTCTCCAGATAATTAGATTTTAGTGCTGCTGGTGTTGAATGAATGTACCTGAATATACAAAAAAAATTCTGCTTCCAGCTATGTTGAGTGGATGCTTTTCTTTAGCTAAGGAGAATAGGAAACTGAAGCTGACAGCAAAAAGCCAAACCCTAAATAAATGCTGAATATGTTGCAGTCAGATCTATGAAATCACAAGCAAAGCCTATCTTGTCTATAACATAATGGAATCATACTGGTACCTCCAAAATAATTGAAGTTTTGAGTTTTGCTGTAAAACCACGTTTAATTTAGGGATAAAAAGAACTAGCTTTCTTAGAGATAAAGATGTTAATTGGCCTGGCAGCATTTGAAGACCATAAAGGATAACAGCAAACAACACAGAGTCAGTAAATAATCATTGTATATGTTTCTCATCGCAGAAGAAAATCAGTATAAATAAAGAATTATAGCCGTTACTGAAATGCCTGGAAATGCAGAATTATAACTAGCACTTAATCCTATCAAAGCAACACCATTACTCTAGTATTTATACACTGAGGACTTGACCAAGCCCTGTGAAACCTTGGCATTTTCCGAACTATGTACAAACCCTGGCTGTGGAAAGTATGACAAGGGGAGGCTTGAGGTAGTGCATTGCATCTGCTCCTTCTTCTCCTTTTGGGGGTCAGTTGCTGGTCAGGTCAGCCCAAACGGTGGGCTTTGCTTTATGGTGAGAGGTTCAGGACCACAGCACCTGGGGCATGTTCCAATTTGTCACATCCTTCAAGCAGACCTGGAAGCTCTGAAATACTGGGCTGAAAGGGAGTTATGGGACATATTTACCCCAACCACAAGCCAAATAGCTGCTGGGAGACTCCATTCCAGTTCCACGTGTCTGGGTTTTTGCTAGGGAAAGAGACATAACCAGATAAAGGGAGGATAGAGAGCCAGGGAACTTGTCAGTGTTCCTTTCAGAAATCTGTGTGCATACAACTGTCTAAAGCCTCACAGCACTAACTTGCTCTGTGTGCCCCGTTGACTCCCTCAGGTGGTCAAAGGGGCACAGGTGGCAGCAGAGCAATCATCCAGCAACTGTTCTAGTCATGTTGCCAATGGCTGGGACAGGCATGGAGCCAGGAACAGAGAGTCATGAGACTTCCCTCACAAAATCCTATGTATGCTCAGGTCCAGCACATTCCCATCCCTATTGGCCCAGCCCCCATTAACAGAATGGGAAGTCTAGGAGTCATGCATCTTTTGAATTAAGCTTTCCTTTCTATCTAGTTTTAAGTAATAAAGGAGTTTATGTCCCCAAATTACATCGATTCTGCAGATTTCTTTCTTTCCCGCTCTCAGTTGAGGCTCTTCAGTTTCCATTTCCTGACCATTTAGTTTCTTACCTATGTGTTGATGTAATGTGGCTATGGATCGTAAACAAGCCATACAAAAAGAAAACTTTAAAGGTTCTAATATTCAAAGTGACATCTCTGTGGTTACATGCAACTTAGAATGTGCATTTGCCTGCAGATAAATTGATAGAATTTGTATGGTTAAACCCCATTTGCATGGTCTAATCAAACCCAAATTTGCCCAGTATGGATCTGATTCTTCAGTACTTTGCACCTTGTATAGTCACTTATACCTGTGCCAAATGGGTCTAAAATGCTTCCAAATCAGAATTCTCTGCTACTTTTCATTGATGGTAACATTTTACACTCACTTTGCTCTCCATTTGCATAGGTGTGCAGGACTTTACAAGTTGCAAGACAGTGGAGAACTGGTCTTAAATGGGTTTTAATTATGTAATTTATATAATTTTCAGGCAAAAGTGAGTTAGCACTAAAATTCTGCATACAGCTGATTTGATCTCAGATACGTGAATGCCCAAATGAATGCCCATGGAGGCCACTTTCAAAATGTGGTGCAGAATATTTTCATATAATTGTTCAGCCTGACTCACTGTTCTGATTCAATTTTGTTATTTTGATTCAGTGAGAATTAAGATTATCATCCAAAATTAACATTAATAACTTTTGAATGGAGTATAATCAGTATATTTTTTATTAAGAGCTTTGTTATCTAATTAAATTACTTTTTCACAGGTCAACTTAAAGATCAGCTTATTAAAATTGAAAGTGTAAAACATAATATTATATCAAAGTTATTAATTATTATTGTTAGTAGTAATATCCCAAAGTGTAGCCAACATTCTAATTTTTAGATATTATTTGGTGACGTGGCATGATTACCATTGACTTTGATTTATAATAGTTAATAGTTGAAGAAAAGTTCCACCTCCATTTGCATGCCAGGGATCTCCTATTTTTGCATATATCATACAATCGAGGGACATGATTTGGCTTTGTCATATAATTTACACAAAAAATGATATACAATATGCCATCATTCCAAAAGCAGCAAGTATTCTTTAAAAAAGTCAGAATATAAAACTTTGATTATCTTTTTTAAAAAGGCCATGGATATGACTAGCTAGAGCTGTATGAAAGATTGATATAGATCATTAGTAAAGATTCACTAAATACACAGTGGGGATTCTCAGAGATGTCTACAAATGAGTAAAAAAAAAAAGTCAGCTGGCACCTGGATTGTGATGATTTCACAGCTCCTGCATGTTTCCTACTTCCCATTTGTATGGATTTGAGGAGCACTGCCCCGACCAATTGACTCCTTGAAATATCTAGCTGCTTCTCGGATAAATCCTGCAAATGGATCTTTCAGAAATTAGCTTTTGTAGTACACATAAAATGATTCAATGAAAAGAACTATTTAAAAGATTCTACCACTACATACAAATACAATGTATTCCACTAAATTAGAATGCACTACATTACAATTACTATTTTAATTGGCCTTTAACATTGAACTGATTTAGCCTAAAGAGAGTGACTGTTAAAAGTGACTGCTTAAGCTGGATAATCAGTGCTGACTCTGTAGACAGCAAGAATGGACACTGTCCCAGGCCTGGTTTTAGCCCAGTTTCCAAGATAGCATATTGACTGTGTGTGGACCTGTTTAGTTTTCCAGAAAGTACCAGAGGGACCAAAATACAGGATAATAGCAGGGGGCAGAGTCCATCTTGGATGCACTGACACATAGTGCTCCATGATGATATCATTGGGATATTAGCACATGATAAATCCAATTAGGAGTGTGAGTGCAATTATTACGAAATGTCAGCCCTCAGCTAGCCAGTGGTAACAGAGTGCTATAATGATGCTTGTTGCTAGCTTCATCCCCTGCCTGCTTCAGTCAACCATGTCAATTGTTTTCCTCAGCCAGCTGGTAAGATAATTAATAGAACACAAAATATCAGGGGACAGAGGGTAGATTGGAAAAACAGCACAGGAGGCACTAAGAATCTGACTCTGGTCAACCAGTAGCTGGGGAGGTGAGCTGTAAATGATACAAGCTGAGAAAGGAAGGAGTGTTTCTGGGAAGTAGGGCTGTTTGGCCTCCACATAGAATCTTCACCTACCATACCCCCCGCTGTCAGAATCTGTCTCTCATCCCTACGACGGGCCTCCCATCAGCTCTGCAAAACTATTAGGAATTACACAGAATGATTATTCTATCCCCAGTTGATTTCTTCTCCTCCAAGCACTACAGGAACAGCAGCAGCATAGTGAGACGAGGCATGCAACCTGCAAAGAGAGCAGAAGTCAGGAGAATCTCCCACAGAGACTTCAGAGTCCTGACCAAACATGCTGGGCCAGCCCCTTACCTTGTGTAAATTAGAATAACGTGAATGCTGCTTTATAACAGTTGAAGAGCTGGCCTACAGTTTTTACCTAAATAGTACAGTTAGCAGCCTTGACTCAACAAGGACCTCATGACTACCTTGGTTGCATCGCTAGTGTAGGCTCCAGGGCTTTGGCTGTGTAACCCAGCACTGCATGTGTGTTACAAGTCCCCCTATGTGCCAACCCAGAGGTGATATGTTGTTACAGCCACTGGCTTCAGGGTCTTGGCACTTTAGCTCAAGCTGTAATAACTCATACTTTTAGGATCCAGGAAGTGGGCGGGCAAGGCTCGCTCACTGCTAAAGGATCCCCCCACCCCCAGCCTAAGGGGGAGATTCACAGGACCTGGGAAGCCAAATAATTACGGGGGACAACTAATGAAAAAACAGGGACGGGAGTGCGGTCAAAGGGTCAAACGAAGGGAACCGGACAGGGAAACCAAGCAGAGAACCCCGGACAGCACCCAACGCTCCTCAAAGGCATCAAGGGAGTCAGTGGATGCCGCCCAGAGGAACTCTGCTCGGAGGCATGAACGGACAGAGGATCGGAAATAGGCCCCGCAGTCGCAGGAGACTCCATCGGCCAACCTCCTCACCCTTGTTTTATAGATGGCCACTTTAGCCAGGGCCAGGAGGAGGTTGACCAGGAGATCCCGCGACTTAGTGGGGCCACAGACAGGGAGTGTGTAGATAAGAAGGTGAGGAGAAAAGTGCAACCAAAACCTTAACAAAATATTGGTGAGGAGCCGGAATAGGGGCTGCAACCTGGTGCACTCCAGATAGATGTGCGCCAGGGTTTCCCTCACGCCGCAAAAGGGGCAGGTGTCCGGGATTGGGGTGAACCGTGCCAAGTACACGCTCGTGCTCACGGCCCCGTGAAGGAGCCGCCAACTGATATCCCCGGTGGGCCTCGGGACTAAGGTGGAATAGAGGCTGGCCCACCGGGGCTCCTCACCCTCCAAAGGTGGCAGGAGGTCCCTCCACTTTGTGTCAGGGCGGGACGTGAGGGTGAGGACATGAAGGGTGTGGAGCATGAGCGTGTAGAGATGTTGTTTTGGAGCGGTCTGGAACCGGACTGGCTGCAGCTTGCGCAGCCAGCTCACGGTGAGGGGGCGGGGGGGGGGGGGGGGGGTCGGTCGGGTCCATGGGGCAGGGGCCCGATGAAAAGGTCCGGAGGGCCTGGGGTGGAGAGTGGGCAGGGCGCGCCCTCTCACAGGACCCGGTCGAGGTAAACCCGAGCAGCAGGTGGCGAAGCGGCCCTCACCTCCTGAAGTACGCATAGGGCAGTACGAGGTCTGGAGAGCCCCATGCACTGAGCGAGCGTCAGGGGATCTAGCCAGTCTCCCCGGTCTCCGCGCGTTCTGGGACGTCCTCGGCCCGGACTTAGTTACTGTCTGGGCAGAGCCTTTGCAGGGCGGGGTCCTCCCTCTTTCGTGCAGGCGAGCCGTGCTCGCCTTATTGCCAAAGAAGGGGGACCTCCGCGATTTACGGAATTGGCGTCCCGTCTCGCTCCTCAGCACGGACTACAAGGTCGTAGCAAAAGCCATCTCGCTGCGGCTGGGGTCCGTGCTGGTGGACGTGATCCACCCAGACCAGACCTACACCGCCCCGGGCCGCACCATCTTCGACAACTTCTATCTGGTCCGGGACCTTTTGGAACTCGGGTGTAGGGACGGTCTGTCGTTTGCCCTCCTGTCCTTGGATCAGGAGAAGGCGTTTGACAGGGTGGATCACGGGTATCTCCTGGGCACTCTGCGAGCGTTCGGCTTGGGTCCCCAGTTTGTGGGTTTTCTCCAGGTGCTGTATGCCTCCGCAGAGTGTCTGGTCAGGCTCAACTGGACCCTGACCAAACCGGTCAGCTTCGGGCGGGGAGTACGGCAGGGGTGTCCCCTCTCGGGCCAGCTGTACGCTCTGGCGATCGAGCCCTTCCTCTGTCTCCTCCGCAGGAGGTTGACGGGGTTGGCGCTACGGGAGCCGGAGCTGCAGCTGGTCCTGTCGGCATACGCCGACGATGTACTCCTCGTGGTCCAGGACCCGGGTGACTTGGTGCGGGTGGAGGCTTGCCAGGCTGTGTATTCGGCAGCCTCCTCCGTGCGGGTCAACTGGGTCAAGAGCTCTGGCTTGGTGGTAGAGGACTGGTGGCAGGTGAGCTTCCTCCCACCCGCGCTTCAAGCCATCCGGTGGAGCGCGGGTCTGCTGCTCTATCTCAGCGTTTACCTTTCTGCCACACATCTGTCTCTGCCGGAGAACTGGCACAATTTAGAGAGCAGGGTGGTAGATGGACCGGAGATGGACAGAACTGCTCCGGTGTCTGTCCTTTCAAGGGTGGGCACTGGTGCTCAATCAACTAGTCCTGTCCATGCTCTGGTACCGGCTCAACACCCTGGTTCCGGCCCCGGATTTCCTGGCCAACCTCCAGAAATTGATTCTGGAGTTCTTCTGGTCAGGACTGCACTGGGTCTCTGCAGGGGTTCTCCATCTGCCCCTGGAGGAGGGAAGGCAGGGCCAGAAGTGTCTCTGCACTCAGGTCCATGTCTTCCGCCTCCAGGTCCTGCAGAGGCTCCTTTATGGTGCAGGTAGTCCGGCGTGGAGCGCATTGGCGCACGCCTTCCTGCGCCGCCTCTGAGGGCTCCGATATGACCGGCAGCTCCTTTATCTCCATCCGAGGGGTCTTCCGCGAGACCTCTCCGGGCTGCCGGTCTTCTACCAGGTCCTCCTCCGGACCTGGAAACTGTTTGCAGCGACCAGGTCCGTGGCGGCCTCTGTGGGGGAAGATCTCCTCGCGGAGCCCCTGCTACACAACCCCCAGCTCCGTGTGCAGGCAGCGGAGTCCCCCTCGGTGCGCCAGAGGTTGGTCCTGGCAGAAGTCACCAGAGTCGGAGACCTCCTGGAGTGCTGAGGAGCGAGACGGGACGCCAATTCTGTAAATCGCGGAGGTTCCCCTTCTTTGGCAATAAGGCGAGCACGGCTCGCCTGCACGAAAGAGGGAGGACCCCGCCCTGCAAAGGCTCGGCCCAGACAGTAACTAAGTCTGGGCCGAGGACGTCCCAGAATGCGCGGTAGAACTCCACGGTCAGCCCGTCCATGCCCGGAGATTTATTGGTGGTCATGCGGCGGAGGGCTTCCGAGAACTCGGCCAGAGTGAGAGGCAGCTCTAGCCGGTCTCGGTCGCCCGCGCTGACCGTCGGGAGTTCGTCCCAGAGCACTCTGCAAGCGGTAGGATCGGTCGGACCCGGGGAGAAAAGGTCTGCGTAGAAGGCCCTGGCCCTCCCGCACATCTCCACCGGATCCATGAGGGGGGTGCCGTCCTCTGTGAGGAGGCAAGTGATGTGCTTCTCGGCCCCCCTCTTTTTCTCCAGGGCGTAGAGGAAGCGGGAGCCGCGATCCATCTCCCGAAGGAGGCGGATGCGGGATCGAACAAAAGCGCCCCGGGCCCGATGGTCCTCGAGGGCCCGGAGCTCCTCCCGCTTCTCCCGGCACGCTCCGCAGAGGGATGGATCCTCAGGGCTGGCGGCCAGACGCCTCTCCAGCTCGAAGACCTCCCGTTCCAGCTGCCCCATCACTGCATCCCTCCGTCGGCTGGCGCCCCGGGTGTAGTCGCGGCAGAAGAGCCGGGCGCGCACCTTCCCTAGGTCCCACCACCGCCGCGCCGAGGGAAAGGCATGCCGCTGCCCTCGCCAGGCCAACCAGAACTCCCGGAAGGACGCCACAAAGCCCACGTCCTCCAGCAAGCTGTTATTAAAATGCCAATAGGCCGGCCCCGGCCTCTCCGCACAGAGAGAGACCATCACGGTGGCCAGGTGATGATCGGAAAACGGGGCCGGCCGGATGCTGGAGGAGTGGGCCTGGGAGAGATGGAAGCGTGACAAATAGATACGGTCCAACCGGGAGTGGCGCGCCCGACGGGCCTCCACCCGGACAAAGGTGAACGTTGAGGTGTCGTCCGGGTGGTGGTCGCGCCAGACGTCTACCAGGGAGCGATGGTCGACTATCTCCCGGAGGACGTCTGCGGCGGCCGGGCACTGCTCGGTCCCCGAGCGGTCCCGCTCCTCGAGGGTCGTATTGAAGTCCCCGCCCAGGACCAGGCACTCGTGAGGATCCAAAGTGCCGAGGAAGGCGGACGCCTGCTGAAAGAAGCGGAGCCGCTCCGGGCCCGATGTCGGGGCATAGATATTGACGAGATTGACCACAAACCCCTCCAAACAGACCCGGAGGTGCAGCAGGCGGACCGGCACAGCCTCGGCGACCCCCAGCACCTCGGGCCGTAGGTCGGGGGAGAACAGGGTCGCCATTCCAGCCGTACGAATTGTGAGATGGCTAAGGTAGACCCCGTCCCCCCAGTCCAGCCGCCAACTAGCTTCGGCGGCCGGATCCGTATGGGTCTCCTGCAGGAAAATCACGGAGTACCCCCCCTCCCGAAGGAAGGAGAGCACCTGGCACCTGCGGAGACCCATCCTACAGCCCCGGGTGTTCAACGTGACGATGGTAAGAGGTGCCATGAGGAGGGCTGGGGGGGGATCCTCACCGGCAGGGACGTTCGCGGTTCCCAACGGGCCGCGCAACAATCTGTGACCTACCCCATAGGTTATGAGGGAGTCACGGAAGAGGCGGACCCGCTGGTAAGCCGTGGCAGCCTGCTTCCCGGTCCTTTTACCCTCCCCCATGAGGGCCCTTGCAGCCCGGAGGATGAGATGGAAATGCCCCCATCGCTGCAGGGCGAGCTGCACCTTGTTACGGGAGCCCCGGACGTCCTCAAGGAACTCCCGCAGCTCCTCCCGCAGTGCATGGGGGGCCGGGGCCACTAGCCCCCGGCCGTCCTCCGGAGGGACTGCTGACACAGCCCCGTGGCCCGCCGAAACGGGCAGACAAGGGGCAGACCCCCGACGTGGCGCCTGATGGACTGGCGCCACGCGGCCCTCTTCAACCCCTGGCTGGAGTGGGGGCGGCGGAGGGAGGGTAGCAGCCCCTAGCGAGTCGGGACTAGGGAAAACAGGAGCCACTCCTTGAGGGCTATCCTCGTGGAGCGAGGAGATGACGGCCCCAGGGGCGGCAGTGACAGCACAGGAAGTAGGGGGAGCGGGGGCAGGGTCAACATCGGGGGCAGGGCAGGGATCCCGAGGAAGGGCAAGGCAGGGGTTGGGTACAGAGCCAGGGAGAGGGGCAAGGGTAGGGGCCTGGGCCCCGGGAGCCAAGCCGGTGGAAAATGGCCCCTCTCGATCAGGCTCTGGGAGGTGGGGGTGGGGCAGGGGGCCCTCCAGAGTGCCGGGCTCTGGCACCACGGCCGGCTGGGGTGCCACAGCACCGACAGTGGGGTCCCCGCCCGGGAAGGAGGTCAGTCGCCCCACGCTCTCGAGGGGCAACCCGTGGGGCTCGGGTCCCAGCCGTAACGCACCAGCGGTCGCCTCGGTGGGTTCGGCGTCTAACCGCAGGGTGCCACTCACGGCCGGGCAGATGGAAGAGCCCCGGGGACCCTCGGAGGCGGGAGCAAAGGTGACGGGTAGGGGAAGGGGGCACGGGACAGGCAGGTCCGGGGCGAGGTCGCTCAGATCGAGGCCCGCTAGCAGTGGGTCGTCCTCCCCCTGGGTGACTGGGATCAGACCCAGGGCCTCGATCTCCTCGTATATGGAGGGGAGCTCTCCGTCCGCCACCCCGGAGGCCTCCCCGCTAGTGCCCGGAGCGACACTCGCCCCGAGGCTCACCGGGGTTGTGGGTGGTAAGGTGGCAGGTGGGGCTCCGTCGGGGTCCTTCGAAGGAAGGGACTCGAGTGGAGGGACGGCACTGCCCTCCCGTGCCGCCACGTTGTCCCCAGCCGGCACCAGGGGATGGTGTGCACCCGCGGGCAAGGCAGAGGGCTCGGCATCGGCGCCCCCCTTTCTGGTCTTCCGGGGGGCTTCCACATCGGTGGAAGGGGGCGGAGGTCGAGTCTTCCGCTTGCCCCGCTTCCCCTGGACTAGGGCCCAGCCCTCCATGGCCTCATCGGGGGGCTGGCTACCAGGGGTCGGGTCAGGGGGCAAGGATGATGGCTCAGGGACCGTGGGAGGCAGCGGTGGGGCGGAATACGGGAGGGAAGAGTCCCCCCGGGGCGGGCCCTCTCCCACGCTCGGCAGCATCCCTGCCGCACCCTCCTCTGGGGGCCCCGCCAAATCGCAGGTAGCAGAGGCGGGGCTCTCCCGCTCGTCTGGGCGTGCCGGGGGGAGCGCCCCTCGGGCCCGAGCGGGAGCAGTGGTGGGCTGAGTGGGAGGAGGGGCGGCTTCAGGCGCCGGGCAGCCAGGGGCACCGGCGATGACGGGGCCAGCGCCCTGCCGGGGCTCGGGGGTCCCGGATGCCTCTCCGTGCCGGGCCAAGGGGCAATCCCTCCGGACTTGCCCCATCGCCCGGCAGAGGTAGCACCGGGCCTCCCCCGTAGAATAATGCACCCGGTAGTGGGCCCCCTGGTAGGGGATCAAAAAGGACCCCTCAAGCGCCTCTCCGTCGCGCGCTGCCGGCGGCAGTTGCAGCTGCACTTGCCGGCGGAACGAGAGGATGTGACGGAGGGCGGGGTCCTTGCAGCCCAAGGGGAGAGGGCTCAGGACGGAGATGGGCTTCCCCAGGGTAGAGAGGGCAGGTAGGAGGGCGACATTAGGAAGGAAGGGAGGGACAGAGTTCAGGACCAGGCGGACGCCCAGGTTGTCCAGCGGCTCGAGGGGGACGAACACGCCCCCCACCGCCAGGCCCTTCTCCACCGCCTCCTGGGCAGCGGCCTCCGACGCCAGGAAGAAGACCACCTTCCCGTACATCTTGGAGGCCGCCACAATGGCCGTGGGCCCCACCACCCTCGCCAACGCCCGCACGTACGTCTCCACGTGGGGCGAGGCGGGCACCAGGAGGCAACGGACGCCGTGCTTCCTGGTCATGTTGGGAAAGGGGCCCCGGCCGCTATAGCTGGTAGCGGAGGCGGCGGGCGGGAGAGATGACGTAGCAGCAGGCGGGGGGGCTGCCGCCACCTGGGCGTACGCCCTGGGGGCTGGGGGAGGGGCACCCGCAGAGCCGGTGGAAGGAGCAGTGGGGTGGGAGGCCGCGGCCGGTGGCGGGGCCGCGGCAGTGAGGGCAGTCCCTGCCATGGAGGGCCTGGGCTTCTTCGCAGGGTCCTTCCCCTTCTTCCGACCCCGGCCCTTCCCGCCGGCTGGGGGGACTCCCCAAGAATCTAAGGGGCGGGGGAACGTGGCAGCAACGGAGGTCACCCTGGTGCCCGCTGCTGCCGGCGCCCCGGCGGGGGCGGTAACAGGTGGTTTGGCAGCGGCGGCTGAGGTAGAGGATTGGGAGGGTGACGGAGGGGCAGGCGGGGGAGGGGTAACGAGGGCTGTTGGAGGGCCCCCCCCCCGTCGTATCCCCCGCCATAATGAGCAGGGAGGGAGGGAGGGAAGGACACCGGAAGGAGAAGGGGAAGGGGGCAGGTCAACCACTCCTCCCCGCTGGGCTGCAGGCAGGGGAGGAGGGTGCCAAAGGGGATGGGCTGGACAGGGGGGCTTGGGAGGGCTTGTGGGGGACAGTCACCGACTCAGAGTAAAATAAAGAACCGGCTCCTCTATTTGCACTGGGGGAGGGGGGGTCAGAACAAGAGTCGGGGGGTGCGGTGAGGTCGGGGCAAACTCAAACAGGGGAAGGGCACAAGCGCATGGGAGGGGGCATGGGCGCACTGAATAAGGGCCAATCGGGGCAGGGCTATCACATGGGGAGGGGGGAGAACCAGGCTGGAGGCAGGACAGGGAACCTAGGGGCTAGCTTCAGAGGCAAGGGTGGGGCAAACAAGCAAGGGTGCAGAGGGGGAAGGGCGGGGCAGGCAAACACACTGAAGCCAGCGAGGTGCTGGGGTAAAGGGGAGGGCAGAAAGGCTGCAAGGGGAAAATGGGGCAGGGAGCCAGGGACAAAGCTGGGGGCTGGTAAGGGGGGTCAGTCCAGGATGGGGCGGGGGGCACATGCGCCACGTAATAGCCCCTAATAGGCTAACAATTTCATGAGCAACAGCTAATAATTACAGGTTTCAGGGTAACAGCCGTGTTAGTCTGTATTTGCAAAAAGAAAAGGCGTACTTGTGGCACCTTAGAGACTAACCAATTTATTTGAGCATAAGCCTTAGCAGCAAAGCATTTCAAATCTTCCCACAACAAAACTTATGTCAGAGACACCTAAAACGAAGGCTGTCCAAACTTTCCTTCAGTTTTCATAAACTCTTCACTTCTTATCCCATTCTTCCATTCTCAAAGCAAAACTGCAAATGGTCAGCTGCATAACCTTGCCTTCTCAGGGGCCTAAAAAGATTATCCCTACCTATTTAATGTTTGTTTTTGAGCTGGCAGTGGCTGAACATACAAGGTGACTTACTGCAATGGTGTCAAGTAATGAGGTACGTGCAGGAATATCAGATTTAAAGACTACAACAGCTACCCTCAGAAGTTGCCCACACAGGAAGAAAAGGTGTGAATGGCTTCATCAACCCAAATTCCAGTCATCAAACATTTCTGCAAAAAATGAATTGTCACATGGATGAACTACCCCATTGCAAATACAAATGTTCCAAATAAAGAACTCATGAGAGTGATGTGCCTGCAAAAGGTACACTTGCTTAGAATAGATGATTATAAATTAATTCAACAAACACTTAGATTTTTTTTTCCTGAAAGATGAAAAGATTGAGAGGTGTGTGAAAAAACAGGCAAGTTGGATTATGTTGATTTCAAAATGCTGTTACTGTAAGTGACCTTTCTTTTTGTTCTCAAAATTATTTGTTTCCAACGTGGTAAAATTTAAAATCTTTCTAGATCCAACATAATTTGTGACTATTCAGTAAATAACTAGGACCAGATTCTGATCCCTTTACTCATGCTGAGTAGTAATTAACTAATTAGATCATCTCATTTCAGTGACACTACTTATAAAGTTACATGCTATACAGCATGAATATGGGTGTCAAATTATGGCCCTAAATAATTGCCATGTTGTACCCTTAATTATTAATTTAATAGTTTCCATTATTTTTCTGTTTACAGCACCAACTCTAATGTCATCTACATATTTATTTCTCATGCTTCAGACCTCTAAATTTGTGGGTCAAAAAAGAAACATCCTTTAAAATGTGCTCATTAAAAGGACATTTTCAAAGTACATACAACTAAAAAAAAGATCTGAGTGTTCTTTAATTAGCTTCTGATTTCTAAGTATATGAAACTCAGGCGATGAAAGGGATCTTTTGTCTAATTGAGCTATGGGTTTTAGATAAGAAATTTTAAATAATCTTCTGCAGGCTGCTTCTGTGACTCTGTTCCCTGCACTGACCTGCTTCATGGGCTGCTTTTTTGGCCCCTCTGGATCTGGCACAGCTCTGCTCCCCAGCTCAGCTTGGGCCCCTCCTTTCTCCTTAGCTCAGCCCCATTCTGTCTAACCCAGGCAATTCCAGCTCACACGGAGGACAGGACCCCCTTTGTTGGGTTGCCCTCAAAGTTATATAAGTATGATAGAATTATAATTATGTAGTAGTAGAAATAAAGATAGACAAAAGAGTATATAGGTATTGTAAAAGGGTATGAACATCAGTTCCATGCTGTTGAATTTCACTCTAACAAATGCAAGGCCAAAGTGCTAATTATTTCAGGCTGGTACAGGATAAAAGTCTGTGCTGGAAAGTGATAAGAACTTTGAGAAAACAATGCTGTTCTTTAAAACAACACCCTGATGCTCTTCCCCTGCCCCTTGTCATGCCTGTGTAAATCTTGGTATCCAAAGAAAGAAAAATAGATAGTGGGATAAAACTTGTTAAATGAATTAAGAGTCATAGATTGTGTTGTTAAGTAAAAGAATGAATGATAAGTGCATGGAATTGAGAGCCTGAAGCAGGGAAATAATTGGTTAGTAAATGGTGCCAGCCTAATCCTAATAATTTCAACCTTGGTATCAATAGGCCGAAGAATATGCAAAGTGGAGATAACTGGATGACCCCTGGAGGGCAAACCGGAATCCACCCAAAACGCATCAAGGACGAACAAGAAGATAACACCTAGTCATCATGGAGCCGTCATGGATGTACCACCTGCTGATTGAGCTGATTGATGGTCATCTCAATTGTTAATTCAGCATGATGAAGCAACTTCCATAGACTTGTACTGAACCAGAGACCTATAAAAATTGGGTCGAGGGACTGTGTTCTTTGAGTCTGGTTCTACAACCACCCTTCAGGAGCATCGGATGCGCACCGGACAACGACTCGGCTCCACTCTCGTATCCAGGCCACCTGGCCAGTGACTTGGCACGAACAACCTTTTGGCAGGACCTGTGTGAATGTCTGTGTGTGTGAATGGATTTATATAGAAATTGCATATAGTAATATTTTGTTGTATTTACAATAAACATGGCATTTTGCCTTGTCCCTCTTACAAGATTCTGTTGGTATCATTTTTATTAGTGTAACACCCTGTTCTCCTGACTCCCTGATTAGCCTGCCCACCCTGTCATTCAGGCTGACCTGGAGCATTGGCCTCTCCCCACTGATTCCTGGGGACTGTCAGTCTCAGGATCATGATTTCCCATGGACCCATCCCCCCCCCCCTTTTTTTTTTTGGTACTGGGAGCTAGCCAACCAAAACACCCCCACTGATTTTTAGCAAGGTGACAATAGTCCCCTTACACAGAGACACACTGGGGATGCTAGAGATGTTGACCAGTCCCCTATAGCAGTTGATTTGCCCTTTTTGTAAATGTTTGATGCAGCTACTGTTTTTGGGGCGGGGGGAGGAGTTTTTTTTATTTGAGATTTTTTTTTAATACTGAACAAGGAAATTGATTGGAATAAGACAAACAGTACACACCCTCAATACTACTCTCTTTTTTTCCTGTTTGCTTCACTGTAGAGCGTATGCCTCAATCGTTCTGCCTGGCCTCCTGATGCTGATTTAAAGAAATAGTACACATATTCTCATTGTCTCCAATGGCCCAAGAAACAGAGGCAGCAGTCCCAAAAGCCATAGGTAGCTTAAAATATCCCAGATTTGTTTTACTTATAACAAATATAAAAAATATAGAAACATATAAATAATATTCAGGAGGGCTAAGACATGAAATATCAAATAAAACAGGTTTTCAGGCTAACCCCATTGTTTCTGTCATTTGATACTTTGTTAACCTAGGAGCACATTTTAAAGTATATCGGAAGCAAGAAGCCTTCTAATCAACCAGTGGGGCCACTGAACAATTGAGATGCTAAAGGAGCACTCAAAGATAAGTCCATTGCAAAGAAATTAAATGAATTCTTTGCAGCTATCTTCACGGCTGAGGATGTGAGGGAGATTCCCAAACTTAAGCCAATTTTTTTAGGTGACAGATCTGAGGAACTGTCCCAGATTGAGGTGTCATTAGAGGAAGTTTTGGAACAAATTGATAAACTAAACAGTAAATAAGTCACCAGGACCAGATGACATTCACCCAAGAGTTCTGAAGGAACTCCAGTGTGAAATTGATGAACTACTAACTGTGGTATGTAACTTATCATTTAAATCAGCTTCTGTACCAGATGACTGGAGGACAGCTAATGTGATGCTAACTTTCAAAAAAGGCTCCAGAGGTGATTTTGGCAATTGTAGGCCAGTAAGCCTAACTTCAGTACCAGGCAAACTGGTTGAAAATATTGTAAAAAACACAATTGTCAAACACATAGATGTATATGATTTGTTGAGGAAGAGTCAACATGTTTTTTGTAAAGGGAAATCATGCCTCACTAGTCTACTAGAATTCTTTGAAGGGGTCAACAAGCATGTGGACTAGGGTGATCCAGTGGATATAGTATACTTAGATTTTCAGAAAACCTTTGACAAGACCCCTCATTAAAGGCTCTAAGCAAAGTAAGCTGTCATGTGATAAGAGGGAAGGTCCTCTCATGGATCAGTGACTGGTTAAAACATAGGAAACAAAGTATAAAAGTAAATGATTAGTTTTCAGAATGGAAAGAGGTAAATAGTGGTATCCCCCAAGGGTCTGTATGAGGAGCAGTACTGTTCAATATATTCATAAACAATCTGGATAAAGGGATAAACACTGAGGTGGAAAAAATTGCAGATGACACAAAAAATTACTCAAGGAAGTTAAATCCAAAGCAGACAGCGAAGATTTACAAAGGGATCTCACAAAACTTTGTGACTGGGCAACAAAATGGCAGGTGAAATTCAATGCACAGTTATGCACACTGGAAAACATAATGCCAACTATACATATATAAAATGATGGGGTCTAAATTCGCTGTTACCACTCAGGAAAGAGGTCTTGGAGTCATTGTGGATAGTTCTCTGAAAACATCCATTCAAGGTGCAGCAGTAGTCCAAAAAGCTGACAGAATGTTGAGAATCATTAAGAAAGGGATAGATAATAAGACAGAAAATATCATATTGCTGCTATATAAATCCATGGTATGCCCACATCTTGAACAGTCCATGCAGATGTGGTCGCCCAGTCTCAAAAAAAGATATATTGGAATTGAAAAAGGTACAGAAAACAGCAAAACATGATTAGGGGTCTGGAACAGCTTCCATATGAGAGATGAATAAGACTGGGACATTTCAGCTTGGAAAAGAGACGACTAAGGGAGGATATGATAGAGGTCCATAAAATCATGACAGGTGTGGAGAAAGTAAGTAAGGAAGTGTTATTTACTCCGTCTCATAACTCAAGAACTAGGAGCCACTCAATGAAATTAATAGGCAGCAGGTTTAAAACAAACAAAAGGAAATATTTTTTCACACAAAACAGTCAACCTGTGGAACACCTTGCCAGAAACATCTTGCCAGAGGATGTTGTGAAGGCCAAGACTATAAGAGGGTTCAAAAAAAACTAGATAAATTCATGGAGTATAGGTCCATCAGTAGATATTTGTCAGGATGGGTAAGGTTCCCTAGCCTCTGTTTGCCAGAAGCTCAGAATGGACGACAGGGGATGGATCATTTGGTGGTTACCTGTTCTGTTAATTCCCTCTGAAGCACCTGACATTGCCATTGTCAGAAGAAAGGATTCTGGGCTAGATGTACATTTGGTCTCACCCTGTATGGCCATTCTTATGAGCTAGCTTCTTCATGATAAGGGGAGTATTGCTCAGGAAAGGAAACCTTTGCAAGGATCCACCACATGCCCTTGCACAGTCTGCACAAGTGCTGTTTGCAGCATCAGTCACTGTGAGCTCCTGCCCCAAGCAAGGAAGTCTCCAGAAAGGGACAGGGCTGGTGGACTTGGTGAAGCAGTTTGCTCCATTGAGTAGAATGAGTGATGTGTATCCCTTGTTACATACACTCTGTAGCCCTGCCCTCCTGGTTCTCCATAGGACTATGTGCAAAAGGCACTGTCTAGCTCTTAGTGTTTGCCATACCTGTCTAAACTGAAAGAAATGGATGATTGTATCATTTGCATAAATGGTTAAGGAGACTAATCCTTTTATACCCAGATCTTTAAGTAAAGAGAACTGATGAAGGATTGAAATATTTTTTGTTGCAGCTGGTTGTATATTTACTGATTGATTTAATCATTTGTATTATATTTCCATGATTATCCTTTAATATTAGTGTTTTGGAACAATTTCTGAAACATGGGGCCTAAATGTGCCTATAGATGCATATATGCAAAGACTACTGAGTAGGACTGCTGCCTGGGCAGTTTTTGTACTGCCCTGCCACTTAAAAGATTTAATGGGCTGAGTACGTTTTCACTTAGGACACTTTAGAGATCTCCACAGTTCATACACCCTTGGCCCAGACTATAGCTCCATGGTAGCATACGATCAAATAACATAAAATACATTTATTTTGTGTAAAATCGTTCTCTAAATCATCCTATTAGTAATTAGCTACAGTCGGCACTAGGACCCTTTCTCTTGCTGGTGGGAGTGGTAGCCAGTAGACAGTTTTTCTGTGTCTCAGAGAAGGCAATCCCTACTAATAGGCCAGGGAATTGTGTGCACAGAGTGGCTACAAGATGTGGCCTATTTGTGTTGAGGAATGACCACAACATGATGAACTCTGGTATAGATATACAATTAGATTATCTAGAAAGCTGTAGAAAAGATTTGGTCCTGGAAGCAGTTGCCTGTTTCTTGCGGTTTCATCTTAGGGCATGTCTTCACTGGCAACGTTAAAACGCTGCCGTGGCAGCACTTTAACGTGGCTTGTGTAGTCGCAGCGCAGTGCTGGGAGAAAACTCTCCCAGCGCTCTAAAAAAACCCACCCCCACAAGGAGTGTAGCTACACTGTACAAATAGGTACAATGTCTTCAGTGGCACTTTACAATGCTGAAACTTGCAGTGCTCAGGGGGGTGTTTTTTTTACACCCCTGAGCGAGAACGGTGCAGCGCTGTAAAGTGCCAGTGTAGACAAGCCCTTAGTGAGGTTTCAAAGTAGTACAACAATGTGGATTAAAAAGCAGAGCACCAGGGAAGAGAATCTGTAGGGTTATTTAAGATTCAGAAGAAAGAATTACAGGTAATGGACTTAAAAACTGGTTAAGTATGAGCTTGAAAAAAATCATTTGTATGGAAGATGAACTATTAGATAAATACAGCTGGGAGTTTAAACAAGTGTGAAGTCTACTGAGGAACAGATAGCAGGTATAATTAGCAACAATACTTCACATTACTTTAGAAACAAGACACTGGGAAGTGCTTTGAAAAAGAAGAAATTAAATCTCTTATGGTTCCCAGGTGGTGTGAAGGGGAGGACACTAATTTGTTATAAACGTGTTTAAACTATGGGTTCAGAAGCAGAGATAAAAGAAAGAGTCAAACAAACAAACAAAACGCTACACTGCTGTCAAGGTTCCTTCCCCACTCTGAACTCTAGGATACAGATGTGGGGACCTGCATGAAAACCTCCTAAGCTTACTTTTACCAGCTTAGGTTAAAACTTCCCCAAGGTACACATTAATTTTACCCTTTGCCCTTTGAATTTCCACTGCCAAACTTTAACTGGGTTTACTGGGAAACATAGTTTGAACACGTCTTTCCCCCCCAAATCCTCCCAAACCTTGCACCCCATTTCCTGGGGAAGGTTTGGTAAAAATCCTCACCAATTTGCATAGGTGACCACAGACCCAAACCCTTGGATCTGAGAACAATGAAAAAGCATTCAGTTTTCTTACAAGAAGACTTTTAATAGAAGTAAAGGAATCACCTCTGTAAAATCAGGATGGTAGATACCTTACAGGGTAATTAGATTCAAAACATAGAGAATCCCTCTAGGCAAAACCTTAAGTTACAAAAAAGACACACAGACAGAAATAGTCATTCTATTCAGCACAGTTCTTTTCTCAACCATTTAAAGAAATCATAATCTAACACGTACCTAGCTAGATTACTTACTAAAAGTTCTAAGCCTCCATTCCTGTTCTGTCCCCGGCAAAAGCAGCATACAGACAGGCACAGACCCTTTGTTTCTCTCCCTCCTCCCAGCTTTTGAAAGTATCTTGTCTCCTCATTGGTCATTTTGGTCAGGTGCCAGCAAGGTTACCTTTAGCTTCTTAACCCTTTACAGGTGAGAGGATTTTTTCTCTGGCCAGGAGGGATTTTAAAGGGGTTTACCCTTCCCTTTATATTTATAACAACTGCTTAATGTGATAACACTGTATGTTATAATTACTTATTATTGAATTCAGAGGCCCCAGTCAAGATCCAGGACCCACTGTGCTTTGGTGTGGTACAAATATACAGATAGAGAGGGTTCCAGTCTTAAAGACTTTACAATCTCAGTAGATAAGCAACAGACAAAGAATTTGGGAGGGGAACAATTCACATATATATTTACTTTTTTTTTTTGTAATTGCATAAATATCTTTCCCTGGCTGCCCCACAGCTTATGTCATGTGAATCTATATCCAATTTTATACAGGAGATCAGACAAGATTATCACAATGTCCTATGAATAATGTATGAATCTTTATGTTTACCAATTTCTTTTAAACATTGAAGAAAAGTCTTCAGAAGGTATTTGAAGTAGAAGAGAGTCATAAGACTAATAGGTCAGTTAAGTAAGGTGTCCCATGTGTAAGGAAGCATAGAAGAAAGCACAAATATATGTATATATCTATATCTATATCTATATATAGGTATGTGGAGGGAGAGGACAAATAGGGAGTTGAGCCTGGCATCATTGGCAGAGTGGGGAAGGTGGGGATGGGCGGCAATGTGATAAGAAACAAGAGTGGATGAGTAGGGAGGGGAAGAATTGGGAAGTGGCTTGAAGATGAGGACAAGAAGATTGAACTAGATAGAATGAAAGGGGAAATTTCCTTAATCTAACATAAAACTTATTTAGGTTGAAAGTACATAATAATAAAAATATGTAGCTATTCTATTGGACTTTTCATCAGTAGAGCTCAAAGAACTTTACAAAGGAAGTACAAAAGAACTTTACAAAAGAATGATTATCCCTAGTTTACCAATGGGGAAACTGAGGCACAGAGTGATTAAGTGATTTGGCAAATGCCACTCAGCAGGCCTGTGAGTCTAGCTCAGAGCTCTGTCCATTACTATATATGGAAAAAAATATAACAGGGCATGACTCCTACTTTGCTGAAACAATCTCAAATCAGTTATAATATCTCAGTTAAGACAGTTGGATGACACTCTCGACCAAATATAGAAGGTGCATTCTTAATTTAGCAAGCTAAAAGTATATTAAGGTAATCTCTACTTTTATGATTCTTTCCCCTAAACATTGTTTTTAAATGCATCACCATCAAAAAATTGGTTTGCCCTACAATTGTACTTTCATTTTTCCACAAAGTATAATTTTACAAGATAGTGTCAGAGACCTTGGAGATCCTACAAATATCAATACATTTCACCAGGCTTTTTTTTTCCTTTTAAGAAACAAAGGAAACATAATATTGTTGAGTCAACCACATTTTGTTTAATTGCACCCACAAGCACTTTGATCTTTGGAGAAATGGTGTTGTTGATTGTGGTGCAATTCTTCTTACCAGTCTTTTCCATACCTAAGTAAAAAGCCTGATGGTGAAGTTCTGACCCCAATGGGAGTTTTGCCATTGGTTTCAGTGGGACTGGATTCAAGTCTCTATGATTGGGTCATTTCTTAGATGCACTGATCTTGCCATCAGAATGTACCCATGAAAGCATCACAAATAGTCCCCTGGTGTCAAAAACGTGACTGGTTAAAATGTCTCTCTGGTTTCCCACCCAAACACTGAGGCCTCTGTGGCTTTGCTGTGAAAGTTTTGTATGTCCATATATATAGTACATAGGGCATAAGAATGGCCATAATGGCTCAGACCAAAGGTCCATCTAGCCCAATACCCTGTTTTCCAACAGTGGTCAATGCCAGGTGCTTCAGATGGAATGAACAGAACATGTAATCATCAAGGGACCCATACCCTGTCTCCCATTCAAAGCATCTGGCAAACAGAGGATAAGGATACTTCAGAGCATGGTTTTGCATCATTGCCCATCCTGGCTAATAGCCATATATGGACCTATCATCCATGAATGGACCTTACTGAATGGGGGAGTCAACATAGTGACAGATGATGTGGAAAAAGCTGAAGTACTCAATGCTTTTTTTGCTTCGCTCTTCACAGATAAAGTCAGCTCACAGACTGCTGCACTGGGCAACACAGTATGGGGAAGAGGTAAGCAGCCCTCAGTGGTGAAAGAACAGGTTAAGGACTATTTAGAAAAGCTGGATGTGCACAAGTCCATAGGTCCAGATCTAATGCATCCAAGGGTGCTGAGGAAGTTGGATGATATGATTGCAGAGCCATTGGCCATTATCTTTGAAAATTCATGGCAATAAGGGGAAGTCCTGGATGATTGGAAAAAGGCAAATATAATGCCCATATTTTAAAAAGGGAAGAAAGAGAACCCGGGGAACTACAGACTGGTGAGCTTCACTTCAGTCACTGGCAAAATCATGGAGCAGGTCCTCAAGGAATCCATTTTGAAGCATTTGGAGGAGAGGAAGGTGATCAGGAACAGTCAACATGGATTTACCAAGGGAACGTCATGCCTGACCAACCTGATTGCCTTGTATGATGAGATAACTGGCTCTGCGGATTTGGGGAAAGTGGTGGATGTGATATATCTTGACTTTAGCAAAGCTTTTGATACAGTCTCCCACAGTATTCCTGCCAGCAATTTTAAAAAGTATGGATTGGATGGACGGACTATAAGGTGGATAGAAAGCTGGCTAGATTATCAGGCTCAACGGGTAATGACCAATGGCTTGATGTCTAGCTGGCAGCCAGTATCAAGTGGAGTGCCCCAGGAGTCGGTCCTGTGCCCGGTTTTGTTCAACATCTTTATCAATGATCTGGATGATGGGATTAATTACATCCTCAGCAAGTTCACAGATGACATTAAGCTGGGGGGAGAGGTAGATACGCTGGAGGGTATGAACCTCCATGATACATTTTATATAAATATCCCAGTGCTAATGTACTAATTATTTCATAAGAATCATGGCTTTTGTACTACATTGTGTGAAGATACTACTGGGAGAAGATACTAGTGTGAGAAGGCAAAATGCAGAGGTGCCATCTGATGATTCCTTTACAATTGGACTTTGGTGAATAAAGATTGAGGTGGCATTACTCCCAGAGGCAGCTTCACTGCAACCCTATCCTTATTTTCTCATAAAATGAAAACATTTAATGATTTAACAAAATTGTGATTTTAATTAAAGCTAATTAAAATGTGAGTGTTAAAAGTGTCATTTAGATTCATGGGTGAATGTAAAAAAAAATTAATTGCCTTTTAAATGTCATTTATAGTCTAATGGTGACAAGGGTATTCATGTGCTATTTTCCTTGCAATGATCCCTGGGGACAAACTACTTGGCCTTCAGCTTCATCGTTTATCTACCTGGGAACGGAATCATTGCTTAGTTAAAAAGGCACAAAGGTTAATATTATTCTTTAATCATATCACTGATGTGTCAGATCCTGTTACATTATATCCAGTATGGCATCACGTGACATACGTTACATATTTTCAGCTGGCAATTTCTTTTATGATGCCTGGCAGCTTAGAAATCCAATAACATTCTCCCCTTGATGATGCAGATGTCATCCCTTTGCAATACATTCTTTTCAACAAAACACTCAGTCCCTTAGACATGTACATTTTTTTTTCAAATCTGCTTTGATTAGGTAGCAAAAACAGAGTTCAGATAAGGTTTCTAAATGCTGCTTTCAGTCTGCAGAAGACTTTTGGTACCCATTTAATAAAGTTGTACAGATAAGAACAGGACATACTAATTAGAAAACGGCTCTTTGGAAAAGCAACAATTTTGATGAAGACACAATATTGCTCAGAACAACATTTTACAAGAGTTAACCTTTTGGGGTCAAAATTCATTACACCATTCTCAAACTGAGAGTCAGCTTTCACTCTAAGGGACCACTACATTCATGGATATTTGAAAAAAAAGATAAGTGTTAGACTAGCTAAAGGAAGATAAGAATATTTTTCCCCATGAAACTTGATATCCCTAATCAACCAACAAATGTTGTGGGACAAATATTACTATGTAGGCACTGGCTAATGCAAGAAGCAATAAAGAGCCATGGTGCTCTGTAAATGATAGTCAAAGAGGTACTATGAAAGGAGTACTTGTGGCACCTTAGAGACTAACCAATTTATTTGAGCATAAGCTTTCGTGAGCTACAGCTCACTTCATTGGATGCATACTGTGGAAACTGAAGAAGACATTATATACACAGAGACCATGAAAGAATACCTCCTCCCACCCCACTCTCCTGCTGGTAATAGCTTATTTAAAGTGATCACTCTCCTTACAATGTGTATGATAATCAAGGTGGGCCATTTCCAGCACAAATCCAGGTTTTCTCACCCTCTGCCCACCCCCCCCCACACACACACAAACTCACTCTCCTGCTGGTAATAGCTTATCCAAAGTGACCACTCTCCCTACAATGTGCATGATAATCAAGGTGGGCCATTTCCAGCACAAATCCAAGTTTAACCAGAACGTCGGGGGGGGGGGGTGGTAGGAAAAAAACAAGGGGAAATAGGCTACCTTGCATAATGACTTAGCCACTCCCAGTCTCTATTTAAGCCTAAATTAATAGTATCCAATTTGCAAATGAATTCCAATTCAGCAGTTTCTCGCTGGAGTCTGGATTTGAAGTTTTTTTGTTTTAAGATAGCGACCTTCATGTCTGTAATTGCGTGACCAGAGAGATTGAAGTGTTCTCCGACTGGTTTATGAATGTTATAATTCTTGATATCTGATTTGTGTCCATTTATTCTTTTACGTAGAGACTGTCCAATTTGACCAATGTACATGGCAGAGGGGCATTGCTGGCACATGATGGCATATATCACATTGGTGGATGTGCAGGTGAACGAGCCTCTGATAGTGTGGCCAATGTTATTAGGCCCTGTGATGGTGTCCCCTGAATAGATATGTGGGCACAGTTGGCAACGGGCTTTGTTGCAAGGATAGATTCCTGGGTTAGTGGTTCTGTTGTGTGGTATGTGGTTGTTGGTGAGTATTTGCTTCAGGTTGGGGGACTGTCTGTAGGCAAGGACTGGCCTGTCTCCCAAGATTTGTGAGAGTGTTGGGTCATCCTTCAGGATAGGTTGTAGATCCTTAATAATGCGTTGGAGGGGTTTTAGTTGGGGGCTGAAGGTGACAGCTAGTGGTATTCTGTTATTTTCTTTGTTAGGCCTGTCCTGTAGTAGGTGACTTCTGGGAACTCTTCTGGCTCTATCAATCTGTTTCTTCACTTCCGCAGGTGGGTATTGTAGTTGTAAGAATGCTTGATAGAGATCTTGTAGGTGTTTGTCTCTGTCTGAGGGGTTGGAGCAAATGCGGTTGTATCGCAGAGCTTGGCTGTAGACGATGGATCGTGTGGTGTGGTCAGGGTGAAAGCTGGAGGCATGTAGGTAGGAATAGCGGTCAGTAGGTTTCCGGTATAGGGTGGTGTTTATGTGACCATTGTTTATTAGCACTGTAGTGTCCAGGAAGTGGATCTCTTGTGTGGACTGGACCAGGCTGAGGTTGATGGTGGGATGGAAATTGTTGAAATCATGGTGGAATTCCTCAAGGGCTTCTTTTCCATGGGTCCAGATGATGAAGATGTCATCAATATAGCACAAGTAGAGTAGGGGCATTAGGGGACGAGAGCTGAGGAAGCGTTGTTCTAAATTAGCCATAAAAATGTTGGCATACCGTGGGACCATGCGGGTACCCAAACAGTGCCGCTGATCTGAAGGTATACATTGTCCCTAAATGTAAAATAGTTATGGGTAAGGACAAAGTCACAAAGTTCAGCCACCAGGTTAGCCGTGACATTATCGGGGATAGTGTTCTTGACGGCTTGTAGTCCATCTTTGTGTGGAATGTTGGTGTAGAGGGCTTCTACATCCATAGTGGCCAGGATGGTGTTATCAGGAAGATCACCGATGGATTGTAGTTTCCTCAGGAAGTCAGTGGTGTCTCGAAGGTAGCTGGGAGTGCTGGTAGCGTAGGGCCTGAGGAGGAAGTCTACATAGCCAGACAATCCTGCTGTCATGGTGCCAATGCCTGAGATGATGGGGCGCCCAGGATTTCCAGGTTTATGGATCTTAGGTAGTAGATAGAATATCCCAGGTCGGGGTTCCAGGAGTGTGTCTGTGTGGATTTGATCTTGTGCTTTTTCAGGAAGTTTCTTGAGCGAATGCTGTAGTTGCTTTTGGTAACCCTCAGTGGGATCATAGGGTAATGGCTTGTAGAAAGTGGTGTTGGAGAGCTGCCGAGCAGCCTCTTGTTCATATTCCGACCTATTCATGATGACAACAGCACCTCCTTTGTCAGCCTTTTTGATTATGATGTCAGAGTTGTTTCTGAGGCAGTGGATGGCATTGTGTTCTGCATGGCTGAGGTTATGGGGCAAGTGATGCTGCTTTTCCACAATTTCAGCCCGTGCACATCGGTGGAAGCATTCTATGTAGAAGTCCAGTCTGCTGTTTCGACCTTCAGGAGGAGTCCACCTAGAATTCTTCTTTTTGTAATGTTGGTAGGGAGGCCTCTGTGGATTAGTATGTTGTTCAGAGGTATTTTGGAAATATTCCTTGAGTCGGAGATGTCGAAAATAGGATTCTAGGTCACCACAGAACTGTATCATGTTCGTGGGGGTGCAGGGGCAGAAGGAGAGGCCCCGAGATAGGACAGCTTCTTCTGCTGGGCTGAGAGTATAGTTGGATAGGTTAACAATATTGCTGGGTGGGTTGAGGGAACCATTGCTGTGGCCCCTTGTAGCATGTAGTAGTTTAGAAAGTTTAGTGTCCTTTTTATTTTGTAGAGAAGCAAAGTGTGCATTGTAAATGGCTTGTCTAGTTTTAGTAAATTCCAGTCACGAGGAAGTTTGTGTGGAAGGTTGTTTTTTTATGAGAGTATCCAGTTCTGAGAGCTCATTCTTAATCTTTCCCTGTTTGCTGTAGAGGATGTTGATCAGGTGATTCCGCAGTTTCTTTGAGAGCGTGTGGCACAAGCTGTCAGCATAGTCTGTGTGGTATGTAGATTGTAATGGATTTTTTTACCTTCAGTCCTTTTGGTACGATGTCCATCTGTTTGTATTTGGAAAGGAAGATGATGTCTGTCTGTAGCTGTACAAGTTTTTTCATGCAGTTGATAGATTTCCATTCCATACGGCTAAATGCAGTGCCTTGCATAATGACAGGTTTCAGAGTAACAGCCGTGTTAGTCTGTATTCGCAGAAAGAAAAGGAGTACTTGTGGCACCTTAGAGACTAACCAATTTATTTGACCATAAGCTTTCGTGAGCAGCTCACAAAAGCTTATGCTCAAATAAATTGGTTAGTCTCTAAGGTGCCACAAGTACTCCTTTTCTTTCTGCGAATACAGACTAACACGGCTGTTACTCTGAAAGAGGTACTATACAATTCTGGGTAAAAATTTCCATCTGAAACATTTTTTTCTTGGAAAATACAGATTCAGATCAAATGAAACATTTTGCAAATTCATGCAGAATTTGCCTAATTATATGGGTAAAAAAATTTTGTTTTGAAATATTTAAAATTTGAAAAAAGAAAAGGAGTACTTATGCTCTAATAAATTTATTTGAACATAAGCTTTCATGAGCTACAGCTCACTTCATCAGATGCATCCGGTAGCTCACAAATGCTTATGCTCAAATAAATTTGTTGGTCTCTAAGGTGCCACAAGTACTCCTTTTATTTTTGCGGATACAGACTAACACTGCTGCTACTCTGAAACATAAAATTTGAAATGTTTCATTTCAACATGTTCTAAATAAAACATTTTGATTTGAAACAAGTTCAATTTTAGTTCAAAAAGATTTTTAAAACATAAACAAAATATTTTATTTTGTGTGAAACAAAGTGTTTTGTTTGACCCAAAAAGGTTTTTTGACAAATTTTTGGTTTATCGAATATAGAAAAAAAAATTTTGGGTGAACCCAAAACAAAATGTTTCCCCCCCCCAATTTTTCAGAATGCCCAGTGAACCGAAAACTCAATTATTCACACATCTCTACTAGCACTATCCCTCTCCATTTTCTCGTACACCAGAAGAGAGATTTAGTGTAATCTTACATATACTTGTGTTGAATTATTTCTTCAACTGAAGCAATAGTCTCCCCTTACTGACTGCCATCATTTTGGGTTTGTACTTTGAAAAATCCTTAGGGTGGGCTTTCAAAAGAACCTAATTGACTTAACATATACGTTATTTATATTATTTTTGTAACCTTTTTGGTTCCAGGATATGAGAGAAACAAGGTGGGTGAGGTAATAAAACCTGTTGAAAATCAGTTAGACATTCTTGGAAAACGCACCCTTATTGCTTATGGTCCTGTGTTTAAAAGACATTTCACACTGCACGTTACTGTCTGCAGAGAGGAAGGATGAGTTGGCTCTTGGGAAGGAATGAGAAAGCTAGAGGCTCAAGTCAAGCTGATGATTAAAATGCTGACTCACTGAAACTCTCTCCACCCTTTGTGATACATGATCATCTATGATGACACTTAACCCTTATGAGACAGTGGAAAATATTCACATTTTTCTGCTTCTTCAAGCAGTTAACATCATTTATAAGTATAGTGGCTGCTCTAGGCCACCATAATTTGCTTGTCTTCCTAGGTTTTTTCTTTTTCTTTTCTAGAGTTAATTGGTTCAGAAAGCATTGAAACATTCTCATTTTTTAAAAAAAATATTTTTAATATCTAAAAAGGTATCTGAGTTATTAGCATTAATCCTAGCATTAGACTCTCTTATTTAGTATGACAGACAATTATTTTTAGTTCCCATTATTTTTTCCTCAAAACCTTAAAATCTGATAATACTAAAATTCCTTTATTATTGTAGATGAAAAAGCTATCTGAAGGGGTTTGGCTAGCATTTCTGGGTATGGTTCATTCTCATACTACCTGGCACTGAAAAGGAAAACCCTGGCATTGGGTTGGTACTACCTATTCCATTGAAGATTGTATTGTACCCTATGTTTAAAAGCCACCTCAGTAACTCCCTAGGTACCAAGTAAGAGTGGAGGGATTATTTTACTTTGTCTGTATACCACACCTATGAGATACTGGATCAACCTTTAATAGTATTTTTTTTCGAGCAAAAGTCTACTCCTATCCCATTATTAGACTCTATGGGACTCTAGTTAATATTTTCCCCATGGTTTTACATGCCTAATTGCATAAATGTCCTCTGCCTCACTTCTATTTTTTAACTCCTTATGTTGCATTTTGTTGCCTTTAGTTTTGAAATTTCAGGTTACACTTTTATCTTAAGTAGAAATCAGTCATTCAGAACCTTGTTGAAAGTGTTTCTCTAAATCTGTTACCAAGGGTTTCAGAACCCAAAGCACTGGTAACTTAACTCTTTTTTTCCTGGTGGTGTCAGGAATAAATAAAAGGAGACACAGCTCTTCCATTTGACATAGGATTAATTCAAATCAGAGTGCTTTTACCTAAAACAACTCTTTATAAGGTCTTAAGCACTTGTGTGTGCACCCCCCCCCCCCCCCGCAACAAAGTAGGTTCTAAGCATCCTAAACCTTTATATTTAACAAAAGCTGCTGATTTTGAGGAATCAGCAGCCAACCTTCCAGGCACTCTCCTTCCATCCAACACAGGAGCAAAATACTAACATAACCCATTATCATGTTGTTTTCCTTCTAACTGAACTGAGGATTAAACTGCCTTCTCCTCCCTTAAACTTAATTCTAACTATGGCTTTCTTCTGCAGCAAGAATGACAGACAAGTAACTAAAGAAAGAAATAAAGGAAAACATTTGAGGCATCCATATTTTCCCTCCATTTCTTAAATATAACTACATAACTTAACTTTGAAATATATTTCTCTGAGGTTAAATCCACTCTACATGCGTAGGACTAGAGTAACTCATCTCTCTGTGGTTGGAGAATAAAGGGATTTCAGATGTGCAGTTCTCCCTTCCAAACCAAACCCAATGAACAGGGCTGATGGGTAGCTTCCTTGCAGCTGTTGTCCAGGTATCTAGGCACCCCATTTGTTTGGGTTACAGAGATGTTGGAATCACTGACTTTCCCCTTAGCCCCATCATCATCTTCTGAACTACCCTATACTGTCTTGTCATGAAGATTTTTTTCCAATGGCATTTAGTGGGCTACCCAGGCACCCCTAAATGGCCACTGTTCAACAGTACCCCAGGGTTTAAAAACAAGCATAAGAATAATAGAATCATAGAATATTAAGGTTGGAAGAGACCATGAGGTCATCTACTCCAAAGCCCTATTCAAAGCAGGACCAACACCAACTAAATCATCCCAGCCAGGGCTTTGTCAAGCCGGGCCTTAAAAACCTTCAAGGATGGAGAGTCCACCACTTCCCTAGGTAACCCATTCCAGTGCTTCACCACCCTTCTTGTGAAATAGTGTTTCCTAATATCCAACCTAGACTTCCTCCACTGCAACTGACATGCTGAAGTGTCATGCTGAAACATGGGATGTAAGAGGCACATGATGAGGGAGGGGTCAGCTGTTTCCTTGGCACTGTTCAACCCACACGTGCCCTGCCATCTCTGAACACTCAGAACCTGTAAAAGTTCTTCACTTTGCGGAATGGGAGAATTAGAGGAGAATCTGGAGTGGAGTGAAGTCCGTCATTTATTCCCACCAAACTCCGAGGGATATGTATATTCACTCCTGAGTGGGGGCAGGAAAAGGGATAGTTCTCATTTGCAGCCTTAAGGCCCACTTCTGCCACTCTCACACTCCATAATAACTTAGGCCCCAGTTCAGCATAGCATTTGAACATAAGCTTAAATCCATTTCTCTTCAGGAAAGCACTTATGTATGTCCCATTGACTCAGCACGTGTCCAGAGCTAAACATATGCTTAAGTGCTTTGCTCAATGGGAATGGACTGTGCAAGTAATCCTACTGAAACTAGTATGACTTCTGTAGTAAGGAACTACTTGAAATCAGTAAGTGTGGTAGCATGGAGCACTAAACTACCTGGGACATCTGGTGAAAATTGGCTTCAGTGGAGCTATTTTCCTTTGCACCTGTTGAGAATCTGCTCTTCTGTTTTAAAACTCAAATGCAGACACTGACTGTGTCTTCAGAAATAGCAACAAAATGAGTTTTGTTTTTTATTAAACGTAAATGGTATTGATGCCATAAGTTTCCTCAGTAGCAGCAACAAATTGCAAGCAAAGACAGGTCATTACACTATCAATTGGCTTTGGGATTTTTTCCATTTTACCAGAGCAGAAAAGAAGCATTCAGCTAATCAACATTCTATCAGTGCCAAAAATTCATCTTAAAGACATAAGCCAAACCCTACTTTTCTTGCTCTGAATCACATTATTTTTAGCATTTTTCTTGGACATTCTGAGGACAGTGTTATGACATCTATGCATGTTTTAACTCATGCTGTAATCCATGTCTATGCTTGATTTATAAAATGTCTCTACAAATTTTGACATTTATATAAGTTGTCAGTTTAGACATCAATGCCTTATGCTAACTCTGATTATTAACAGAATTACAGAAAAGGAAGAAAAATAATTTGCAATGGAAGAAAACAGACTTTCCTGATATTCTTAGAATATTAAAAATGTTATATTCATCTGCTTTTGCATTAAATTCATTTTTCCTGAAGGAGAAAAGAAAACGAAGAACCCCATTAATGTGTTTTTATTTATTTATTTACTTGCTTACTTCAGATATGCTTCTGTCACTTGATGTAGCTGAAGATCTTTCTTAAGTTAACATGGACTTAATTTACTTGCTCCATTTATAGCAGTTGCATTTCTAATTTAAAAAGCCAATAACTGCAACAGATTATGGTGAAACAGGCAATTTCACTTTGGAGTGTTAAGTAAAGGAATGAATTTTCATATCCCTACATTGTTTCTTTATTATTACATTTTATCTGAATTACAGAGCAGTACAACACTTCAGTTGGGCTGCACACATTACTTTGTACTTACAGATCAAGGTCAGGGAAAACGGCCTTCGGGAAAAAGGTGCCCTGGCCGAAATGCCCACAGGAAGAGGGGACACGGGCGGGCCCACTGGTTCCACAGAGGCAAGCGCTGCTCTCTGAGCCTCCCTGACAGGCTGACAGGTCCAGGCAGCATCACTTGCCCTTGGCCCAGCTGTCTGGGGGCTTCAGCCCTAGGCTCACACACACTCACCCCCACTTTGGCAGCCCAGGCCCACCAGCTTGTGGCACAGTAGACGGTACTCCCGTGACAACGGTATCCTCAGCAGTCACCCACGTCGCCCATCCATAAAGCCAGCCTTGATCAGGGTAAAGTCTTAACATCATTGAAGTCAATAGCGGTTTTGCCATTAACTTCAAGGAAGCCAGGATTTCACCTCTAATATTACTTCAGACGTCCATCAGATACAGAGCATAAAATCCTGGCCTCATTGAAGTAAATGGGAAAACTCACATTACCTTAAATAGGGTTAAGGATTCATCCAGAAGAAGGTGATCTGAAAGATAAATCAGTTGGTGAATTATTAATTGATTATTATTATTTTAAAATGTGCTATTGTACTCAATAAGAACAATAAGATGAGTTACTGCCTCAAAAATCTTACAATCAAGAATTTACACATATGTAAAGTGAAGATAAAAACCAGAGAGGGGGATACAGAGTGAGTTAGACCAACAGTTAGAATCAGAAGATCACATAGTTACTCATCTTAGTCATATGTAGGGGTGTCATTTCAGAAAAGTCAGGGGGCAAAGTTGTGTCAGCATATAGAAAATTATATTATATCCTGCAAAGTTTGAGGGGAGCAGCAAGAAATAGAAGACAAAAGAGAGAATTAGATCTATGAAAAGCCGTGAGGGGAAACAAAGGCCTTCAGCTGGGAGGTGACTACCACTTCCCCCATATCAAATGATGCACTTGGTTTTAGGAACTGTGATGGTCTGTAACCCTATGTTCACCTCCTTTCCAGGACTATGATAACTTTTGTACAAAGTTGCCTTGTGAGGTATCATTTGAAAACTCATAATTTGATTATCATTATTTTCCAGGTAAAATATGTGCGACAATATTGCATGTAATGTTATAAGATCTCTCTATATGAACATGTCTTAGTAATTTCAAAGTCTGGAGAGCATCCACAAACCAGTTCCTCAGAAATAAAAGGCAAGCTGATGCCTCAGCCAGGTGTCAATGAAATCAAATGGACCATCACCAGGTTAAAAGGCCACTCTTTGACAGGAAAGAGGATATGGGTGAAAAAAATCTACATCTTGACAAGAAACAGCTTGAGGTCCACATAGACTTTCTGTTTCCTGAGTCTCATCCTCCTGGACATGCTTCTCAAAGAAGAGCAAGAACTATAAGATGGGAGAGTAGACACTCTAAATGATCTCTCCCTTTCCCTCAACCCACAACACCAGAAGACCAAAGGAAGCAATACTGGACTGGAGGAGAGATCCTGACTGAAAGAAATCCAGCCAGTAAGACTGCTGAAACATGTGGTGAAAGAAACTTTGTTTTAAATTCACTTAGCTTGTTAAGTTAGGCACTGGATGAGTTTTACTTTTATTTTTCTTGTAACCTATTCTGACTCTTATACCTCATTATTTGCACTCACTTACAATCTGTCCTTCTGTAGTTAATAAACATGTTTTATTGTAGCAGCCATGTTAGTCTGTATCTGCAAAAAGAAAAGGAGTACTTGTGGCACCTTAGAGACTAACAAATTTATTTGAGCATAAGCTTTCGTGAGCTACAGCTCACTTATGCTCAAATAAATTTGTTAGTCTCTAAGGTGCCACAAGTACTCCTTTTCTTTTTATGTTTTATTGTGTTATCTATACAGGGTGTTTGAATTGAAGTATTTGTGAAACTCTATTTGAGAAAATAGGATGTGTGCATATCATTTTCTATTAATAAAATGACAGACTTTATATGAACTTGTATTCTCCAGGAGAGAGCTGGGCAGTATAAGACGTACATTTCTGGGTAAAGTCTGGGACTGGGAGTTTGCTGGTGACATTCTGCAATGTAATTCAAGAGTGTCTGACTGTAGCACTCATACAATATAACTGGGAGTAACTTAGTGAAAGTATGCACTACAAAATTAAGTTGACCTAAGTTACGTTGACCTACTGCCACCGCAGTAATTAAATTGGTTTTACCCGTCCACACTATACTCCTTGTGTTGGTGGTGTGTGTCCAGGAGTGCTTGCACCAATTTAACTGTCAGTTTGGGGTATTGTGGGATGGTTTCTGAAAGGCAGCAACTGTCCATGTAGCAACACAGTGTCAAAGTGGTAAAACTAGAAAGTAGAAGGAGACTGTAGATTCAGAAGAAAGTACAAAGAGATGAAAGTTCTAGGAATAGAAGAATACGGTGGGAAAGGAGTAGGAAAGTGGAAAGAGTGTAGGAGTATTTTCACTGAACAACACATAATTTTTAACCTAATCATTAAATGTTATTAACTTTAAAAGTGTCTGTAATGTACTGTTGACTTGTACCTCTTCTTGAATGATCTTAAATAATCAGCTGAAGGAAACATATTCCCATATTACTCCGAATATTTTTGGAGACCCCACCTAATTGCACAAGTCTACTTTTTAGACTTCTATTACGTTTGAAAATATTGTGTATATTTTGAGGGCTGAAAATAAATGTGAGAATATTGTTAGTCCTGAAATTGATGCATATTCCACATGACATATTCTGTTACACTGCTGTTAGTTCAAGTAAGTTACTTCCTTAATAGTAAAATGTTTACAAGTAATATGTAATTATGCTCTACTAAATTTCTTCTCTTCAACTTCTGTTGTAACTAAGGCCAGATGGACTGTAATTAGAATTTAAATGGTAGAATTTAGCACTTTCAAAATTGAACTGAACATAAGAATGTCCATATTGGGTCAGACCAAAAGTCCATCCAGCCCAGTATCCTGTCTGCCAACAGTGGCCAATGCAAGGTGCCCTAGAGGGAGTGAACCTAACAGGTAATGATCAAGTGATCTCTCTCCTGCCATCCTTCTCCACCCTCTGAAAAACAGAGGCTAGGGACACCATAAAAATAGAAAAAAAAAATAAAACCCTGTAATGTCTCAAGCAAACCATAGTGTATTAATAAAGCAAATGACAGCCTTTCTACAGCTGTCTGTCATCAAAACTGAAATGTTCCAAAAGACCAGTTTTCTACTTTAATAAAAGACAAATAAACCTAAAAACATAGTAAATAAGGCAGCACCATAAAAACTAATTTTCTTTAATTAAAGATAATAAAATGCCTGTCATCAGCTAATGCTGTATATGAAGAAATAAGAGAAGAAAGTTATTTTGGAGTGATCCATGCTATAGTCCTGTGCTGTATCAGAGGTATCAATTAGATGTATTATCCCTGTAGTGCGTAGGTGATTTAATAGTCCTTTTCTATCTCTCCATTTAGTTGATGATGTTATTCTATAATTTGGGGTTCATGTTCATGGGATGTAGAAAAGCAAACCCTTTGTGTTTGCTCAGAGGTTCTAGTGCTTCTGATTCTTTCATGTCTTCTAGAATAGAGATCTGGTGGGGGATGAGACAGCCATGGTAAGTTGAGTATCTGATAGGCCATACACCATTCTTGTGATCTTCAGATTTGTTGGTGGCTTGAAGACCTACTGGAAGAAGTGTTCACAACCTATCGTAAGTGGAGTTTAGAACTGGCATTTAGCTTGTGGTTGTCCTGACATTGATAGAACTAAGAAAGAAAGCCTTGAGAACTCCATTAGTCTAATTCATGGCTGGAGCCTGTAGCTTGTTTTTTTATTCCTGAGATTCCTAGAGGAGCTAAAATGGTAAGTGAAAAAGCTGTTGGTGAGATTTAGTGTTAGGGCAGACAAAGTACAACTAATTTTCTGAGTAATAAGATGTTTTGTTCTTATTTAACTGTATGTATGGTGTTCTTCCTCAATATGTATAGATTTTATATCTTCTGATAGTTGATAAACCCAGTTTTTAAATTATTCTTGATATCTTACTTTGATATTGTAAGGGCAGATATTGTCAGTTCCCGTAGTTCTATAGAACCCCTAGCTGGTTGTGGCCTCATGGCACTACTGCACCATAAATATATAATAATGCTCCAAATAGAAATGCAAAGAATAAATGTAGTTCCATGACATAGTGCAGGAGCAAGAAAATATGAAGATTATCCAAATTCAATTAGTAAATAAAGGATGAAGCTCTGTACAAATGACACAGGAGGAAACAGAGATATCAACATAAGATTATACGTTACACTAAGGGCTTTTCTAAATGGCAAATTACTGTACTGCAGTACTGCAAGCCAGGATGTGAATCCACAGCACAAGAGCTCGCTGTGCAGTAGCATCTTGTGTGGACAATGCTACATACAGTGAAAGTCCCAGAGCATAGCTTGACATACTACTACCTAAAGATTAGTCCACCAAGCTGGACTCTGGGACTTTCACTTTGTTTGAGCCATATCCACATGGGATGTTACTGCACAACAAGCTGGTGCACTGTAGAGTCACACCTTGGCTTTCCACACAGTAACTTGCCATGTAGACAAGCCATAAAAGTTTGGCCTGAGCTCTTTAAAACAGAATTCAGTTGTTTCTACTCTACTGGTGAATTGGATGTAATTTTGAGGCTACGTGGGCCCCTGCCCCAGGAAACTACAGAAGAGAAAGGCTCTTCTTACCACTTTCCACCCTCCCTCAGAGAAAAAAAGTGGGGAGAAAGAGAGCAGCAGGACCTTCCAATAATTGCAAGGGGTAGGTGAGTGAATGTGGTTCCCTGCCACATAACCTCCAGCCCTTTAGACATGTACCTAACATCACCTCTAACAATTTGCTTTTAGGCTGGTTGGTCTCTTTAAAGCCAGATTTTTCCAGCCCCTTAGGTATGTGCCTATTGGCAGAAAGATCTCAAAGAGTCTTGTGCAGTCCATGAAAAGGACAGGCAGAACTGCAGTCCCTTTGCTCAATGGAGTGCAGGGTCTGGATCCTCTCTATTTTCCAGTGGGCAAACCCCCAAATTCTGCCTATTGAAAGTTTTGGTTTTTTTTTCAAATATAAGCCCAAAGGTAGTAGGCATTATAAAAGCACTTCACGCAGATACCAGCTATTCTTGACTCCAACACAGGTAAAAATATAGTACTGTGTGAACATTCAGGATTAGTTGATAGAACATAAAGTTACTGCTCAGGGGAAACAGAATAAAAGAGAATAGGCTACCTTCCACCATCACTCTAGTATAATGACGATCATACAGAGTTATCAACGCTAAGTGTGCTTTCACATTTCTTGCAATGTTTTATTAGCAGAAACAAACATGTCATCCAGTTATGATGCTATCTTTTAAACTTAGTCCAGAAAAATAATCCTAAAAAATATACAACTAAAAATAGCTCTGTAATTTCAGATCTTAATTATACAGTTCCCTTTTATATTGTTTGCATCAGCTACAGTATGTGAGTAATATTTTCAGATAATTTCAATGCAAGATATTGAAATTGAAAGATGCATAGTTTGCATACCATAAAAAAATAAGAGACCGTTAAGTTACCAGCTCTAAAACATGACATTAAGGTTCGTTTACACCGCTGTGTGCACAGCAAAAGTCAGTTTGTTGCAAATGTTTTTAAAGGTACCTTCTAGCATGACAAATTTGGCTCATTGAGTTTAAGACCAAGGAAATGCAGTATTTGTCTGAAGCATGACTGAATGGAAACTACCAGAAGCACCCATTGTTAGAGATACAAAAACTGCATTCCTGAGGAAAGGCACTAGACAGTCTGCCAAAATGAACTACTACTCTTTAAAGGGGCAATTTCACAAACAGAATTTCATTAACAGGAGGCAGTAACAACCTGAACAGCTTGATTACTATCTGTGCTTCTTTGGTTGGATGATAACTTTAATGGTCCCAAGACTCCTCTGATTTAAACGCATTAATAAAAAAGGTTGCTGAACAAAGCTGAGATGTAAACTTACAATGCAGAGTATTCTCACCATCTCTAAGTCCAGTGAAAAGTAAGCATTAGATTAAATCAGGTTGACCTTGATTCATTTTTGGTCGTAGCTGAAGTAAAATAACTATTTATTAAGAATAGTTTTGTTAATTACATATCTATTGTAAAGTTCACTGTATACTCATCCTATTCTATTATTTACTTCAAAAATCATCACATTCATTGGGAATTAACATTTGTTTTCTCACTACTGGATTTTCTGGGCCAATAATTTTTTGGGGATTATTGCCAATTATACACTTAACCGAGCACATTTAAAATTATGACTATCAGATTATTCACTTCTACTAATCAATGAAAAAAGAAAAGGAGTACTTATGGCACCTGAGAGACTAACACATTTATTAGAGCATAAGCTTTTGTGAGCTACAGCTCACTTCATCGGATGCATACAGTGGAAAATATAGTGTGGAGATTTTATATACACAGAGAACATGAAACAATGGGTGTTACCATATAGCCTGTAACAAGAGTGATCAGGAAAGGTGAGCTACTACCAGCAGGAGAGTGGGGTGGAGGAGGGGAACCTTTTGTAGTGATAATCAAGGGGGCCATTTCCATCAGTTGACAAGAACAGTAGGAGGGGAAATAAACAAGGGAAAATAGTTTTACTTTGTGTAATGACACATCCACTCCCAGTCTTTATTCAAGCCTAAATTAATTGTATCCACTTTGCAAATTAATTCCAATTCAGCAGTCTCTCATTGGAGTCTGTTTTTGAAGATTTTTTGTTGAAGAATTGCCACTTTTAGCTGACGTCAAGAATTATACCAGTCGGAGAACACTTCAATCTCTTTGGTCACTCGATTACAGACCTAAAAGTGGCAATTCAACAAAAAATCTTCAAAAACAGACTCCAATGAGAGACTGCTGAATTGGAATTAATTTGCAATTACCGCTTTCCTGCTGGTAATAGCTCACCTTGTCTGATCACTTTTGTTACAGGCTGTATGGTAACACGCATTGTTTCATGTTCTCTGTGTATATAAAATCTCCCCACTATATTTTCCACTGTATGCATCCAATGAAGTGAGCTGTAGCTCATGAAAGCTTATGCTCAAATAAATTTGTTAGTCCCTAAGGTGCCACAAGTACTCCTTTTTTTTTTTTTTTTTTTTACAGATACAGATGAACACAGCTGCTACTCTGAAACTAATCAATGACTAATTTTCCATGCCATTTTTTGGTAATTATACTCTCCTGGGAAGAAAAGCATAACTACTTGGACACACAGTATATTTTCCTTTTTATATAAACAATCTCTGAAAGTCCTTAGATAGTGTATCTAACAAATACACTCTGTAAGCATATGAATTTATCTTGACTTTGCTTCCAGACAATCAGAAGAATCTCTTTAGTTACAAATCATAATTCATTCCTTCAATATTTTACTTCTAGATCTCAAGATGTCTTCTATATGGAGCTAAGTAATTTCCTCTCAAAGTGTGCACATAACTGATAAAGACACACTAATAAAAGAGAGAAATTTTCCCATGTCTAGGATTTATCTGAATCTTGCAAAACAATAGGAAGAAAATACAAGGTGATTGGTTCTGAAACTGCAATCCATGAACCATGAATGGTCTACAGAGTCTTTCCTGGTAGTCCACAATGATGACACATTATAAAACATAAAAGACAGATAGGGACATTAAAAGAAGGTTGTCTTACCAACTAGCCACAGGAAAAATGACAATGGTACAACATCTTAATGAAAGGGCTTCTTTTCTTTTCTTTTTTTTTTACTCTGAACACTTATTTGTGATGGGAGACTAGGGCCTATCAGTAATTTATATTTCCTCAAAATTGAATCCTGATAAAACAGATTTTTTAAAAAGGCAAATCCATGCTCTCTTTGACTTGACAAGACAGGAGCTGAGTATATTACGCATATTAATATGATCTAACATTCATAGCTAAAACCATGGACATGCAAACCAAGAATCAACCTTGATAGGTGAGCAGTGTCTAAGAAAGTGGCAAGCAAAGTGGTCTTTGAAATGCTGAACTTGAGACAGGAAGGCTGAAGACAAAGACAAAGGCAGAGACAAAGAGGTAATGAGGGTCAATAGTCCTTGTCTGGAGGACAACACATTGGCATTTCATCCAGGCAATATTCTTAATCTCCTTTTTGTTATTGTTGATTTTACCTTGTCCCAATATTGTTGATTTAATCTCGTCCCAACCTTGGGACTAGATAAGCAGGTGGATGGGGAATAGTGGGGAGCTTTCTCTGGAGACTGTAGTGGGATGCTGTGCCATGGATGATCAGGAAATTATCAGAGACCACTGATTTTTAGAAGTGTTAGATATAGAGGTGTGAAGCCTATCTCACTGAACTTTACGAAGTATACAGATGTGGTATGTTATGCAAAGTCTTTCATTTGTTTTACTACCATTTTCCCTCTTTTTAAATAAATATTGTTCTTAAGAAGACTCCTGTTGTATGGATAATTTCATGCAGATGATCCCAGAGAGACTAGAATCCATCAACCACTGAAGACAGATGCTGAAAGGAAGACATTTCTGGAGTCTTACTCGTTCAATTCTTGATCTCAGTCATACAGGGCATGGACAGAGGTGCCTTCTTTCACTAGGCTCTCACATCTCTGCAGAGACAGGGCTTTTTTGGAGCTTGGCCTATGACTGTCCTCTAAGGACCATCACAAATTTCACTTTCTGCTCTAAGTGCAAGGTGCGTTTCTTTGACCTTCCCTCCTTTAACATAAACATAGCACACGCTCACTTTTTCTCTGCGCATGTGTATATATACACCCCTACACCACATTCCACTACATAAACGTCTCCCGCTGGTGAAAGGATGAGAGAAAAAACGGGACAAATATTAGTCCTGTTGCTTAATGCATTACTGGCAGGTGCTCAGATATGATAGTGATGAGGAAAATATAAGAACTTATATACAATAGAACGTGTATTGCATTTCCTGGGGCAGTTTTCTGTTTTTCATATATTTTACTGACAACAATTGAAATGTAATTATGCATGAAATGATGTTTGATTTACTTATAAACTGAAATGAAGAATCCCTTATATGGTATCTTTTCCTATTTTAGCAATGAATTCCACAGCTCCATTGCAGATATAAAAAGAAAAGGAGTACTTGTGGCACCTTAGAGACTAACCAATTTATTTGAGCATGAGCTTTGGCTGTGAGCTGTGGCTCACGAAAGCTCATGCTCAAATAAATTGGTTAGTCTCTAAGGTGCCACAAGTACTCCTTTTCTTTTTGCGAATACAGACTAACACGGCTGTTCCTCTGAAACATTGCAGATATAGTTCATCAACAAGATCTCATCAGAAATATAGCATATGTGGGAAAAAAAAACTGACTAGAGGTGGGAGATAAGAGGAGGACTATTTTCTCCTAGAACCACATGCAATTCCTATTAATCAGAAGCAAAAAAATTCATTTTCCCTAGCAGCTTAGCTATGCATATATTTCCATTACAGGAAAGGTGCAGAATGCAACCTATAGTTAAGGCTGGTTTTCCATTTTAAAAGGTTATTTTCAGATACTTAAAACTTTGACAATCTATTTTATGATGAAATAGATGGAATTTGTTGAGTTTACAATTTAACCAGGAGCAAATCATTTCCGTGAAAATTTGAGTTAAAGTGGTTCTGCTGTTTTTTGAAAATGAAGGAAGTAGAAAAAATGCATTTTTGACAATTTAACGTAAGTGCTTGCATCCTATTTTTGAACAGCAGTTGAACCTGAATGATACAATACCTATTAGAAATGTTTTAATTTAGCAGGGACATCTGGTGATTTGTGAAAATGTTTTTTTTCATTTGGCTGATTTTAAAGGTTTAAAAAATCCTTTGTGAATGAGAATTACAGCTAGGTGACAACAATCAATGGTCCACCAAAACTTCATGCACATAACACATATGTGTGCCTATAAATTCAGAGATTTCCATTTAAATGCTGATATCTAACAATTACACTAGGATGGTGTGTATGTGCAAAAAGAAAATAATTAAGAAATTGATTTTAAAATGAAGTGTATCAAATATGTTCTGCTATGGGAAGTGTGTGCAAGGAGATGTGTTGTGATTTTCTGGGACAACAAATGCAGGGGTTCTGTGTGGAAGACGACTATTACCAATGGGAGGTAGAGGGAAGGGGAAGGCAAGTCAGACATCAGTAAGAACATCTGTGCAGTGGGAGGAGCAGTGCTCTAGTTCTGCAAAGTTGCTGAGCTGTGTATACTGGAACTAGAGACTCAGCTCTGCACGATTCCTGTATTAGGGAGAAGTAGGGAGCAAGATCCGTTGAGGAAACATTACTGTAGTTGCCAGATTGTGCTGAGTGAGTATTAATGGACTCAGGGGAGGGTGGAAGGAGATGCAGGCTGTGCAATTATGAATGGTACTTCAGATTTTAGAAAAAGTGGTACTTTCTGATAATATATTGTATAATTTCAGAAATAACTTAGTGTGTGACTGTCTACTATTTGTACCATAGTCCTCCTTACAACATGCCACAAATGTATATATACATTTATGACATTCTGCTGAGTTATATGAGAAATAATCTGACTATGAAATAAAACATCAAATTACAATTCACGCACAAAAGAAGAAAATTATTCCACTGTTTCCTGTCTTGTAAATGCTTTGATTTGCAAACTCAACATTCACATCATGTAGTTTTTCATATGGAATTCTATCCTATTTTGTCCTGTTTATGAAGTGCCAATCTCTGTAGTTTTTAGGAGTCAAAACACAGTATTTGAGAGTTTTATATATATATATATATATATATATATATTAGAAATAGCATTCAGCCACTTCCATTTGGAGTTTGTCTGTCTGTTGTCTTTTCCCCTCCTTTTTCTTACTTTTTTCATTCTTCCCCTCTCTTTGTTATTATGGAAAGCTTCTGCCAAAAGATGAGTTTTGCTCCAATTAAAACTATCCAATTTAAAACAAAGCAATAGTTTAAACTGATGATGTAACACAATGCAATCTAAGGTCAAAGGTTTTCCCATCAAGAAAAAGTCAATATTAGTTAATATGTTGTTTTGTTCTATTTCAGAGCATGGATTTTTAATTTTGAACTCCTTATGAAATTTGTTCTCACTCCATTTTATGTCTGTCAAATTGCATTGTCTGTTATCAATGAACTTTCAATTGAATCCTAGTGCAGCGTTCCTGTTAAACTCCATATCAATTGGAGCTGCCTTGCGTTTCATTCTAGTTCATATTTAAATGACTATGAGAGAGCTAAGCACTTGAATGGGGCCCACACAGGTGACTTTTAATCTCTGACCATCATAATATACTTCTTTACAGTTCAATGCACTCAACATCCAATCATCTTTATGTTTGGTGGAAAGTGGATTTTAATAATCCAGAATACTTCAGCATCATATCTTCTCCATTATAATTCAGTCATGCACAGGACAAAAAGGCAGAAAACAGTGCTAACAAGTGGTATACCTACTTCTCACTAGCAGCAAACTTCTATCATAGAAAGCAAACTTTCAAAATGTATGAGAAAAAATAGATTTATTTTGAAACTCTAACTTTTATTATCCCATGTGGATGTCATTTGAGTATGGTTATTCTCTACTCAGTTTTACAGTAAAGTAGTCTCACTTTTCTAATGTACTAGTACTTTATGAAAGTTAATATGCCAAGTTATTGTTAATTTTATTATTAATTTTATTATTGGAGACAAATATGAACCAAATGAACAGATCCAAATTAAACAAAAATAAGTCCAAACACTTTTGAGTTATGGTATGTTTAATATATAATTCCAGATCTCTAGAGACAAATAGGCACAATTTTTATGAGGGTAATTAACCATTTGAATAATTTACCCAGAGATGCAGTGGAATCTCCATCATTTGAAATCAAGATTGGGCATCTTTCTAAAAGGTGGAGACTCAGGCTCTATATCTATATCTTGTATCACCCCTTCTTTCTCCCCCATATTTACATGGACAACTTCAAACACCCACAACAGCCTGTAAAGACTCATTTCATTGAGTTGAGTGAATACTGGTGTGTCAAATATGGGGTTGAATATTTATGATCAATTCACTATGATCACACCCTGGTTGTGTTTGCTCTTATAAACTTATACATTATTGAATTTTACTAGCAGGAATGTTAACTTCAAAGTCTCATGCACAGATATTTTAAAAACAGAATTTTAAATGTATGTGTGTAAGTATTTGCCCCAGAATCACTTGCTCACTCTCATCCAGTCACGGAAATAAAACAACTACTCATGACTTGGGCTCTTTTTCTGCTCATGGGCCACATGAACACAATCGCCTCAGTCCATCTCTAGTGCAGAAAAAAATTATTCAGGTTGTAGTCAAAACTAAGAGTTGTAAGGGGTGAGGGTGGGGGGTTTGTGTGTGGAGAAACAGAGAAGACCCAAGGGTTAAGACAGGACCTCAGAATGGAAGACTTCCCAGAGGCTATTTTTCATCAGGTCCAGGTCCTAGAGATCTATGGCAACTATAAAGGTTATAATCTAGTTAGAAAGGCAGTTTGGGAGGTGAGAAAAAATATCATGATTTTTTCCCCTGAAATTTGAGATTAAAATATGTGCTGAAGTGTACCAAATTAAGAGAAAGTATTCTGCCACTGGTTACAAAGATAAAACTACAAGATGGTTTTAGATTATTACCTAATCTGGATTTTGAAGAGGTAAAAGGCTAATGTTAACGGAATTTTTTTTCAATAGGACAAAATACCACTTGGATTTAGATAAAAGACACACTTTCAAAGTAGTATCCTTACTGAATAAATGGATCACTCTACAGGTCCATTTAATATGGTCTAGTGTCAACAAGCTCTCCCTCATTAAATTATGACTCAGGTTTTTAGTAAACCATAATGAGTCATTAAATCATCAGATCTATTTGTGCATAGCTGCAGTCCTCAACACCTTTTTCATATAATTGTCTATGGTTTTAGATGGGATGTGTCTGCATATTCGCACTAATCACAGTAATCCAATATTAATAGATAATATAGACTAATACTGAGTTTGTGTTTATGAGGAACCTCAGTCCCTGGAAGCCAGCTCTGTAGGTGATATTAAAATTCCTCTTACATCCTTTGCACCTATAGCAGCTGGTAATGCTGTTCTTTGATATGCAGGCTGACATGATTAACTGAACACTGTGCTTTACACCTGGGAATTAATGCTAATGCATTTAACATTTATCAGTATTTCATTTCATATTTACTTAATGCCTTAAGGATCCCTAGGCATAAGGCTTGATCCTGCAAGGAGTTGATGGTTGTCCACTGCAGTTGAAGCCATTAGGAGTTAAGAGTGGTCAGCACTTCAAAAGAGAGCTCAGCTCTTTGCAAGGTGGAGTCCATAGAGTATATTTCCAGGGCAGCTAAACTAGTATTATTCTGGTTTGCTCACAGTAAGTCTTATCACTTCATCGGAAAATAATGAACTCTTTTACTAAAAGCAATGACACATAAAGAAAAGATAATTTTAAAGTGAAACTTTAATGAGACCAAAGCGTAGAGCAGTACAGAAAGAATGCTTTATCAGTGTCAGCAAAAATAGGTGCTTGTCTTGCAATAAGATATTGAAAACAGTAGTTGAAGTGGATGGATAAACCATCTGGGCCACAGCTTTTTTTTTTAAATGCCCCCACCCCACATTAACTTAAATGAAAGTATGAAACAACCATTATATTGGTGACTTAATTCATCCCAAAAGATAACATTTCTACACACCTTGGATACTGAAAAGAGATTCTTTCTGATAACTGCCAGGGGAGACATTCCCCCTAAGTCAAAATTTAGAGCAGCCTCAGAGTTGTTGAAAATTGTGTCTAATCATGACGGATCCATAGGATGTGTTATGCTGGTGGGGACTACAAAGCACAGCATGCTCTAGCCACAACTCCTCCCTCAGCAGGCATCCCCTTGACATACGCTACATCACGGCAAAGGCTGGGAACCGGAAGCATAGAATCAGCTATGCCTGCTCTGTTCTAGCTGGGGTTCCCTCACACACGAAGAATTCTCAGCTGTCAAGTTGATCAGTGTTAAGTCACTACTGCATCAGGGCAAAGGAAAATTAGAAAGGATGATTAGCTGGCCCTTTGAGTTTTTGCCACTGACTTAAATGGGGGTACAGATACCTCGTTTGGTGGATAACAATATATTTTTATATATAAGTATATGATTTAGTACATAGCTCAAATAATCTATCTCTACAACTTAAATATTATGATTTTTACAAACCAAAATGAAGATGATTATCCTTTTGAGATGCCTTTCTGTCTCTAGTATGATGAATAGAATGGGGGTGGGGGTAGAGGGGGAATTGGATTACAGAAGAAACCCAGGCTTGTTAGGGACCAGAGGTTCAGCAATACAAGCATGGTGCTGGGACACATACAGCAGAGCTTCATTCTGAAACACTGGCCTCTTAGCAGGTTTAATACAGTTCTGTTTCTGCCTGCTCATCACATCACTGGTTGCTAGTGAAACACTCATAAAAAGCCTCTGTTAGACCTGAGGGAATCCTGGCCTATGAATAAGTGAAATTAACAGAACCTCCTATAGAATAAATAATCTCTGAAAGGTACAAAAGAAATACAGAACCTGATTCTGTTACCCTTACTCACTCTTGGTGTGATAAATTAAAGGGGTTGGGGGAGCTCCCTTTTATGGCCACCCAGACAGCCAGTAGCTATAAAATCCTTCTTAGTGGCTGTTCTCTAAATGCTCTACCTGTAAAGGGTTAAAAAGTCTCACTGCTATGCATATGCATAGGTAAAAGGAAGTGAGTGAGCACCTTGAGTCAATGGGAAGGCTAGAACTTTTAAAAATTGAAACAAGACTCCCTTTTTGTCTGTCAGCTGTTGTTCTCCCGGGGAGAGGCAGACAGAGAAGCTATGCTGTAAGAAGCTTGGGCCAAGTATGAAAAATCATCAGTATCATACCTAGAAACCACCCATTTAAAACCCCAAATATGTAAGTAGACCAGGAAATGTCTAGGAAGATACAATTAAGTTTATCCCTTTTATTTCATTATGGCTTGTGGATTCCTCTGTGCTAACCCCAGGTGCTTTTTTTTTTGCTTGTAATCTTTAAGCTGGACCTCAAGAAAGCTATTCTTGGTGCTTAATCCTTGTAGTTGTTCTTTTAAAATCTAGCAATTGATTGAGTTCCCAGATGTATTTTCTTTCTTTTTTTTATATTAATAAAGTTTACCTTTTTTAAGAACAGGATTGGATTTTTGTGTCTTAAGAGGTTTGTGCAAAAGTTTAATTAGCTGGTGGCAGCAGCTGATTTTTTTCCTCAGCTCTTCCCCGTGGGGGGGTGTGTGTGAAAGGATTTGAGGGTACCCCACAGGGAGGAATTCCCAGGTGTGCCTTCCTGGGCTCTCAAAGGGGTTCTGCACTTGGGTGTTGGCAGCATCCACCAATTGAAGGTCAGAGAGAAGCTGTAACCTTGGGAGTTTAATACAAGCCTGGAGTGGCCAGTATTAGTTTTTAGAATACTTGCGGGGCCCCCACCTTCTGCACTTGAAGTGCCAGAGTGGGGAATCAGCCTTGACACTTGGACATATAAATTGCTATATAAATGCAATAAATAACTAAATGAATGTTTATGATTTATGGACATTTCTCACCTTAGGATGAGCCTTATTTGACAAGCACTGTCAAAGATTTTGCTATATACTGGAACAATATTTTTTCATTGCATCATATTCATATATGTCAGAGCCTCAGTTGATTTAAATCAGTGTATCTCCATGGTCTTAATGGATTTATTCTGATTTAGACCAGCTGAAGATATGGTGCATTGTATATACTAATCAGTGGCATAAAGAGAAATTGTTAGTCCATTGAGTTCCTCCAGATCAGGAACTGCATGTCAGAGCAAGTCAGTCATTAGTCTGCATTTATGAATGACCTCTGCCTCAGGCAGGAGTTTTAAGAAAAAACTAACCTGATCTCAGTCTGCCATAAGAGAAAAGCTCCAGTGTTAAAATATGGTATTAAGATCTTCCGTGATAAGTTTGATACATTTTGTGAGGAAGGCAGCTCTAAAGCATAGGGAAGAGAAAAAGACAAACTGGTTGAAGTCAAGATATGATATACAGGATTTTTTAAAATTCTCAATCTTTCATTTCATCACTATCTTCAGCAAGTGAATTTATTCTGTATTACCGAACCCTGGTACACTTGCATGAAGGACACAGAGATATAGTAAATGCAACTCATCATTCTGTTGGGGCAAAGCCACAGTGCTGCTTTCTAACCTCAGAATGTGTTCTCCATCTAATGGATGAAAACTACGTACAGTCTACTAGCAGAGTTGGTTCCTCTTGTCCTTTCATTTGTTCCAGTTAAAGGGGATCTGGAAAGAATCTTGCCACTTAAAACAATCTTAAAATACTAATAGGATGGGGATTGCAGTTTTTAGAATCCTGGCTTGACAGGAACACAGCTTTCCGTACCTGTTCCATTAATGTAACCATGACTTCCATGTTATATTAGAACATTCTATTTTCTAAGGGTGAGGCTGAGCCTTTAGGTTCAGCCTTGTATATGTGGGTGGCACACAGTTGTGTGGTCCTAAGAGTAGCCGCTGGAAGGGATTGTGACTCAAAGTCACAATGCCCACATGCCTCTCTCTCCCTGCAGTTATGGGGGAGTAAATTAATTACCTTATCCTTTTTCAGCTTTCCCCACTTGTGCCTGGCCAGTATATACGGGTAAAGGGGAATACAACTGTCTCAACTACCACTCTTCCCACTCCTCCCCCTTGCTCTAGAAAGCATCCAGAATGGTCTCCTCTCTAGCAATAGAGAAAGAGGGTAGATATATGACTCACTGAAATCCATTTATATCCCCTAGGTTGTAAACCCTTGATACAATATCTTATGTTCTTATTTCTCGGAACATCATGATTTATTATCCCTCAAGGTCAATACTTCACTGTCAGCTCCATTAATCATGATATTCACTTCATGATTAAGTAGCCATACTGCAGGAGTATGGAGACTTTGTTTAGAGAATCCAGCGAAAAGCTTCCTGAGAGCCAACTTAAACAGAAGGGTGTTCAGGAAGTAAGTGTGTCTGTGAGCTCCGCTTCCACCCCATGTCCAACACACTGGCCAGCAGATTTGGCCATCCCCAATGGTAGGAGTATATGCAACAGCCTTTAAAGGGGCTGTAGCAAACTACTGCCCTACCCCAACCCCAGCAGAAGAAGGAATGTTTCCTAATAGTCCACACCACATCCACCACAGGATCATCCTTTTCTAGTCCATAATATATATTTAGCTACTCCTACTTCCATTAGATGGGGAACAAATCTACTTGTAAGGGATAACATTTATTTTGCTATCACGAGCATGGATAGAACAATATAAAATGCATATTCAGTATCATTATTATCTTGAAATCTATTATATCCATTATGCAGCTGAAACCATTTTTTGTCTATACCTTACATGTCTACACTGTATCTACCAAGATTGAATTGGAGTTAAAAAACCAAGGGGAAATAGGCTCTTTCAAAAAAATTCTATTCAGAGGGTTAGATTGTCAGGTTCTAATTTGTAATTCTCCTTTTTAGAATGTCAGAGGCCCTTATTGCACCTGAAAGGTTTAATTACTACTATCACCAGGGTCATCACTAACTCACTGCAGAGAAAATGAAAAGTACGGATCTGCTAAATAAAAGATAGCTTTTGGAATTATTTTTAAAAGGAGAATTATGACAAAAGTACTACTGTTCTCTAGGGTGAAATCTTCATGTCTCATCTGAATCTCTCCTCTCATTCAGAATGAAATGTTCTATCTATTTTCTGTACTTAATGTCTTTTGAAATAGTCCCATAATTCAAAATCTTTGTTACTTGCAGCTCAGCTCTAGCTGCACTTTCTGAACTGAGAGCCTGTAAATGGGGAAATTCTATATAATTTTTTTAAAAAAATTAGAGCTGAATAAATAATGGGAAAACTTTCCACAAATATTTAATCATATTCAGACATGAATATCAGTTTGGTCCTGTTTACAACTCTTTCCTGTTTCATTTCTATGAACATCTGGATACGCAAGAATTACTAGCACATATCCTCATAAAAATGAATACAATTTTTGCCAACACTTTCACCAAAAGTAAATTTAGGCTAGTATATTCAGTTGGAGAACTCACAGTTCATGCTGTGCTGGTTATTTACATAAGTTGTCTATTCAAGGAACAGCCACAACACAACACGACCTATGTAATTAGCCCAAACAGTGCAAATTGTAACCAAATCTATAATCTGAAATTCTTATAGTGTGGGTTAGTTACAGGAATCAAGTGCAAATAGTTTATGCAAATAGCAAATAGGGCACCTTTCAAAATGTATATTTGTAACTGGAGCTGTAAGAATAATGCATTTTTTTATTTGCCGGTAATTCCAAAAAATCTAAAAAATCATTTTGGGTTTAACATATTTTAATTTAGATATTTTTTAAACATTTAAAAATTGTTTTTAATACAACAGAAGGACATTTCAAAGTGATAAACTTAAAAAATCAAAACTTTTTGTTTTGAAAATGTTGAAACAAAATGATTTATTTTTTTTTCTTTCAAAACAATTCAATGAAATTGACACAAGCTCACAAAACATTTTGGACATGTCAAATCTGCATTTTTCACCTGAAAAAAGTTTCAGGTACAAACTTTTACTCCAATCTATGTGTAATATTCTTGTTGCACTATGTCTTTTTGTTAAGGTAGCAACTATCCAATTGGACAACTATGCCCAGGATAATGCTGCTTAGTTTGTGCACCTATATTCCTGCAGGATCACAACTAGGAAGTGGATGGTTGGGCCTAACAATCAGAGCCATAGAGATGACCAGGCCTGGAGGTTAGAACAGAGCTGAGTCAGAATACAAAATCATGGCCATGGGACAATCGGGGGGCATAGTCAAGAGCAGAGCTGAGGGTCAGAGCCAGGGATTGGAAGCAGAATGCCAGAGTCAATTTGTGAGCCAGAGATGTGGCCGGGAAGCAGAGCTGGGAGTCAGAACTAGGGGTTTCAAGAATGTAAAAGGGCAGGAACTGGACCAGGCACAAGTGTAGTCTGGGCAGGAGTAGTCATGGGTTGAATGGAAGGAGGGACAGGATCAAGCACAGCTGCAGTGTGAAACACAGTGAGCTGCCAGTAAGCTCTGGCTGCTGCTGGGTCAAGTACAAGCTGAGCGCTGCCTCTTCACCAGTCAGGAAGTTTGATAATAAGGAAAAACACGTAGATTACCAAATATAGGATACACGATACTGTGGATATACCAAGTTAGCAGCAAGTACGTAAGAGTTTATGACTGCTCCTAAGAATGAATTAAATAGAACACCTCATGTACAATCAATGCTTCAGCACAATTCAATGTTTGATATGCCTTCTAATCAAGCAATGCAAATAATCAGCATTAAAGGATAAATGGGTTAGGTTATTATATAGCATCAAGCATAAGTCAAATCACAGCTGTCAGAGCAATAATCTCAAATGTGAACCGAACAAGCTTTCTTTTTTCCAGGCTAACAAATCCCCCCTGCTGGTACATATTGTCTCCACATGCATGACTCTTGCAGTACCTCCTGAGTGGTACCAATTGGTAACTGGATCTTTGCATGCCCAGGCAAATTCTTCAAGGGATTTTGGAGCAGCTTGGGGTCCCAGAGATTTACTGAACAGGACCAATGGTGTGTGTCTGGGCGTGTTCCACATACTAACCCATACCCTTAGTTCCCAGGTCAGTAATGAAGACCTCAGCAGTTTCAGTGGCAGAAAAAGGTGTTTCACTCCACAACAGCATAGAAAGTGGATTCAGGCATAGCAGTTACCTACTATGATAAAGGGCCTAAGGAATGATTCCACATCAGCGGCCGCAGACTGCACCCGAATGCCAATCAGTTGTCTTGTGAATGTGTGCCACTGGAGCACAGGGGAACAGTCAAGAGAGTGCGGATGGTGCGACACAAGCCATCACCACTGAAAAAAAACTGTGTGTGTTCTCACGATGGAGGAACATTTTTACAGTGATGGGCAAGTGGCAAAGAGACAGATGTGGTGACACTGGTTCTGAGAGTCACAGATGTGCATGTAAGCAGCTCACAACACCAATTATAATAGTTTCATGGAATGTTAGGACTCTGTGCAACAACCCTACCACCAGCTGACCTGAGAAAGGCACAGCACTTGTTGCAAGAGAACTGGCCATTTATAAGGCTGACGTTTCTTCAGTCAGTGAAACCAGACTCTCTCACAAAGGGCAACTTGCAGAGATTGGTGCAGGGTACACATTCTTCCAGCAAGGTCACCCATCCTCATTGGATTTTGACTTTGCCACTAACATCTTAATTGCTTCCAAGCTCAAAAGTCTAACTAAAGGAAGAAGTTATTGTCTTATGGTTCTACGATTGCCACTGAAACATACGTGGTGTGTTACCATCGTCATTACTTATGCTCCTACCATGACAAATGTCAAAAATGAGAAAGCAAAGTTCTATAGAGACTTAGACAAACTCATCATGTCTACACTGGTATTAGATAAAGTGATTCTCATGGGACTTTAATGCGAGGGTTTGGAAGTAATCGGCTAACCTGGCATCCTGCCATCAGATAGTATGGAACTGGTAAAGAGAATAATAATGGAATTCTGTTACTTAGTGACTATGTCAAGCAGTAATTACTGATCAAAAGTACCATTTTTTCCACCTATCAGACAAAAACAAAGCATCATGGATGCACCTTAGATCCAACAATGGTATCTTATCAACTGCTCTATTGTCTGATATCTAGATCTACAGAATGTACAAATCACTGCAGCCATACACAAGAAGACTTCTGGAGAAACATTATGTGATCTGCTCCAAACTGTTAGTAGTAGTTTAACCAGTGTGTTGCAAATCTGATACTAAACTGGGAGGAGTGGTAGATACGCTGGAGGGGAGGGATAGGATACAGAAGGACCTAGACAAATTGGAGGATTGGGCCAAAAGAAATCTGATGAGGTTCAATAAGGATAAGTGCAGGGTACTGCACTTAGGACGGAAGAATCCAATGCACCGCTACAGACTAGGGACCGAATGGCTAGGCAGCAGTTCTGCGGAAAAGGACCTAGGGGTGACAGTGGACGAGAAGCTGGATATGAGTCAGCAGTGTGCCCTTGTTGCCAAGAAGGCCAATGGCATTTTGGGATGTATAAGTAGGGGCATAGCGAGCAGATCGAGGGACGTGATCGTTCCCCTCTATTCGACATTGGTGAGGCCTCATCTGGAGTACTGTGTCCAGTTTTGGGCCCCACACTACAAGAAGGATGTGGATAAATTGGAGAGAGTCCAGCGAAGGGCAACAAAAATGATTAGGGGTCTGGAACACATGACTTATGAGGAGAGGCTGAGGGAGCTGGGATTGTTTAGCCTGCAGAAGAGAAGAATGAGGGGGGATTTGATAGCTGCTTTCAACTACCTGAAAGGGGGTTCCAAAGAGGATGGCTCTAGACTGTTCTCAATGGTAGCAGATGACAAAACGAGGAGTAATGGTCTCAAGTTGCAGTGGGGGAGGTTTAGATTGGATATTAGGAAAAACTTTTTCACTAAGAGGGTGGTGAAACACTGGAATGCGTTACCTAGGGAGGTGGTAGAATCTCCTTCCTTAGAGGTTTTTAAGGTCAGGCTTGACAAAGCCCTGGCTGGGATGATTTAACTGGGAATTGGTCCTGCTTCGAGCAGGGGGTTGGACTAGATGACCTTCTGGGGTCCCTTCCAACCCTGATATTCTATGATTCTATGAAATCATCATCTAAACCAGTCGGACAGCTCAACATAAAGGGATTACAAGATGAAGCTACATGAGAATAGCTGCGTAATAACATTACAGCTGGCTTGACTGCTAGTGCTAATGTGAACAGCAAGTGGGCAACTCTTCATAACATGGTATATCAAGTTGCTCTTGACACCTTGGATACAGCAAAATGATGTCATTAAGACGGGTTTGGTACGAATGATCTAGAAATTCAACAGCTACTCACTAAAAAACTTGAGATGCGTTGTCAAATACTTGTATCCCATGCCCCTGTTGGCACAGTTATAACATACAGGAATCTGTAACGACATCCTGTCTATGGTTGGAGACATGCAGGATCAATGGTGGAAAGCAAAAGCAGATGAAGTCCAGGGCTATGCTGACCATCATGAAACCAAATATTTCTGTGCTGCTTTGAAAAACATATATTGTCCTACACATACCACTACAGTGCCTTTGAAGGATGCTAGCAGCCTAAAGCTGATAACAGACAAGCAAGCAATGCTTCAGAGGTGGCGACATTTCAATGATCTTTTGAACACACTACCCAGCATCACAGAAAAGGCAGTAATAAAAGTAGTGAATCAGCCAATATGTTATGACAACATGGATGCAGCCCCTTTCCTTGACAAACGTCAGAACTGCAATAAGTGCCAGGAAGAACTTCAGGGCACCCAGGTTTGATGGTTTTCCTGCAGAACAATTCAAATATAGACCTGTTTATGTTTCTGATCCTCTGGAAAATTATTTAACTTGAATAGGCTGTGATCTTCCAAGAAGGATTTTTGAAGCAATTGTTCATGAACTGTTTTATGCTGATGACTGTGCTGTAGAGTCACATACTCTAGAAGTCATACAATTGATTATAGACAGATTTGCAGAGTCTACAGAAAAATATGGGCTGGCAATCAATCTGAAAAAGACAGATTTCCCTGTGACAGGGAAACCCTACACAAAACCAAAAGTCACCATCAGCAACACATAGCTGAATGCTGTTACAGACTTCTGCTGCCTTGGCAGTATATTATCAAATGATGTTACCATAAATAAGGAGCTGACAAGTTGTATCAACCAAGCCAGTTTATCATTTGGCAGACTATCAGGCAGAGTCTGACAGCAACATGATATTAAACGTCAAACCAAGTCTTGCCTATAAACGTCTATAAAGCAGTTGTTCTGTCCAACCTGTATGTGTGTGAGAGCAGGACCTGCTACAAGCATCACATTAAGCTTCTAGAAAAGGTCCATTTATGACATATGCATGCCATACTCTCTATCAAATGGCAGGATAAATGCCAGAATGCCAAAGCAGTTGCTCTATGGTGAACTGAATGTGGGCAACTGCATATGAGGCAGCCAGAAGAAATGAGGATTTAAGTAGTTCAGAAAGTAGGATTTAAGTAGTTCCAAGTAATGACAGACAGAACAAAGTGAATTACCAAGCAAAATAAAATAAAACACGCAAGTCTATGTCTAATCAAACTGAATATAGATAAAAACCTTACCAGTTCCAGTAAGCTCTCTTTTTACAGACTAGCCTCCTTCTAGTCAGGTCCAGCAAGCACTCATCCCCTGTAGTTACTGTCCTTTGTTCCAGTTTCTTTCAGGTATCCTTGGGGGTGGAGAGGCTATCTCCTTAGCCAGCTGAAGACAAAATGGAGGGGTCTTCCATGGGCTTAAATAGACTTTCTCTTGTGGGTGAAGACCCCCTCCTCTCTCCTATGCAAAGTCCAGCTCCAAGATGGAGTTCTGGAGTCACCTGAGCAAGTCACATGTCCATGCATGTCTCACAATTTTTACAGGCAGAAGCCATTGCCCACATGGTATCTTGAATGTCTCCAGGAAGACTTTTTATGTGGACTGGAGCCTTCCAACATCCATTGTTCCTTAAGTGCTTCTTGATTGGGCACTTAACTTTGTGAATTCCTTTCTCCAGGAACTGACCAAATGCTCTACTAAGGTTATTTAGAAATCAAGCCAGTACATGGATAATATTCATAACTTCGAATACAAAAATGATACATGCATACAAATAGGATTAATAAGTTCAGTAGATCAGAACCTTTACATAGCTATGTTACATGGCATATGTAGCATGGAACATATTCCAGTTACATATTCATAAGCATATTTCCATAAAGCCTTATGGGGGGCACCATCACAGTAGTCTCCTCTAACTTCTGGGCTAATGGTTGTAAGGGCTATACCTCGTGTCCCCCTGCCCCCAAAATGGCTTATGTGCTATAATGAGGTGTATTTGGCCTTTGCAGCTCTTTGTGAGTTGGGCCCGTGGCCCTACTGCATCCTTCACCAAGAAGCAGCAAGCTGAAAGGAAAAGAAGCAGCAAAGGTTGGTCCTCCAAGCTTCCCTAGAGAGGACTCTCAAGAGCAGCTATTTTGGAAACCATGAACATGCTTCTCCAGTGGCAATAGGGGTCAGTAACAGACAATCAGGGTCCAACAGACTCAGATAAAAGGAGCTGGAGAGGATGACCAGGTCTAGAACTGGAGAAGGGTGTTCTTCTCTGGCCAAAGGAGCCTGACAAGTAGCTACAGTTTAAGGCTGGCTGAACTTATATAGCTGGGATTGCAGAGGGAGAAGGACCTGAGGATGTTGGACTTGAGATAGGGCTGGTGATAAAAGGAACTGGTAGGAAGAGTCCTGGGGAAATAGCAGCAGAGGACTGGAGTTGAGCAGTATGTGGCTGGTGTTTATAAGGTCCTTGGGTTAGAACTTGGAGTAGGGGGCAGGCCCAAGTTCCCTACTGGCCACAGGTAAAATGGTAAATCGCAAAATGGAGCCTGAACAAAGGGCTGAATTTAAAGGGCCCAGAGCTGGACTGAAGACCCTAAGAAGGGTAAAGAGACAGTTTTATTTGCTGGACTCCATAATACCTTGGAAATGGTTCATTTGGATTTTGTGACTTGGCAGGATGGCCAAACTGCTGAAGATCCATGAAGGATGGCTGGCCTTCAGGGGGAGCTGGGGACAAGAAAAGGACTGCAGTACCATACCCAGCCACTAGGAGGTGCTTTATGGGTGCCTAAAAGAGTATTCACAGCTGTGAATACTGAGTGGAGGGAGGTGCCTCTTTCTGTCACAGAGTTAGGTGCCTCATTCCCTTTGAGGGGAAGGGTTTAGGTCTCCCCTCTCCTCAGCATTTCCTGCTGGCTAGCTTGGAAGCTTCTCACTAAGCCTGGTAGTTTTTGTGGCTCCCATTCTTAGGCACCTAACTTCTCCCATTCATTGAATAAGGAGCCTGGGCACCTAACTGCAGACTATGGATTCCACTAGGTGGCAGAGTGCCTAAACATTAGGTATTGCAATGTTGAAAATTAATCCCCATTGTTGACCTACCCCCTCATTAGCTCCTTTTGAAAATCCCACTAGATACATACCTCTATCTTTAGGTGCCTACGTATCTTTAAAAATCTGGCCCATAGTGCTTAGGCCCTTTAGAAACAATCCAGAGAAAACATGAGCCCATGCAATAAGTCACTACATGCTGCAGCCCTCAAACATTTGTGGTGCCAAATAATTATGTATCAGAAAGACTGCATCCTTCCAGGCTACCCTAGTCCAGGGGTTCTTTGTTCAGTGCAATGTATTCTAGTTACACACCCAAGCCCAGCTTCCCTGAAGGACTCCAAAAGACATAACATTTCCATTTTAGATTATAATAGCTTGTCTCTTAAGAAATATATTTCCAGTGGAGTTTGCATGGCAAAATTGCATGAAAATAATAGATCCTCTAAGCTGCCCATGGAAAATGAATGAAAAATGTGAGAGTTCCAACAACTGCCTACTACTTTTCATTGGCAGCCCTGTA